>NC_083323.1:39181070-39492655 GCF_963455315.2 Globicephala melas | reverse complement strand
TGCAATTTATATCAAGGAGTGTTCTGCCTATGTTTCCCTCTAAGCGTTTTATAATATCCGGACTTACATTTAGCACTTTAATCCATTTTGAGTTTATTTTCGTGTATGGTGTTAGAGAATGATCTAATTTCATATTTTTACATGTAACTGTCCAGTTTTCCCAGCACCATTTATTGAAGACACTGTCTTTTCTCCATTTTATAGTCTTCCCTCTATTGGCATAGATTAATTGACCATAGGTGCATGGGTTTATCTCTGGGCTTTCTATCCTGTTCCATTGATTCATAGTTCTGTTTTTGTGCAAGTACCATACTGTTTTGATGACTGTAGCTTTGTAGTATAGTCTGAAGTCAGGGAGCGTGCCTCCTCCAGCTCTGTTTTCCTTTCTCAAGATTGCTTTGGCTACTTAGTGTCTTTTGTGACTCCATACAAGTCTTAAGACTTTTTGTTTTAGTTCTGTGAAAAATGCCATTGGTAATTTGATAGGGATTGCATTGAATCTGTATACTACCTTAGAAAGTACTGTTATTTTTACAGTATTGATTCTTCCAATCCAAGACCATGGTATATCTTTCCATCTGCTCGTGTCATCTTTGATTTCTTTCATCAGTGTCTCTTTTCTAATTTGGATTCCCTTTATTTCTTTTTCTTCTCTGATTGCCATGGCTAGGACTTCCAAAACTATGTTGAATAAAAGTGATGAGAGTGGATATCTTTGTTTTGTTCTTGATCTTAGAGGAAATGCTTTCAGCTTTTCACTGTTGAGTATGATGTTAGCTGCAGGTTTGTTGTATATGGACTTATTATGTTGAGGTATGTTCCCTCTATTCTCACTTTCTGGAGAGTTTTTATCCATAAAACAATGTTGAATTTTATCAAAAGGTTTTTCTGCCTCTATTGAGATGGTCATATGGTTTTTATTCTTCAATTTGTTGATGTAGTGCATCACACTGATTGATTTGTGGATATTGAAAAATACTTGCATCCCGGGATGAATCCCACTTGATCATGGTGTATGATTCCTTTAATGTATTGTTGGATTTAGTTTGCTAGTATTTTGTTGAGGATTTTTGCATCTATGTTCATCAGTGATATTAGCCTGTAATTCTCTTTTTTTGTGGTAACTTTGTCTGGTTTTGTTATCAGGGTGATGGTGGCCTCATAGAATGAGTTTTGGAGTGTTCCTTCCTGTGCAGTTTTTTGGAATAGTTTCAGAGGATAGGTGTTAACTCTTTTCTAAATGTTTGATAGAATTTACCTGTGAAGCCATCTGGTCCTGGACTTTTGTTTATTGGGAGTTTTTAAATCACAGTTTCAATTTTAACACTTGTGATTGGGAGATTGTACCTTTGTAAAAATTTGTCCATTTCTTCTAGGTTGTCCATTTTATTGGCATATAGTTGCTTGTAGTAGTCTGTTATGATCCTTTGCATTTCTGTGGTGTCTGTTGTTACTTTTCCGTTTTCATTTCTAATTTTATTGTTTTGAGACCTCTCCCTCTTTTTCTTGATGAGACTGGCTAAAGATTTCTGCTCTGGTCTTTATGATTTCTTTCCTTCTACAAACTTTGGGTTTCGTTTGTTCTCCTTTCTCTAGTTGCTTTAGGCGTAAGGTTAGGTTGCTTAATTGAGCTTTTACTTGTTTCCTTAAGTAAGATTGTATTGCTATAAACTTCCCTCTTAGAACTGCTTTTGCCATGTCCCATAGGTTTTGGATCATTGTGCTTTCATTTTCTTTTTGTCTCTAGGTATTTTTTGATTTCCTCTTTTACTTCTTCATTGATCCATTGGTTGGTTATTAACATAATATTTAATCTCCATGTGTTTGTGATTTTTACAGTTTTTTCATGTAGTTGATTTCTAGTATCATAGCATTGTGCTCAGAAAAGATGCTTGATATAATTTCAATTTTCTTATATTCACTGAGGCTCACCTTGTGGCCCAGCATGTGATCAATCCTGGAGAATGTTCCATGTGCACTTGAGAAGACTGTATTCTGCTGCTTTTGGATGGAATGCTCTCTAAGTATTAATTAAGTCTGCCTGGTCTAATGTGTCATTTAAGCCCTAGGTTTCCTTATTGATTTTCCGTCTGGATGGTCTGTTCATTGATGAAAGTGGGATGTTAAAGTCCCCCACTATTATTTGTGTTTCTGTCGATTTCTCCCTTTTTTTTTTTTTTTTTTTTGGCAGTACGCGGGCCTCTTACTGTTGTGGCCTCTCCCGTTGCAGAGCACAGGCTCTGGATGTGCAGGCTCAGCAGCCATAGCTCACGGGCCTAGCTGCTCCATGGCATGTGGGATCTTCCCGGACCGGGGCACGAACCCGCATCCCCTGCATCGGCAGGCGGACTCTCAACCACTGCGCCACCAGGGAAGCCCGATTTCTCTTTTTAAGGCTGTTAGTGTTTGCCTCATATATTGAGGTGCTCCTCTGTTGGGTGCATTTATATTTACAATTGCTTTATCTTCTTATTGGATTGATCCCTTGACCATTATGTCGTGTCCTTTGTTACTTGTAACGGTATTTATTTTAAAGTCTTTTTTGTCTAATAGGAGTATTGCTGCACAAGCTTTCTTTTGATTTCCATCTTCATGGAATACCTTTTCCATTCCATCCCCTCACTTTCAGTCTGTATGTGCCCCTAGATCAGAAGTGGGTCTCTTGTAGACAGCATATATATAAGTCCTGTTTTTGTATACTTTCAGCCAGTCTATGTCTTTTTATTGAAGCATTTAATCTGCGCAAGACCCTATGTGTGCCCTCCAAGAATGGAGTTTCTGTTTTCCCCAGTTCTGTGGAATTCCTGCAGTTAAACCCCACTAGCCTTCAAAGCCAGATTCTCTGGGGCCTCCTCCTCCCAGTGCCAGAACCCCAGGCTGGGGAGTCTGACATGGGGCTCAGAATTCTGAGTTCAATCCTGTGGGAGAACTTCTGTGGTATAATTATTTTCCAGTTTGTTGGTCACCCACCCAGTGGGTATGGGATTTGATCTTATCGTGATTGTGCCCCTTCTACCATCTCATTCTGGCTTCTCCGTTGTCTTTGTATATAGGGTATCTTTTTTGGTAGGTTCCAGCATTTTTTTTTGTCAATGGTTGTTCAGCAGTCAGTTGTGATTTTGGTGTTTCTGTAAGAAGAGGTGAGCTCACATCCTTATACTCCGCCATCTTGTCCAGGAATTTTCCAGACAAAGACTTTAATTCAGCTATTTTAAATATGTTCAAAGAGCTAAAAGAAATTGTGTCTAAAGAACTAAGGAGAGTGTGAGAATGGAGTTGTTTATGCTGCAAATTTATATACAAAAAGTACTTAAGGTACAAATCTAACAATATGTACAGAATATGTATAAAACTATAAAACACTGTTGAAAGAAATCAAAGAAGAGTAAATAGAATTTCCTTGTTCATGGATTGGAAGACTCAATATTAAGATGGCAGTTCTTCCCAACTTGATCTGTACCTTCAGTGTAATTCAAATCAGAATCCCAGCAAAGTCTTTTGTAGTTTGAAACAGTTTTGAAACTGATTCAGATATTCAAATGGAAAGGCAATAGCCTAGGCTAATCAAAACAATACTGAGGAAACTCAGAAAGATTCTACTACTTGTTTTTAAGTCTTACTATAAAGCTTGCAGTAGTAGAAAAATAATAAACACACACACAGCTCAATGAAACACAAGAGAGAGCCCCAAAATAAACATGCTCAAATATAATAAACTAATTTTGGACAAATTTATAAAGTCAGTACAATAGAGAGAGGTTAATATGTGTAACAAATGATGTTAGAACAATTGAACATCCATGTGCCAAAAATAAAGTGAACCTAGACAAAAAGTTTACCTCTTTTACAAACAGCTCAAAATGGGTCTTAGATTGTAAAATGCCAAACTATAAAAATTCTAGAAGAAAACATAAGATACGATCTACGTGATCTTGCATTTAGTACTGAGTTTTTAGATATAACCCCAATAATGCAATCAATGACAGAAAAACCACATAAATTGGAGTAAAGTAAAATTATCTGCTCTGTAAAAGATACTTGTAGTAGGCTCAGTAATCTTTTCCCAAAGACATAGGGTCCTAATCCCCCAAACATGTAAATGTTTGCAGATGTGATTAATGTAGGGATCTTGAGATGGGGAGATTATCATGGATTGTTTGGTAGGCCCTAAATGAAATCACTAGTGTCTTTATGAGAAAGATGTGGAAAGAGATTTGACATAGAAGAGGACTATATAATTAACCATAGATGCAGAAACTAGGGTGGCTACAGTCTAAAGAATTCTAGCAGCCTTTAGAAACTGGAAGAGACCAGGAACAAATTCCCCTCTAGAAAGCATCCGGAGGTCGATTTAACCTACTAACACCTTGGTTTCAGCCAGTGAAACTGATTTTGGACTTTTGCCCTCCTGAACTGTGAGAGAATAAATTTCTGCTACTTTAAGCATTTGTAATAATTTGTTTCAGCAGCCATTGTAAACTGATAAGCACTGTTAAGAGAATGAAAAGACGAGCCAAAGAATGGGAGAAAATATCTGCAAAATGTATACCTGATAATGGACATGTGCGCAGAATATACCAAAAAAAAACCCCAAACCTTAGAACTCAACAATAATAAAACAAACCATCCACTTTAAAAATGGGCAAAAGATTTGAAAAAATACATCACCAAAGTAAATATAAATATGGCAAATAACTATATGAAAAGATGTGCAATATCATGTTAGTAAAATGCAAATCAAATAACAGTGATAAAACACTACTCTTTTAGCCATTCCAGTAGGTATAGAAGGTAATTTTTTAAAACGTAGACTACCAATTGCTGGTAAGGAGAATTCTCATTCATTGCCAGTGGGAGGGCAAAATAGTCCACCCACTTTGGAAGACAGTTTGGCATTTTCTTGCAAAGCAAAACATAGTGTTGTTATATGCTCCAGCCTTGTACATCTATAGATATTCACTCAACTGATGTGAAAACTTATATGTACACTAATCTGCATGAAACTGTTTATAGTAGCTCTATTCATAATCATCCAAAACTGTTGCCAACCAAGATGTCCTACACCAGGTAATGGATATACCACCTGTGGTATATCCATATGATGGAATATTATTCAGCAATAAAAAAGAATGGACCATCAAGTACAGAGAAAGACATGGATAAATCTTAAAAACACATATTCCTAAGTGAAAGGTGCCAGTCTGTAAAGCAACATATTTTATTACTGCATTTAAAGGAAATTCTGCAAAAGCAAAACCATAGAGGCAATGAGCAGACCAGTGGTTAGAAGCTTGGGGGATGGGAGAAGAATAAATAAGCAAAGCACAGGGGATTTTTTTATGGCAGTGAAATTATTCTATATGATACAGTAATGGAAAACACATGACACTGTGTATTTGTCAGTATCCACAGAACTTTACTATACAATGGTGAACTCTCATGTAGGCAAATTTTTAAACTACTAAGGAAGTTAAGGGATCTCAGGATGAATGTGGGATGTGCCCAAAAGGAAAAAAAAAGAAACTGTAAGAGAGGTATGAAACAGCTTCAGTGATTAGAGTGGGGGAATAAGGTGCTGACCTAAGTAAGTAACTTTGCAAGCTGAGTGCTGTCTGTATGACTAAAGGCAAAAGGAACTGTGCATGAACACTCTACCCTAGTTGATAAAGTTGGTTCCTATGGGGTGTGGGTTAACAATTCTGAAACCATTATAGATATTGTAATTGAACAATTAAGTAAATGGAAGGGGATGGTGGGAATGAGTTTTGTAGCTGCTAGAGTAGAGGTTACATGAAAACATGAGGAGGAGGCTAGAATGACCCACGTGGTTGTGGATTAGAGCAGAGACATCAGCATCAACGCACATCCCACTTAATGTCAGTGGAGTTACTTGCATTTAGAAATATTTATAGATATGTGTGTACATACAGATTAGTACAGGTACATGTATTTCCTTGCTCCCTCAGCTAAGGGAAAGCTGTACAACTTTGTACAAATAGTCAAAATTGTTGATTGTGATTTTTGAACTTCCTTTCAAAATTCAAGACATTTTTATTGTTTGCCATTCACTCATTCAACTAATATTTACTGTATGTCCATTGTGAGCCAAGAATGTTCCACCCTGAGGATATGAAACCAATAATGTCATTGACCTCATAGATGAATGGGAAAAACATTCAATAAACAAAGAGTTACATGTATATAATATAACTATATATCTTCAGTTTATTAAAATACTTCTAAAGTAAGTAAAGGAAAATATTATTACCTTGTACCAAAATTTCAGAGCAAGAAAAATATTCAGGTCTTTGACTTGGTATTTGACATCTACCTGCGGTAGAAAACATCTAGCCTGATGATTGCAGTGCTTCATTAATCCAATGATGCTCTCAATTCAAAATATACTTGTTGACACCTAATATGCTATATATATATATATATATGTATAGTATATATATGTGCTATATATATATGCCATATATATGTTCTCGCTCTCTCTCGCTCTCTCTCTGTCTATATATATATATCTCCTATTTAGGAGTTAGAAATATCCATTCATTCCCTTATTCAACATTTATTAAGGGGTAACTGTGAGACTATTTCTAGAAATTTCCAAGATGAATTAGACATATTTCCTATCCTTAAATAGGTCAGTATAACGGGAAAGAAATACAATTAAAAAAAATTAAATCCACTCTGGCAGAATGTGCACAAAGTATTATGGAACTATAGGGCATATCATCTAACCTAGCGTGAAAGCCAAGGAGGATTCTTGTTATATGCCTTTTCTGAGCTAAAAATTTGAGAAGGAAGTTAGGCTTCAGAACCAGGCAGGAAGAATATAAGAAGTGAGGACGTATACCACAGAGAGAGTATGAACAATGAGAAAAGAAACAAAATGGAATGTGCAGGAAGCTACACAGTTTAGTGTGGCCCTGGCTTTTCAGGGGGAGGACGGGAATGGTAGGAGATGATGTTGGAGAAGGAGGAAGAAACAAGTTTGTAAAGAGGCGTCAGCCATGCTGTGGAACTTTAATTTTATACTGTGGGGATAGCACACGGATTTTAAGTTGGAAAATGAAATGGCTAGATTTAGAGGTAAAAGATGTATTTCTCTCCTTGAGAATCTTACGGCCTCAGAAATCAACTTTCTCTTTATAGGAGATGTGTTGCCCTTATCCTTGAAGAAATCCAGAGTTTAGGAATAGAGTAATATATTCTTGACATCATACCAATGCTAAGGAGAGATACGAAGGACTCAAGGAAAAATAAATACAGTGAGAGTTATCTTAGTAATTTTTTTTACAAGAAAGTTGGGACTGTGAATTCTGAGTTCCAAGGCTGATCTTTAGAAATGTCTATTTTAAGGGTGGAACATTTAAAGAGCAGGATATCTCTCTAATGGGTTGGCCTGTGTAGGAGGAGTATGTTTTGTATATTCTGTATGATCTGAGCAGAATCACTCAAGTGATCACAAGCAAAGGATGATCATAATTGAAATTAACCTTTTGGTTTCTTCTTACTAAGGCTGTGCCTTTTGGCTGGCATTATAAAATGCTTAACACTTGAAAGCACCTTCTTTTGATATTGCTACAATGATCACAGAAAAATATAACTTTCCTCTCAGTGAACTAAATGAAGCAAATTATAGTGAGGGCTACAAAGAAGAAAATTACATGTTGCCATCAATTTAGGCAATAGAGTAATAATTTTAATAAAAACTTTCCCTATTAATTTTGTCACTCTCTTTCTGTGTGTTACCATTGGATGACTAACCATCCCAATGGACTAGACAGGCTCACATTAAAAGTTTTCATTCTTAGGCAAAAGTTTTCCCAGAGCTATCATAGAATTTATTGTTCTCACTTATTTGCCAAAAAAACATAATGTAAGTGACACAGAATAAACTCAAAGTTGTTGAGAAGAGGGTTAATTTGAAAAAATCTGACAGTGCACTGGGTTTCAGATTTCATATGCCACAGAATCACCTGTGAAGGTTGTTTAACACATAAATGCCTCAGTCTCCATCTCTGTCAGTCTCAGGAGGCACCTACACTTTTAGTGCATTTCTGGTGCACTCCAAAGTTTGAGAATCAGAGTTACAAATGACAAAAACCTTCCAGTATCAGTTTGGAAAACTGATTTTAAAATTTTAGAGCAAGGACAAGAATGCCTCTTTGCTGCATGCTTAAACATAAAAATTTATAAAATGTTAAATTCTTTTTAAATTCTGCATGTCATCTAAAAGATCGGAATTTACAAAGATGAACATAGTAGCTAATATGTTTAAACAACCTAATATAATAAAAGATAAGTTAATTAAAATAGAAAATAACTGTAGTCTCACAGGAGAATGCCAAATGCAAATCAGGGTATGCTTCTTCTGTGCTAAATGAGAATATGCCTATGCAAACTTTGAAAATAGTAAGTTTATATGAAAAAAATAAGCATGTATATATTGAAGTAATAAATTCATCATGTATGTAAAAAAGAAAAGGTGCTAAAAATTATGTTATGGGGGAAAAAACCCAGAAGAGCAGTCACCTCTAAAACTGGATTCTGATTCTCTGAAATCATTGGTTGTTTTTTGTTTTTGTTAAACTTGTATAACGTGAAGAAAAAATATATATATACATACCTCAAGGAAGCATATGCTTCAAGTTTTTGGATGTTGGTCCAAAGAAAACTCAGTGTTTATGTGCAAGGCAGACATTTCACGTTTTTTAATGTAATCCAGTTTTTGTGGAAAGGGTCCGTTCCCAATATATAAACTTTTCTCAGTAATGCTGTGAGGTTTCCACCTGTCTCCTCAGCAATAGTTCATAAAACTAAATAAGAGAATTTATTTTAAGAAAAGTGTGCATTAACCTGTGACATCTGGTTTGTTTAGTGACCCTGTAAATGCGGTGGGCCTATCACTTTAAACTGATGAGGTTTACATAACCTTAATTGAATTATCAGGGCATTGAAAACAGAAGGGACAAGAGGGACTACAAGGCGAGTATTCCAGTTTCTAACTTCTACTCAGCTCAAAAAGTCAGTCTCCTGTCAGATTTTTGGAGATTTGTGCCTCCCTGGGGCTATTGCAGACTTCTAGCCTCTGCTCTTTCGATTAGGTTGCGCAGCTCTCAAACAAATACAGAGGATAACTTTCTGAGTGCGTAGAAACAAAATGTGGAGTCTGAAGCTTTGCTAAAATTTGAAAACATCAAAATGATTTCCCCCAGGCCTGAAAATGCTCTCAGTGTTGCAGTGAAATTCAGCCAGCCCTATGCTTACATGGAGTGACCAGTATGAAAATACACTGGACAATGTATTTGAGACCGCTAAGACAAGAGGCACGGTGGACCAAAGCATCAATTTAATGTTAGAACTAAATTCAAATCTGAACTCTCATACTCTGTATGACCTGAGCTATGGTCTCTAACCCATTTTCCTCATCTGAAAATGGTGATGATATATATCTTGATAGATTCTTGTGATGACTAAATGTTGAAATTCATACAAAGTATCTGAAAAAAATGTCTAAAGATAGTTATCTATGAGTAAGAAAATACATAGCTAGAATCATTCATTCCAGGTAAGTTTACTGATCACCTCGTTTATGTAATAGAGATGGTAGGTTATATCAAAGTTCTTTGTGAGCATCTGTAACATTTTGAGGAGCACTTTAGATGGCCTTAGAGAATATCTAGTTTATATCTAGGTATAATTAAGCCTTGAGGAATAGGAAAGGGAGCCACCTCTGTCATATGCAGAAATTTCCAAGAAGTTGAGAGGGACTACAAATTTACAGTGACAAAAGATTAAAGCACTTTCTCTCAACTGTACTGAGAATCTCAGAGAAGATGGAGAAGATAGAATGTTAGAATGATTCAGGATTAGGGCATTCTTGTTGTTGTTTGTTTTGTTTTTCCAGGCAGTTATAAAAGATCTAACAGAAGCAGGGTCATTGATAGTGTGGCAGGGTGTAGTTGAAGCCAAAAAAAAAGGAATTAAGAAAATGGAATATTAAAGTTTACAATTTGGAGGTACAACTTTTGAGAAATACAAGCTGTGTCTAATGTTTGACTGTGGGTGTGTGTGACTTCTGCAAAAAAGATTTGCTGGCTCTTGAGTTAAGGAAATCAAGAAATTCTAAGTCTAGAGACTAGAGATGGAGAGACACACTCTGGGTCAGCCTGACACAGCCTTCAACGGCTATCGATTTGACCAGGATGGTAAGTAACAGTATCAAGGAGAGATGACAAGGTTATATGGATATATGTCAGTGGATATCACGAATCTCAAAAGAGAAGTGTTCTTAATATCAAGTTATAAGTTCACAGTGGTGAACAGGAGCTAGGTGAACACTGACAACACCACTATCATCATCACCACCGCAATTCTGATCATCATCACCACCAGTACAATTCTGATCAGAGAAACTAAGCTGAATGGAGCCAACAATATGGGAAGTAATTAACAGCCAAGGAAAGATACTGGAGTAAGCAAACTGTGAAATAGTTGAGTATGTAGGAAAGTTTGTTGACCATGAAAGGGTCATTCCAGAGGCTAGAGGGAAGAGTTAGTAGGGAAGGGAACAGTGAGAAAAATGGAGTAGGGAAAGGATGCACAGAATATATGGGGATGAGGTTACAAGAAAAGATAGGTGTTAAGAAAGGAGGCATTTAATGTGGTATCCGAGGATGAGGTATGTGGCTACTGTAGGATGACTTGATCTCCGAGATCCCAAAGGAATTCTGGTTTAAAGTTTTTCAGTGTTTCTGTAGTCTAGGTGGTTCATATGGCTTGTTTGTTGGTAAGAAGTATATTGTATTAGTTAGGTGCGTGGATTGTGGGGTCAGATCATCTAGTTACAGGTCTTCCTGCAGTGCTGACTCACTGTGCAACTTTAATAAGTTACTTAATTTCCCTGAGTCTTGGTTTCATCATCTGTAAAATTATCAGTGTAGCAGGTTCATCATAGAGCTGTAGGATTGAATGTCATAATGTGTATTATATTAAGATTTGAACTTGGCACAAAATTAGCACTTTGCTTTCACTATTACTATTTTTGTATGTATAAGAAGATGATGGCTTTTATTTAAGGTTCAAGCAGAACATTCAGTAAAAATTGTAATGTCTTACTCATAATCAGAATTGCTTTTAATTAGTTTATAGAACACGCATCTCAAAATAGAAAAATCAGGAGACTGTGCAGAGTGAGAGAATTCAGGCCTCTCATAAAGAGCCCATCTTACTGGCCACCTTTGCAAAGGAAAGCTTAGTGCGGGCCAGGGAAAGGGGTGCAAAGGAGATTTCTTAGTTTCAAGATTGTTCCCTTTATCTATTGCTGCAAAACAAACCACCTTGAATTTGATGGTATTGAAAACAACATTTAAAAAAAATATTCTCTCTCATAGTTCAGGGGTTGATTGATCCCAGTCAAGTTTCTCTCCCTTAAGGTCATTCATTTGACAAAAGTCAGACAGTGACTGGAACTGGAGTCATCTCAAAGGCTTCTTTTTTAAAATCCATTCTTTGTTTGATAGCAGTTTTATATTTACAAAATTATTACAAAGATAGTAAAAAAAAAAGTTCCCATATACTCTACACACAGTTCCCATTACTATTAACATCTTACGTTAGTATGGTATTTTTGTCACAAGTAATGAATCGATACATTAGTATCAACTAAAGTACATCATGTACTTAGATGTTCTCAGTTTTACCCTAATGTCCTTTTTTCTGTTCCAGCATCTCAGCCTGGATAACACATTACATTACATACATGGTCGTGTCTCCTTAAACTCCTCTTTGGCTGGAAGAGTTTCTCAGACTTTCTTTGCTTTTGATGACCTTGTCAGTTTTAAGGATTACTGGTCAGGTATTTTTGTATACTATGCCTCAGTTGGGATTTGTTTGATGTCTTTCTCATGATTAGACTGGGGTAATGTGTTTTGGGGGTGTAACCCCAGAGACAAGGTGCCGTCCTCATCACAGAATGTCAGAGGTGTGTATTATCAATATGACCTACCATTGTTGTTACCTGTATTCGTTTCCTAGTACTGCTGTAGCAAATTACCACAAACTTTAGAAGATTAAAAAAAAATTATTACCTTACATTTCTATATGTTACAAATCCCATATAGGTCTCACTAGGCTAAAATCAAGATGTCAGAGGAGCTGTATTCTTCTCCATAAACTCTAGAGTAACATCTATTTTCTTGCCATTCCAGCTTCTAGAGGCTTCCCACGTTCCTTGACTCCTTTCCTCCGCCTTCAAAGTCAGCAATGTGGCATCTCTCAGTGCCTTTCTTCCATAATCACATCTCTCCCTCTGACTTTCCTCTTCTGTCTCCCTCTTCCATTTTTAAGGACCCTTGTGATTACATTAGGTTCAGCTGAATACTACAGGATAACTTCCCTATCTTGAGGTCAACTGATTAGCAACCTTAATTCCATCTGCAACTTTTAATTTGCCTTTGCTATGTAACATAGCATATTCATATTTTCCAGGGCCTACAACATGTATGCCTCTGAGGCCATTATTCTTCCTACCAGATTAATCTTGATCACCTGCTTGAGGTAGTATTTTTTCCCCTCCCTTTCATAATATACCCAATGGAAGAAAGTCACTATGCTCAGTCCATTCTTTTTTTTTTTTTTTTTTTTGTGGTGCGCGGGCCTCTCCCTGTTGTGGAGCACAAGCTCCGGACCCGCAGGCTCAGCGGCCATGGCTCATGGGCCCAGCTGCTCCGCGGCATATGGGATCTTCCCAGACCGGGGCACGAACCCGTGTCCCCTGCATCGGCAGGCGGACTCTCAACCACTGCGCCACCAGGGAAGCCCTCAGTCCATTCTTAAGGACTGGGAAATTATGATTTTATGCTTCCATAAGGGCAGAGTATCTATATGAGTTACTTGGAAGTTTTTATCTATTTTTTTCCCTTTCATCTATTACTCAATCACCGGTTATCTTTATGGACTCATGCATATTTATTTTATTCTTTGGATTATAACCTAATACTACTTAGTTTACTTTGTTTCTCAAGTTTTTCCAGCTTGGCTGTTGGGAACTCTTTCAGATGACTCCTGTATCCGTTAGACATACCCTCATAATTGTGGGGGTTTTTTTGGTTTTTTTTTAGCACTTTCTTACTTTCTGGAATTATAAGATGCTCTAGGCTTGTTTATATACTTCCTTCTACATTCTAAGAATCAGCCGTTTCTCTTGTTCCTTTTATTGAAGTCCAAAATCTGGGTGCTAGCTGTTCCGGTTGCTATTAGGGTGTCATTATTTCTAGGGCCTTTCAGCTGACAGAGCATGGAGATATATATATTTGTGCACTAACCTGTGCATATGCACATATTTACACATGTTTTTATATTTATACTCAGCTAAATATGAGTTGATACTGATGTCTCTAAGTCTAATCAGTTACTTCACGGATCATTCTAGCTTATTCCTCCTGCTTATCTATAACCTCCCACTCCAACATTGAGAAACCTTACTCCTCCCACCCCCTTCCATTTCTTTAATTGTTCAATTTCTGTATACATATAAAATGGGTTCAGAATTGTTAAACCCATATGCCCATAGGAAATAACTTTATCAACTAGAATGCAGTTCATATGTACAGCTCTCTTTGCCTTTAGTGGAATATACGCCACTCATTTCCAGAGTTACTTAGCTCAGGGACTTCTTCTCCCATCCCATTCAGTGAGGTGGTTTCATATAGCTGTAATATAGTTACATGTTTTGGTTACACTTAGCATTTCATCCCGTGATTCCTCTGAAGCCCTAAATAATTTCACAAATATTTGCATACATTGAGGTTCACTGTGCTATAAAGTTCTATGAGTTTTGACAAATGCTTAATGTCCTGTACTCACCACTAGAGTGCCAAACAGAACAGTTTAATCACCCCCAAATTTCCTCTGCTTCATCTATTGCAACCCGTATCCCTTGAACTCCTGACAACTAATGGTGTGTTTTGCCTTTCCAGAATGTTATATAATTGGTATCATACCGTATGCAGCTTTCGCAGATTGGTTTATTTTACTAGCAGTATGCATTTAAGATTCATCTATGTTTTGTATGGCTTGATAGCTCATTTCTTTTTATTCCTAAATGATATTGTATAGATGCATCATAGTCTGTTCACTTATTGTAGGACATCTTGGTTGCTTCCAGTTTGGGCAATGATGAAAAGTTTACTATAAACATCTGCAGGTTTTTGTGTAAGCATAGGTTTTCAAATCAATTGGATAAATACATAGAAGCACAACTGCAGGATTATATGGTAAGACTATATTCACCTTTGTAAGAAACAGTCAAACCATCTTTTAAGTCATTACACCATTTTGTATTACCATCAATAGTAAATGAGAGTTCTTGCTGCTCTTCATTTTTACCAATATTGGTACTGTCAGTGTTTTTAGATTTTGGCCATTCTAATAGATCATTGTATTATCTCACTGCTGTGTCAATTTGCAGTTTCCCAATGGCAGATAATGTCGAACATTTTTAAGATGCTTATGTTGCCATTTTTGTATCTCCTTTGATGGGATGTCTGTTCATAACTTTTGCCCATTTTTTAAAAATTGAGTCATCTTTTTTTAATTTATGAGTATTAATAGTTCTTGGTATATTTTGGATACACATACCTTTATCAGGTATGTGTTTTGTAAATATTTTCTTCTAGTCCGTGGCTTGTCTTTTCATTCTCTTAACAGTGTCATTTGTAGAAAAGAATTTTAAAAATGAAGTACATCTTTAATTTTTTGAAATTTCATGGATCATACTATTGGTATCGTATTTAAAAGCTCATTGTCAATCCAAGGTCATGTACAATAGATGTTGTTTTATGTTTCTATTAGAAATTTCATTACTTTGAATTTCACATTTAGGTCTATGATCCACTTTGTTTTAAATACACATAGTCATGTTTATAAAGATATACCATTTTTACAAGCTGGGATCATATTCTACATACTCATTTGTTTTCAATGTGGCAAAATTTGTGTCTGTGCAAAATAGAAGTCTTCAGAGTTTAATCCTGTGCCTTTTCACTGATGTACATAGAACCATATAACAAATATCCCAATCAAGGTATAGAATATTTCCATCATCCCAATAGGCTTGCGTCTGCTACCCTTCAAGTAAATTTCTCTCCTCATATTTTGATTTTTACCACCATAGATAATACTGCCTATTTTTGAATTTCATATAAAAGATACCATACAGTATATATACTTCTGTGCCTAGTTTCTTTCACTCAGATACTGTTTTTGAGATGCACATATGTTGTTGCATGTACAAGTGGCTCAGATTTTCTTTTATTGTTGACTAGTGTTCTGCTTTATGAATAAAAATAATTTGTATCCACCATCTTGTTAAAGTATATTTGAGTTGTTTCCAAGTTTTGGCTATTACAAATATTAGCAAAAAGTTGCTGCCAAAGTGTTTCCCAAAGTGGTTATACCATTTTACCCTTTCACCTGCAATATATAAATATCCTCTTGTTCCACAACTTTTGATATTGGCAGTCTTTTTTATTTTAACTGTGATAATATACATATAACATAAAATTTACCGTGGCATTTAATATGTTAACAGTGTTGGCAAAACCATCACCACTGTAGTTCCAGAATGTTTTCATCACTCCAAAAGGAAACCTAATCCCACTAAGTAGTCACTTCCCATTCTTCACCTCCCCCTGAAATATTTTTTTCTGTCCAATCTCTCTCTCTTCTCTTTATTGGACTCCCAAGTAAGTAATGATAGACTGCCGAACATTGCCCTATAAGAGTCTGTATTCTTTTTCAATCTTTCTTTTCCTTAGGTCTTCTGATGTAATTATTTTATTAATTTGTCTTTAAAACACTTTATTTTTTAGTTTCCGATCTGCTAAGTCCATTAGGTACTGAAATTTTTTTAGATATCATAGTTTTCAGTACTAGAATTTTCATTTGATTCTTGTTTATATTTCTCATTCCTCTGCTGAGGTTTCCTATCTATTTACTCATTATATCCATCTTTTATTTAAGTCCTTGAGTATTTATAATACTTATATTAAAACCTTTGCCTGCTAATTTTGACATCTAGGTCATCTTAAAGATGTTTCTATTACCTGCTTTTGTCTTTATTTTGTGCCATATTTTCTTCTAATAATATTTTAAAGTTATATTAGGGTATTATGGTGATGCTGTAGACAATCTGAATGTTGTCTTCCTTAAAGAGATCAGACTTTGTTTAGTTAGGCAGATCAATTACTATCAGATAATTCATTTTATCTTGTCAGAATGTTGTGTGTGTGTGTATGTGTTGTTTTATTTTGACTCGTCTGTACGTAGGTTCTACAGCTCTCAGCCAGGCACACGTGGGGAGCCTCTATGCAGAGTTCTGAGCCCACCTCTCTGTGCAGCTTTCTCCTTTTCAGTGCCCTGCTCAATAAATTCAACAGCATCTCTGATATCTGCCCTCTCAGCGTAGCAAGACTTCTGTGCTCTACTTATACCCATCTTCCTGTAGCATAATCTAGAAAGAGACCACAGGCAGAAAGCAAGAGCAAATGTGCAGTTCACCTGGTGTGTCTCCCTTCTCTTGAGAAGGATGTATGTAAACAGTTTTCTCTAATATTCTGTCCAGTTTTATAGTTGTTTGCAGAAAAAGAGCAAGTCTAGTATTAGTTACTACATGATGGCTAAGAGAAGTCTTGATTAGGGACCTTTAAGCATTTAACATTCACACTGTATTATAAAATGATAATAATTGGTATTCACAAAAATATTTTTCTCCATTCTTGAAATATTTTTGTTCCAAGGTAATACATATGTGTCCCAATTTTTAGCTTTGCTGTATATTTTTTTCATATTTTTTCCATGAAGCATACAGTTGGTTAAAAATCAGTTTAGAAAGGTAATTTAGAAACTCCTTGAAGGGCAGTAATTATATCCTGTAGCAATAAAATAGTAAAGAGAGATATTAAATATTGGAGTTGTAAGTTAAAAGAATTAGGATGATAAAAGTGGAGTAGTGTTATGGGGGAATGACATAAAGAAATGCTACTGAACCCCTTCAGTAGATGATGGTGTGGAGGTTACTACAAGGTCTAAATAACATAATAATGCTGGAATAGGGGAAATTAGAGGGTAAAAGATAGGAAGACTCTGCTGGTTTTATTTATTTATTTGACAAACTTCATTCAAAAACCTCTTTTTCATAAAGGTTGTAGAAATGTGAACATTGGCATAGAATAAAAATAGATTATGAAATCAAGGATAAGGAAAAATAAAATCTACGTCCAAAATTAAAATCTAAGACCATGTTAAAGGAGCCACAAATTTGGCCATGACATTCCTAGTAAATAAAGGAAGGAAGAGAAGTGAACACAGCATCCATAATGCTGAAAAAGAAACTAGATAATTAGGAGAACATGTAAGTGAGTGAGTGAGTGAGTGAGTTTTTTGGTCCCAGCAGCAAAGAAAGATTTCTCTGATGGGTTCTTACAGAGGTACCACATTTAAGCATAGCACCTTTATATTAAAGACAAGTACACAGTATGCTCAAGTAGTGTAATTACATTTTCTTATACTCAGGGGTAGTGCTCTTTAATTTACAATTTACTTATCCATTCCAACGAACTATATTGAGAAATGCTATGTTTTACTAGATAAAGATTGGATGGTATGGTGTCTTTTATCTGCAATATTTTATCCTTAATATTACTTATAAATACTGTTCAACTTTTTTTTGCATATTCAGCCATATGCATTCTTTCTTCTATGTGTACATCATGTAGATATCATAACTGACTGACTGAATGATTGGACGGATGAGTTAGGAGGACAAAAAACATTCAGATCCTAAATAATAACTTCCTATGTAGGAAGCAAAAATCTATTCCCTGTAATGACAAACATTAACTTACCAGTATGCCAGTTGGCCAAATGGGAGATTTAGGAGCAGTAATCATCCAGAAAAATACTGGATCAAGGCTTCTAATTGACCTTTTTGATATTTATTATAGTTCAGTCTTCTTGCTTCCTAGCTTTCTTTAAACTCTGAAATGTTGAGCCTATGCTCATCTCAACAGGAACTTTATAGCTTCAGCCTGCCCAGATAGAAGAGCATATTTGCATAGCATGAACTTTATATCGACTCTTATGATTCCTCAGATAAATGTCTTTGATATATTTAAAAACGAATAAAATCTATCTCACAAAACTGTGATGGAAAATTAAAGACAAACTTTTGTTTTCATCACTTCTAAACTTCAAAGGCACCATCTTGGTAGAGCAAGAAAATGTTAACACTTCTGACTCCTACACTTCTTGGTCATAATCCCTCAGTGGATAATCTTACATTGGGAAGGTAATAATGAATACAGATTTTACTTATTTGTCCACATGTCCTTTATTTTAGTGTGCATCACACGAGTATGAGTTAGTTTTGTTCACACAAAGGGAAAAATTTAAATGACCACCCAAGTTAGAAATACTGTAAAGAGATCAGGTAAAGGAGATGGAAGATTTTAGTAACTAAAGAAAGGTTTTCACCAACCTTTTCCTGTGCAACTCTATTAAAAAATGTACTTCAGATGATCTCATGCTCGTAATTCTAGAAACTAGATGAAACGTTGATCAGAGCAAACTACAAAGCAGTGTATGTCATGACAAAGTGACTAGACAAGACACATGGGAGAATGTCAGGAATTATAATCTGACATTAGAGTTGATATTGTTCATGGTTGGATTAAATAAATGTGATTACTAAACCATTTTTTCTCTGAATCATTGATAGGATGATTTATATGAATACATTTCATAAAAACATAAGCAATCTTTAAAGGTATGATAAATAATCCTACTTTGTCAAAGGATTTTTTTTTTTTTTTTTTACTATACTGCTGGATATTTTATTTGGTATTGGATATCTCTAAAGAGATAGATAGATTTTGGTCTCTGATAGATTTGTGTATCAGTGGTAAGCAAGATTTGTAAAATTAACAGAGAAACAACCAATATTTCCTATTTCCTGGAATATTTTATTGACTTTTTATCTAAAATGATCAAAAAGGTTATTTACTAAATGGTGTGTGGACATTGCCTGCTCCAGTTGTAGTTCTTTAACAAACTTTTTATTTATTCCATTATTATTGGTATATTTTGTTGCATCTTCAATTTTGGTCTTTTATGTTTTCCTAGAAAATCACCAATTTGATAAAATCTTAAAATGTATATCAGCATAAAATAGTATTCCTAAAAATGGGCTTTTGGAGATACTGGATCCAGGAATTGATAACAGATATGCCAAGAAATAAGTATTCCTTAGTAAAATACATTTGCATATTATGACAGGGAAATTAGAAATCAGCAATATGCCTTAACCTATCAGATCTTCTGAAAATTCCTAGAGTCAAAATATCTCATTTTTTTTTTAGTTTGGAATTTCCAAAACATACTTGAACATGGATACTTCTACCATCACACAAAAACATACCTATAAATATACTGTAAAACAAGGCTTTGTGGGACAGTGGTTTAGAAACACTAGAATGCAGCAGATATAAAAAGTGATCTCCCATACTCATTCATCTGTTTACTACATATTGCTTTTATAATTGCAAGATAATGAATAGACATTGCAAAATATATACAAACATAAATGTGAATAAAGTTAGTGAAAGTTTTTATTTCTCTACTTCCATTTGTGCTTCCTTCTATGGAATGCTGAATGGACTAATTATTCACATATTTTTCCTTAATTATTCAGTAATATATTAATTTAAACATATATAATTAGTTCCTAACTGCAGATTTTACTACATATTTTGTACATTTTTATTAAAATTTTTTCAAATTCTTTGTTTTGGTTTCTCCTTTGAAACAATAATTGTTTGAGACTTTCTTTTCTTAACAGTAAATGGATGTTTCTTATTTAAACTTTTTTCATTAATACCTAGTTTGTTACACTGTAATTAGATATTATACCTGTATAAATATGACTTTTAGGAGCTGATTGAAATATTCATTAAGCGTAGCCTGGTTTATAATAAGGTTTGTAAATATTTGCAAAAATATGTATTCTTTCCTTACAAAGTAAAATATTTAATTTAAATCAAGTTATTATATTAATAAGTTTTTCATTATACAATATTCTTACAAAATTCATTCAAAAAAGTACATGAAAATGTCATGATTTTGGTTGTTCCAGGTAAATACATGAAAAAAGAGAGGGATGAAAGAATTAAAGAAATTAAAATTATTAAATTAAATTAAAATTAAAAAAATCATTGATAATAATGACATTATTTTAAACATTCATCAATGTATCTGTTTTACTTAATGGGTCTGCCCATGATTTGAATGATATTTTGAACAATTCAACTACCGTCACTTTTTCTTCAATTTTTATTGAGTTTATAATGTGTTTGCTTTAAATTGTTGAGTCATTCATTCATTCAACAAATATTTACTGAATATCCATCATATTCCAGGCGTTTTTCTGGGTACTGTGGATATAGTAGTTAATGAAAAAGACAAATCCAAAAGTTCCTGCTCTCACTGAGCTCATTTTGTAGTCCCATGGTACCATCTTTGATGCTCTGACATTTGACACTAAAAGATAATGAAAGGTCTGTATTAATTTTGGCTTGTCCTTTTATTTGTACACCTATTCAGTGTAAGTTCTCAAATTTTAATATTTACACTTCTCCTTCCTTAAGTTTGTACTTTCCTGGTAAAATTTTACCTATACTTTTATTTTATTTTACTTTTTACTTCTTTCTCCCGTTTCTTTGTTGATTGTCTCTTTTATACAAAATATACTATCCTTTTATATCCTACATTGTTTGTTCTATTTTAACTGTTTATTCTGTTCAGTCACTATCTGTTGGTACACAGCCTGAAGCAGCCAGCTCTCTAGTCTCTGGGGGTAGAGTGGTGTGAAATACATCCAAGGTTCTTACTTCCCTGAAATTTACCTTCATGTGGGAGAGGCAGATCATATTTTAGATATTAGTAAGCACTATGAAGACAATTAAAGCAACTGAATGGGATAAAGGGGATATGAGATATTCGGGATAAGTGAGCAGAGAAGTTTTCTCTGAGTAATTGCTAATTTCTGAATGAAGATCCAGTGACGCAAAGATTTAAGAGAATAGTGTTCTAGGAAGAGGAAAGAACAGGTGCGTAACATTTAGGAACTGAAAGAAAGCCATTGTTGCCGGATGGCATGGAGCAGGTGGGAATGAGGTTAGAGGGTATACGGGAGCCAGATAACAAAGGCCTTTGGATTTGCAGAGTAAGTATGTAAGAAAATATTAAAGACTGCTCTGTTTTGAAGTCTGGCCTCAAATCAGAGAACAATCAGTGCAAAGTAACCTGTCATTCTAGATATAGAACTGTCATGCCGGACATATATGAGAGGTGTTCAGATCTGGTTCTGCCACTGCTGATCTGTATCCCATCACACATTTAATGAGCAAAAGCTAAGCATTCCTTAGAGAGGATAGTTTCTCTGAAGAGAATGAGGAATTCTGTGGAGCACTGGTGTCTTCCTCCTTCCCACAGGCATAGACCTGTCACTCCCTCCCAGCCAGGGAAGAAAGCTCCCAAGAGCACGTTCAGAAAGATTGATCCGTGTCCTGGAATTGGAAAGACACTGCGGCCGGTGTCCGTGTCAAGGCTGAGAAACGGCTCAAGGCCAGAGGCTGGCTGGAGGGGCCTGGTGTGACAGAGGGGAGGGAGACGTCCTGGAAACACTGAGGTTCACAGTATGGCTGGGGGTTTTCCCTTGGAACGTTCTGGGGAAGGTAGCTGGGTGAGAGTAAGCCTGATGGGAAACAGCCCCAGTGATTGGGTCCATGTGGTGAGGTCCTCCTGAAGGCAAGACAGTGGGAAGGCCAAAACTGATTACCAGAGGCAGCGCCACACATATCAGCCTGCTGCAGGTGAGACAGTCCAGTGACGGGGTCTCCAAAAGGCCCACAAAAGCACCTCACGGGCAGAAAAAGCAAATAAAATGAGATTTAAATTTCTGACACAAGCATGGTTCCAGGTTGCCAGACTACAGTAGCACCTGCCATGTAAGGTTGTGCACTCTTGGGATTTTTCACTCCTGCTGAGGCTGGCCTAGCTTGATGGGGAAGAGGCCAAACCTTGGAACCCACCCCCTTTCCGTGTGGTGGGTTGAGTCAGGCATCAGTGAGGGGAGAAGAAAAGAAGCTTTGAAAGGAAAAAGGAAGTCAGCTTTTGCTTTAGATCAAAGTGGACTTTATAAACTAGAGAATGAGGTTTTTAGTCAATATCTGAGAGCAACTAAAAATCTATGAACTCGAGATGGTATTCAGTAGAGGGAGTATGAAAAAGTCTATTTTAATCATTGCATTCCTACAATTTTATTTTGTTCAGTAAACAGCCTGGCAGGGTTTTAATATACTTACTTACCTATATTTTAAAATCTAGATCCATTTATTTTCATAAGTGACAGTGTTGGTCTTTCTGCATGTTTAGTCTCTATTTTTGTTGATGTTATCTGGGAAGTACATTGCATTCATATTTTTTAAATTATTTACTTTCCTACTGATTATTTAATGTTTGATTACTTTTAGCCATAGGAATTAATTTTTAAACTAAATCTTGGCTTCTGTGTCTCAACTTAAATCCTTTTAAAATCACAGTCTCTTTATTCTTCCATTCTTCATGTCATTTATCTCTCAGTCAATTGAAGTATCTCTTTGATTATTTTTTAAAAAGAAAGCATATTGGCCTCCTAATATCTGAGAATGGCTTGGCATTTTCTTTGAGAAGAATGACAATTTGGTTGGATAAATATTTTCTGAATGTACAATCATTTTTACTTTAAAACTTTTAAAAATACTCAATATTGCACAGATGCCTGCTTAAAAACTGATTTGTGTTCTAAGGGTATTTGTACAGATTTGTTTTGTTTTGCCTGCATCCTGTACATTGCCAGACTTTGTCTAGGATTTGGTCTCTTTTCCTTAGTTAAAATTGCTTTAGAAAGTAGTTCAAGGACTTTTTTCAGGTTAGCAGTGTTTTCTTCTTACATTTATTTGATCACTGCTAATAATCTATCCTGTTTCTTATTCTGAGAGCTGTATTATATGCAAGTTTAAACTTCTTATATCTCGTATGAACTGGTCTCGAGAACAAGCATCCCCTGCTTCGAATCTGCAGTGGTAATCAAGTTATGAGTGTCTTCCTTATTGCTTCTCCAGCACTTGTGCTTTCATATAAGAAGCTCATTCTGCCGGCATTACTAACTAAAATAGATTCACCAAAGCTTCAAAAGACTGGCTTTTTTCCTAACACAAAATTTTCCTCCATTTTTTTTCTTCTTTTTGGCCATTTCTGTGGAAATCTGGGAGGGAGTTATATCCATCTGTATTCTAATAACAAGCCTATCCAGACAAAAAGCACTTATTTTATGCAATGTTCTAGTTGCACCCTTGTAGAAATGTCTATATCCACGTTACTGAATGTAATGCCTAAGAAACATTTATAGAAGTAGAATTATAGGCTCAAAATTATGCACATTCAATTTTTTTTTCATTTTGATAGGCTAAAATATGCATCTCAACATTTGAATAAATTTTAATTTTCTCTCAGTGAGGTTGAGCATGATTTCATAAAATACCTTGGTGTTAATAAATTGTCTTTTCAGGTCTTTGATCTTTTTTAAAACTAGGTTCCAATATGTCACTTATAAATTTGAAAGAGTTCTTTGTACATTAAGTGTACTAACATCACATTTTATTAGTTACAGTAGCCTCAGCACTATAAAAAATAGACCCTTAAAAGAATTGTCTTCTATTTTATAGAGAGTTTTACTTTACATAGTTGAGATTATTTCATATATGATTTTAACAGTGGTCAATAAAGGAACATTTATAGATTTTATCTCGACAAGGATTCCCTTTTTGGAGACAGCGAATAATATTTTTTGTTTGTTTTACTTTCAGCACAGTAATTTTAAGTGGGTTCTTAAAAAGACAGGAAATTACATGTGAATTGTAGGATTAAGGATGTGGCTCAAAAATCACATTTTCCCTTAGGAAAATACAAATTCAGAACCAGTATTTATCCAGTCCACATGAGAAAAATTTAATGAATTGAATGACTTCCTGAAGTCAAGAACCAAACTTTATGAAAACTTAAAAAAGTTCTTTTATCTAAAAGCACCCCCCCCCATTTTTTTAAGGTTATGGCTTTTCTTGTGTTTTTCTCTGTAAATCTCCATGAAGATGGGATCCACTTTTGTTTTGATCACCAGCTTATCCCAACTCTTGGCAGAGTTGGCAGAGTATCTGATGCATAGTATCATATTAAAATATTTGTTAAAATATAGCAGAGGGAGGAACACTCTCAAACTCATTTTACGAGGCCACTATCACCCTGATACCAAAATGAGACAAAGATGTCACAAAAAAAGAAAAATACAGGCCAATATCTCTGATAAACATACATGCAAAAATCCTCAACAAAATACTAGCAAACAGAATCCAACAGCACATTAAAAGGATCATACACCATGATCAAGTGGGGTTTATCCCAGGAATGCAAGGATTCTTCAATATACGCAAATCAATCAACGTGATACACCATATTAACAAATTGAAGGAGAAAAACCATATGATCATCTCAATAGATGCAGAGAAAGCTTTTGACAAAATTCAACACCCATTTATGATAAAAACCCTGCAGAAAGTAGACATAGAGGGAACTTTCCTCAACATAATAAAGGCCATATATGACAAGCCCACAGCAAACATCATCCTCAATGGTGAAAAACTGAAAGCATTTCCACTAAGATCAGGAACAAGGCAAGGTTGCCCACTATCACCACTCTTATTCAACATAGTTTTGGAAGTTTTAGCGACAGCAATCAGAGAAGAAAAAGAAATAAAAGGAATCCAAATCGGAAAGGAGAAGTAAAGCTGTCAATGTTTACAGATGACATGATACTATACATAGAGAATCCTAAAGAGGCCACCAGAAAAACCACTAGAGCTAATCAATGAATCTGGTAAAGTAGCAGCATACAAAATTAATGCACAGAAATCTCTTGCATTCCTATACACTAATGATGAAAAATCTGAAAGAGAAATTAAGGAAACACTCCCATTTACCACTGCAGCAAAAAGAATAAAATACCTAGGAATAAACCTACCTAAGGAGACAAAAGACCTGTATGCAAAAAGCTATAAGACACTGATGAAAGAAATGAAAGATGATACAAACAGATGGAGAGATATACCATGTTCTTGGATTGGAAGAATCAACATTGTGAAATGACTATACTACCCTATGCAATCTACAGATTCAGTGCAATCCCTATCAAACTACCAATGGCATTTTTCACAGAACTAGAGCAAAAAATTTCACAATTTGCATGGAAACACAAAAGACCCCGAATAGCCAAAGCAACTTAAGAAAGAAAAATGGAGCTGGAGGAATCAGGCTCTCTGACTTCAGCCTATGCTACAAAGCTACAGTAAGCAAGACAATATGGTACTGGCACAAAAACAGAAATATAGATCAATAGAACAGGATAGAAAACCCAGAGATAAACCCACGCACATATGGTCACCTTATCTTTGATAAAGGCGGCAAGAGTATACAATAGAGACAAGTCAGCCTCTTCAGCAAGTGGTGCTGCGAAAACTGGACAGCTACATGTAAAAGAATGAAATTAGAACACTCCCTAACACCATACACAGAAATAAACTCAAGATGGATTAAAGAACTAAATGTAAGTCCAGACACTATAAAACTCTTAGAAGAAAACATAGCCAGAACACTCTATGACATAAATCACAGCAAGATCATTTTTTACCCACCTTGCAGAGTAATAGAAATAAAAACAAAATTTTAAAAATGGGACCTGTTGAAACTTAAAAGCTTTTGCACAGCAAAGGAAACCATAAAGAAGATGAAAAGACAACCCTCAGAATGGGAGAAAATATTTGCAAATGAAGCAACTGACAAAGGGTTAATCTCCAAAACTTACAAGCAGCTCATGCAGCTCAATATCAAAAAAACAAACAACCCAATCCAAAAATGGGCAGAAGACCTAAACAGACATTTCTCCAAAGAAGATATACAGATTGCCAGCAAACACTTGAAAGGATGCTCAACATCACTAATCATTAGAGAAATTCAAATCAAAATTGCAATGAGGTATCACCTCACACTGTTCAGAATGGCCATCATCAAAAAATCTACAAACAATATATGCGGGAGAGGGTGTGGAGAAAATGGAACCCTCTTGCACTGTTGGTGGGAATGTAAATTGATACAGCCTCTATGGAGAACCCAGCATTCTCACTACTGGGCATATACCCTGAGCAAACCATAATTCAGAAAGAGACATGTACCACAGTGTTCACTGCAGCACTATTTACAATAGCCAGCTCATGGAAGCAAACTAAATGTCCATCAACAGATGAATGGATAAAGAAGATGTGGCACATATATACAATGGAATATTACTCAGCCGTAAAAGAAACACAATTGAGTTATTTTTAGTAAGGTGGATGGACCTAGAGTCTGTCATACAGAGTGAAGTAAGTCAGAAAGAGAAAAACAAAGTATGTTAACACATACATATATGGAATCTAAAAAAAAGAAAAAAAATGGTTTTGAAGAACCTAGGGGCATGACAGGAATAAAGACAGAAACGTAGAGAATGGACTTGAGGACATGGGGAGTGGGGAGGGTAAGCTGGGACGAAGTCAGAAAGTGGCATGGACATATATACACCACCAAAAGTAAAATAGATAACTAGTGGGAAGTACCACATAGCACAGAGAGATCAGCTCTGTGCTTTCTGACCACCTACAGGGATGGGATAGGGAGGGTGGGAGGGAGACACAAGAGAGAGGAGTTATGGGAACATATGTATATGTATAGCTGATTCACTTTGTTATAAAGCAGAAACTCACACACCATTGTAAAGCAATTATACTCCAATAAAGATGTTAAAAAATAATATTTGTTATAAATAACAAGAAAATCTTAAAGTTTTATGTGTGTGTATGTTGTGTGTTTGTTAATGGTATATTCAATAAGAGTACATAGGTGGTATGTTTTCTAAGCCCTTGTATATCTGAGAGATTCATTGTCTTCTGACATGGAAGACTTGGTTGTTTATAAAATTCTTGTGTTTTAAACATGTTTGTTCAATACCTTTAAGTGTTACTCCAGTGCCTTTTTGGCGTCTTATTGTGTTTGAGTATAAAATTTACAAGTACTTTTTTGACCAAAGTTTATAGGCTTTTGTTCTCATCTCTTTTTGAAATTTAAACCTTTAGTCAGGACATGTTTTGATTTGGATCTTATCTAATTTGGGTGGGAGCATAGTGGTTCCCTTTTAACTGTATACTTAGTTACTATTTTAATGAAAACTATTTTCCTCATTTCTGTTTTTAAATATTATTTCTGTTATTATTCTTCCTGCACATTTATAATTCTTGGTTTATTCTCCATTTTCCTTCTTTCATATGCACTACTTCTCTCCTTCTAATCATTTCCATTTGTTAACTTTTTCTTTATAATAATATGAATAAGAATAATGAGAAGGAGGGAACTTCACTGTTGGTCCAGTGGTTAAGACCCCATGCTTCCACTGTAAGGGGCGTGGGTTCGATCCTTGGTCAGGGAACTATGATATCCTATGTGCCCTAAGGTGTGGCCAAAAAAAAAAAGAAAAGAAGAAGAACGAGGAGATAAAGGAGATGTAGAAGGAGAAGCAGCAGAATCCAAGCTCTGCCACAGGGAAATAAAATAAAAACCCTTTAAAAACAGCCTCTTATGCCAAGGGGGAAATACAAAATTAAATTGTAAAACTTACCAATACTAATAATTGTTATTTATCATAATCTATGGCATGATGCTAAAGCAGTACTCAGAGCAAAATTCATAGCACGAAATGGCTATATCAATAAACATGAAAATTAAAATTTGTTCCAAGCAGTGGAACACTTATTCCCTTAATTCAGGGGTCCATGGCCTGTTAGGAACAGGGCTGCACAGCAGGAGGTGAGCAGCGAGCTAGCGAAGCTTCATCTGCTGCTCCCCATCGCTCCCCATCGCTCATTACTGCCTGAACCATCCCCCATCCCATCCTCCCTCATCGCACATTACTGCCTGAACCATCCCCCATCCCATCCGTGGAAAAATTGTCTTCCACAAAACCGGTCCCTGGTGCCAAAATGGTTAGGGAATGCTGCCTTAATTCCTGTTCCTTTAACCTGGATCCTAGCAGGAGGAGACACGTGAAGCAGACCTGAAGTCAACCTACAGAGCTAAGCCAGACTGCGACCAGAGGAGTCAGGCAAAGCCACAATCAACCCATCAAGCTGAGAAGAAGAAAGAAGTGTTTATTGTGAAAGCCATTTAATTTTAGGGTTGTTTGTAGAAAAAGTTGACTGATATATTGAAAAATTAATATATTGAGGACATATTAGAGGCATTTCTTCAAAGTATAAAACAAGTATGCCACTATTATCATTATTACTTAACATGGTACTGAGGTGTTAGTCACTGCATTTAGATAAAAGAATGCAGTCAGGAGAATAAAATAAAAAATGAAAGGAGTTTTACAGTTTATGTGATTATATAACTGGAAAACCAAAGAAATTTAGTGGAAAAACTATAAAACAATAAGAGAATGTGGTAAAATAACAGGAAGTATACATATAGAAATCAATACAAAGAAACCAGTTATAAGATATGCCAGAGAAAATTCTGTTTTCTGTGGTAAGAATAACAAAAAAGCAAAAAAAATACCTAAGCACAAAAAATTAAAATTGTGCAATAACTATATGAGGAAAAGTTTAAAACCCCAAAAGACACATAAGAAACAAAAAATAAAAACATATTATTTTTGGATATGAAATTCAACATCATGAAAATGCCATCTCTTCCTAAATTGCAAATTTGCATGATTTCTATAAAAATGTCTGTAGGCTTATTTTTCTACATTAACTATAAAATTCATATAGCAAAATGAACAAATAAGAATTACCAGGAAACGTCACCAAAAAAGAACAATATTGGGGGATATAACCCTACCAAATATTAAAACATATTATAAAACCTCTATAATTAAAGCAGTTTATTATTGGTGCAGACCTACAGTGGAACAGGTTCCCAAATCCACAAATAGATACAAATACATGTGGAAAGGCAGTATATGAAGAATGAGGCATCTCAAATATGTGAGGAGATAAGAACTTTCTGCTAAAGATTGTTGCTACTTTGTCATTTGAAAAAATATTGGATTCATGTCACACCGTACTGCACAATAAATTCCAAGTGGATCAGAGATGAAAATGTGGAAACTTAAACCAACGTGTACTTAAAGCATGGGTAAATTGTTTTATAACTAGAGAAAAGGGAACACTTTTAATTATGTCTCAAAACATTACTAAATTTGAGTACATTAAAACTTGCATTCTAGAAAACACTAAAAAATAAAAATTATAATTACATACTGAGAAATAATATTTGAGGCATATAATATACACAAAAGGCTAATTGTTTGTAATATATAAACTATTCAGAGAGGAAGATATGAAAATAGCTCTTAAACATGTGAAGAGACAGAAAACCTTATTCATGATAATGAAAATAAACATTAAAATTATATTTCTAAGCTCGTTTGCAAAAATCTACAAATTTGATAACAAGCTCTTGTATGGAAACAGGGAGGTTTAGCCATTGTTGTTGGGAATGCAAAATAGTTCAACACTTACAATGAAGAATGTGGGAAGACCTAGAAAAGTTGCTGGGCATTTACTAATTCATCTGATAGTCCCTCTTCTAGGATTCTATTCCTAAGATGTACCAGCACAAGTATAAAATTACTTAGGCAAAGAGACTTCCCTGGCTGTCCAGTGCTTAAAACTCTGCGCTTCAAATGCAGGGGGCGTGGGTTCGATGCCTGGTCAGGGAGCAAAGATCCCACATGCTGCGTGGCTGAGGGTGGGGGTGGGGGGATTACTTAGGCAAAAAGTTATTCTTTGTAGTCTTATGTGTAGTGGAAATGTATTGGAAATGACCCACATATCCATCAGTTTCGACCTGATTGAATAAATTATTCTCTGCCTACACAATCAAATACAATGCAGCTGCAAAATGGAATGAAGAATATCTTTATAAATTGATATGGAGCAACGTCCAAGACATAATGTGGAATGAAAAAAGGACGATGCCAAACAATATACATAGTATGTTATCCTTTGTGCAAGAAATATACTAATATATGTACTCATATTTTCTTACATTTACAAAAATAATCACTAGATGGGTAAATAAAAAAAATAGATACCTGTAGAACTGTGGAGATAGAATAAACGGTTTGGTGAAAAAAAGTCACAATACAGTTATTACTCCAACATTTTTGTTACAAATCTTATATTTATGGGCAAAACGTTAGAATCACTGGGGAAAATAAGGGAAAGGCATCTCTACTTTCTTTAAGGTGAAAATATTTGCATCCTTTTTAGGTCACAGTACCAATTTGTTCTTAATTAAAATTTATGGGCTTTGTGGTTACTGGAAATTCTTCACAGAATCTGTCAGTAGATTGACTTTGAGTCTTTCCTTTTCAACGTGGTAATTTTCTTTTCCTATCTTTTCATGGCATCTTAGAGGAAAAAGTTGGAGAAGCTGTGCATTTTACTACTCACAAAATTTTACACAATAATTAAATTATGAATTTTTATGATATATTTGTAAGATCTGACAAGATAAGTGCTACTCAGTCTCCTTTTTAAAATGGATTGGCTAATCTTGTTTATCTATTTTATATAGTTAATATTCAAAGTGATCCCTGCAAAAAAAGAAACATTTCCCCATTTGAGATTTTGCTTAAAATTTCCTAAACTTATTAGAGAAGACTTTGGAGATTTATATCATTTGTTCTAACTACGGGGACTTTATAAAGTTTCTCTCATAGAGTTTGTTTTTTTTTCATAATTTTATAATATAGTTTCATCATATTATTAAAACATTTCTGAATATTTTATATTTTTTGTTCTAGTTGTTATATAGGGCAGTTATTTATTTTGGTATATTTATTTTGTACCTGGGCACTTTGCTTTCCCATTAGTTCTAATACATAGAAAAGCATGTTGTCTGCAAGTATTTATGACGGTGATATCAAGTTTCTAAAAGTAATAACCAATACATCTGATTTGTGGCTTATTGACTTAATAAAACATGAGACTGGTAATTCTCCTTTTCTTAAACTAAATTATTGTAAGAAAGCTTTCAGAGTTGCATTTAAATATAATGCTGACTGTTCTTCAGAGTAAGAGAGAACCCATCTATTCATAAGTATACTATTGGGGACTTTCTGTGATATCCAGTTATTTGTGCCCACTTTAAAAAGTGGGAATTCCAGCAGAACTCTTAGGAACACATTCCAGTAACTAATAATACTCATCATCAGGGAATCTCTTTGTATGTCAGTTAAATCCCTAGTGTTTCAATTCAAATCAACTACTTCTTAGACTATCCCTCATTAATTGAGGTAGCTCATTATCAACATTTTGTTATATCTCTCAAGGTTCATTTTTCTTCATATAAAAATTGTTGCTCCTTTTTCAATTATTCTCATATATGCTTCAAAAATGCTCAGTGAAGAGTAGGTTCACCTGAACAAATACATCATGAGATAAGTTTCATTTACTGTTATTACATCCCTATAAAACCATGTTTATCATGCCTGAAAATGTTTCTAGTGGCCCTTCGCCTGATGCTTTAAATCACTTAGTTATCATTTTTAACTTTATCACACAGAAAAAAAATGCTAATCAAAAGAGATTATTCTAATTTTACTCTAAATAATCCTTAAGTAAAATAAAGGAAATAAGATTTCTGATGAATGTAACTATACATAGAAAACTAGTTTAGTTATGTAAAATTATCTTTTAAAGCAATCTTCATTGGAGGTTATATTTTCTAACAATAAGTTTTTATGGAGCTTAGATAACTAACTAAATAATGTTTGGTGATTTAGGCAAAGGTATATATGAGTACTGGAAAGTATATATGAATTAGTATGGACTTTGTTAAATACATAATATCAGTAGTTAAACACATAGAAAGGCAATAAAATACTGATAATGTGAACATTTTTCCAACTTACATCAAGGAATATATGGTTTGAAAATTTGACTTTATATAATAAGAAGAAAAAATTTTTATTATATTTCTAGACAAAAATTAGGTAGCCCAACATTGATATCATATGTACATACTTGGAGCATTGCTTTCAGAAACAATTCTAAAGACTTGAAACAGATACATACTTTTGCTTGTTTTAATTGATCACTAGTTTCACTGCAGTATAATAGATTCTGAGTAAAAGTGTGTTGGATTAAAAAATCAATTTATATATTTATTAAAATCAGCGAAGTAGGGCTTCCCTGGTGGCACAGTGGTTGAGGGTCCGCCTGCCGGTGCAGGGGACATTGGTTCGTGCCCCGGTCCGGGAGGATCCCACATGCCGCAGAGCGGCTGGGCCCATGAACCATGGCCGCTGAGCCTGCGCGTCCGGGGCCTGTGCTCTGCGATGGGAGAGGCCACAACAGTGAGGGGCCCACGTATCACAAAAAATAAAATACAATAAATAAAATAAAATAAAATCAGCGAAGTATATTTTTGTTATGAAAAGATTCTGAAGCATACTATATCAATGAAAGATTTACTTTCATATTAATCTTTCATTTATTTAAAAATTAATCAATTTGTTTCTTGAAAAACTAGAAATTACTGATGTCTGGATCACATCATCTGACTATAATTTTCAGTTCAGTGGAAATAAAAATGACTTTTTCTCTTGATAGTCCTCCATTTTGACTATCAAGGACTATTTTGCTTCAAGGACTATCTTTATCAGTGGAAGTATAAGCTGAATATAAACTCTTATTTTATGCAAATACAGCTCTCACTGGGTCTAAATCCGTGAAGGACAACTATTTCTTCTTCACAGATTGCCAGTGACCTAAGAGGGGAGGGGAGGAAAGCTTCCAGCAATCAAGTAGAAGAATTAGTATAAACACTGTGTCCACTGTGATCGCCCATCATGATTAAAATCAGAAATCTTTCAAGTGTCACTAATTTAAATATGTCTTTTGTTGTTTTATAAAATCCAATGGACCATTCAGAATGGCTGGATCAACTCTTTCCCCTTATCACTGCACCACTGCTGTAGTTCAGTCATTGTAAATCAATTCTTCCCATGTTCCTACAGCCTAAGCAAAACTGAGTTGAAATACAGGGAAAGATGGATATTGTTGGTAGAAACCAGAAAGATATTTTATTCATTAGTTTTGCTTTTCATTCTTCTGATTAACTTGGACTTTTCAACGAAAATTGGTTGTGGAGCAGTTGTTAGTGTGATATGGGGGAAATGAAGTATAACTGATGGTTGTCTCTGAAGTTTAAAATCTTCTTTACAAATATTGTGCCATTTCATTTTGGGAACAAGCTAGTGAGAGAGTAAAGACATTTATAGGTAATGAAATCTGATAGAGAAGATAAATTTAACATGGTTCTTCTGATTCCCAAATATTTAAAAATTATAGGCACTGGAGAACAGCTGAGGACTTAATGGACATAATCCCTGAGAAATAAGCAGGTGTAAGATTAAGTAAACCAACATTTTACAGCTCTTTCTTTTTCTTACGATTCTAAACATTAGGCAGAAGACTGAACACAGCACGGACCCGGAGAAAAGGCCTCTTCTAATAGGCAGAGAAAGAGCACAGCTTTAGGCTGCTTTCAGGGGATATAAAGACAAAAAACAAACCCAAAAAAAAACCATAAGGGGCCAGGATCTCAGTCAGATGGGTGGTGCAGAGAATGATTTCAATACTGTGTCAGTTTGTACTCAAGATATTTGCTAAATTTTAAAGCTGCGTAGGTCAAAATATAAGAAACCAAGTACAAACTCTGAAAAATTGAAAAAAAAAAATCAGTAGTGTCTACATGTTAAGAAAACTAGCATTGGGCTTCCCTGGTGGCTCAGTGGTTGAGAGTCTGCCTGCTGATGCAGGGGACACGGGTTTGTGCCCCGGTCTGGGAAGATCCCACATGCTGCGGAGCGGCTGGGCCCGTGAGCCATGGCTGCTGAGCCTGCGCGTCCGGAGCCTGTGCTCTGCAATGGGAGAGGCCACAACAGTGAGAGGCCCGCGTACCACACACACAAAAAAAAATAAAAATAATACCCTCTTTTTAAGGTCATAATGCTTATGTTCTTCTGCTTCTGCTGTTTGGATTCTAAATTCTCTGCATATTCAAGTTTGATAAAATACAAAGAAATAAAATTTTCTTGTTTCATACAGAAATTAAGCATGATTAAATGGGATTGCCTAATCATTATGTTGAACTAAGTTTGCAAGTTTTTAGATATTTCATTAGATGTCGCTCCCCCTGCACATACAGACACATACCTGCCTAGTAACATCCTAGTATCAAGTAGATACTTATGAGAAAAACCAGATCAAATACAGATAAATAATTTACTCTTCCCCTGCATATCTGAGATATACTGTGAGTTAAATTTTGTAATTTTAGTGTATAAATATTTGGAATATAACTCATTCATGGCCTACTACCTGTGCCTTAAAAATGTTGTTAAATTGTTTTGCTTAATTAGAAGGATATTTATTTTGATAATAGCTGATAACAGTATTCAAGTATTATTTAGAATAACTCATTACTAATTTTATGACAGATTTTACATTATATTGGTACTTCAGTGAATGTAGCTTTTAAAAATTGTGTTGAGTTTCCTTCAATAGTTATTTAATAATAAATATAAAGGTTTTTAAGAAGCATATATAAACTTGAAAAAAAGTATTAAAAATGGTGTTTGTATTGCTTTTAAATTAAGGACCTTATTTATAGTTGCTATGATTGAGTTATTCATATGCAACTGAAGAATCAAATTTTATTTTCCTTTACTGTGGTTATTATAGTCAAACCCACAAAGCTATTATTTTATTTTTAATTGTAGTCTTTTCAGTTTTGTGTGTTTCATTTTTTTTTTTTTTTTGGAAGTTGATAAAGTTAACTGTCAGTTTTCACCCCAGGGTGAGAGTCTCATTTTCTAGGACTTCTGAAAACTCAAGAACCATACTTCTTCATGAATTTTTAAAACATTATTTTCTTTTGACTTGCCATGTAAAAATATTGGAAGTTAGTGATAATAATAAGCCCATTTCTATGAAAATGGTCTATATTATTTAATCAATCTTTCTAGATGCTAAACAATTCATGAACTTCTTTTTGAAATTCAATAAGCAGTTCATGAATACTTGAAAAGAGAGATTCTGTTTAAAAAAATCAGAAACTGGTAAGTTCTATCAGTGACGAATGCTCTCCCATCAAATTCAAACTGGTTATGAAACAACCCAGTTTTTAAACTCATCCTGAGTGCCCTCACAGCAGTAAGAATAGACAAGGTACAAAATTCATTTTCTTAAGTGATGTGTAAAAAAAAGGCTTTCTGAACACAATTCCAGAAGAGGAGTTCCAGAAAGGTTTCAAGCCGTGGTAGCTTCATTGTAATTAACGTACAGTCTCCCAGAGAGATTTCTTAGAAGGTAAACACTCATTGTGGTACTTGTTAGTAATTGTCTTTGTTATTTTACTGTCATACCTTTTAAGTTCCGTAAGGCACTTTGCAACTAAAAGAATGTCTTTCAGAGAACCTTGGAAAGGATGGTGTAAGGGGCCTGGTACATATCTGGAGTGTAGGAAAATAAAATAAAATCGTATTCTTCATACTATCAGTGTACATTCTTATTCTGCCATGGATGCATTTTTAATCGCTCTCCTTAAAAGCTTGATCCAGCAGCCTTAGAAATAAACAGCTCTCTATCATTATCCTATTATAAGTGAACAGCCTCTCAATCCTATCCTGATTTTCAGAAAGAAAAAAAAAAGACATTTAGAAATCGTTCTGAAATATAGTTTCTACAAACATTTCCGGTGGGTGATCTTACTAGCCTGTTAAACATTTGTAATCACACAGAGCCTAAAATATGGAACTGCAAGCATGTTAGCAAAGTGTGAAATTTCAGTGCTCAGAAGGCGTCCAACACTCACAGTGAGCTGATTTCCAGAACTGGAGCTGCACCAGCTCTCCAGAGAGCTAAAGCTGCCATTCCATTCTCCTATCTCCCTTGGAGGATAATAAGTGGTAGCAACAATCCATGTGGGTGGAAACTGAAGAAATAGAAAGATAAAGTAGAGGAGGAGGAGAAGGTGGCACACGCACGGCAGTGATGGAATAAATGACACAGCTTAAATTCAGCGGGTTTCTGTTCCTGGTTTTAGACTGATGATGTGCACAGCTTTTTTTCCCCCTCCTTTTTAAATTATCAAACATAATCCTAACTAAGCACCTGGCTGCCTTGCTCCTAGACTGCATCGGCGGTGTCTGTCTCCTTTCATCTACCATTTTAATGCAAAATCTGAATGCAGTTTCACTGCTCTAAGAGATTTGCCGGGAGCCTACTGATATTTTTCCAAGAACGCTTAAAAATACATCTTTGTATCAGAATTTCAAGCACTGGAATAATAAAAGAGTGATGACACGAATAAGCAAGTGGTTTAGGGAAAAATCATAATCTGCTTCCCCAAAGTAATGGTATTAAGAATCCTATTGCTAGCATGAGTCATGGTTAAATTAGTACATAATTAAAATGAAATAATAGATTATGATAACTGTTATGCCTTCAGTTTTTCTATCTCTTTCTCCAAAGGGGTGACAGTGGTGAAAAATACAGGAAGTAGCATGATTTGTTCGAGATGAGATGAATGGTTCAATTACACAAAGAAATTTTTGGTTGGTTTGGATAAATATTGAAAATTGTGTTATATCAATATATCAGCGTGCCCTTTTCTTCAACAACACAAATATTTAAATCCCCTTTGGCTGTTCATGTGAATTCAGCCCAGCCACCAGTTCTGTACCTGGTTGTAATTAGCTATAAACACATAATTCCCAAGGTAGGTTGTTTAAGGCTAGGTGGAAAGATTTAATACTTCTTAGACACAGTCAGATAGTTTATTGCTTGTATGAAGGCCTGTGAGCCCTACCACACAGGAATGTGTACAGCAGCACTTATTTCTGACTATGGCTACATTCTTCATAGGACAGTCCACTATTCTGTCATTATTTTAGTTGAGGCTATACACGAAGCAAGATGGGAAGATGTGAAAGCTTTAAAGACTCAGGTTCTTTGGGGTCCTGAAGACAGGCAAGTGGCCACTCAGCCAGGTTCGTGTCTAAGGCCTATACCATGAATCAGAGCCTCCAGTTATTTGATGTGCCCACTTCCCTTTATTATACATGAAAGCTTACATACAAAAAGAGGGGCCATAGCTGTCCAGGAAAGGACAGGTAAATATAAACATAGAAAAGTAGTCATCAAGTTGAATATATACCTAGTTCTGACAGGAGACTTGGTCATGGAAAAAACAATCACAGTGTGAAATTGATGGAATTAAAAAATAATTACACGTGGGAGAAAATGTCCAACTAGCAGCAGAATGCTTTTGGGAATTCTCCATTACAAATGTGGGTGTAGACACCACCTTATTTCATTTTTGATAAGTGTTTTTACAAGTTCCACATTTCAAGTGTGTTCTGAAGTCTGCTACAGAGCTGATGTGAAAATAGCCTAATTCTAAAATTATACTCCTGTTGCTGTTACTATATGTATCTACTTTTAAAAATAATTAGACTGCTTAATATCTTGAATTATGTTGAAAAATCTAATGAGTAAAGTATTCACCAGGATTTCCATTTGACAATGTGTGAAGTAGTGGATCCCATTACGATATTTATGTTACAAGACTGTAGTCTCACATTTGACAAAGATTTTTCCAAATACAGACTAAAGATCTTTGGTAGACCGTATTATTTTAGCTGTGTTGAACACGGTCAAATCATCACAGAGTCTGATAAAAGTTGATTCAGCTAAAGATCTGTCTCTTAATATAAAAGATTACAGTTAATCTAAACTCTTAAAAACTCTCAATGGATTGCCTCAGATTCATAGAAAATATATTTCAGTTTTAGAGAAGTTAACTCTTTCAAAGACAGTCTATCTAAATACTTTTATAGCTTTTAATCTGTACAATTTTTTGTGAAGTAGTATATACTATTGATTAAGATCATGGGACATGGATTCAGACTGACCTAGATTCACTCTGTGGTCTACCACTTACTTGCTTTTTGGGCCTGGACGAATCTCATAAAATCAGAGTCTTTCTTTTCAGATTTATTAAATGGAGATAACAAAAATTTATCTCATAGAAGTTTTTGTGGGGATTGAAATAAAATAAAAAGTTATTTAGGACAGTGCCTGGTACATGTGAGATGCTGCTATTCTTATGACAAATCAAAAATAAAAGTTAAATTACAATGGATTAAGTTGTAATCTCATTAGAGAACATGAGATTAGTTGTAAAATCACTGTAGAAATCCCTTGTACTATGCTGGGAAATTAACATATGCCTCTTAATAACCTGTGCCTAAATTTTCAGGGTGGCCAGGTACCAATAGTAAACCTTGAAGGAACAAATTTCACTGACAATTACATGACTTGAACTAGCTGATCTCTAGTATCAACAGTAGTATTGACCTAAAATCAGGAAATTTAATCAGTTCATATTCAAAAAGAAATTGAGGGAATCTAAGATGTAAAGAAAATCAAGCAAGAGAGAAAAATAATCTCATTTCCATGAACTGAAAATAAAATATCAGAGGTATTTAAGATGAGGTCTTACCCTCCACCAATAACAATAGAAAGAGATGGAGAGAAAAGGAGAGACTAGGTATTACATGAGTCAGCAATTCACATTGGAAGTTTTTCATCCTCAGGTCAGTAGATCAAATATGATCTCAGGCGTGCAGAAGACTCTAAATATACCGGTTGTTTGTGCTGTGAAAAAGACAAGGTATAATTAAGCTCTCATCCGCCCAGGTCCTTACCAGACTCGGCTTACCCAGGAATGAGTCACAGCTCTGATGGGCTGATTGCCCTGGGCAGAGCCAAAGCAGTGATTAAATAGCTCAGAGCTTAGGAGCTGGAGGGAACCTCTGCATTAATTCTCCTTCATGCTTAAATTAAGGCTGATTCTGGAGCAATCCCAGTGATTGCTAGGGATTTAAGATGGTCTTCTGCAAACCATCCCCAGGAATTGATGCCAACAGGCTCTCCACTGAGCAGATGAAATGCGGGCTGGGGAGCTCTAGGGCTAATTTGTTTTTCATATATTATGAATGTTTTCAAATATAAATTATTAACTGTACTTTAAAAGTTGACTGAATAAAATGAATTTTCAGTTAACCTACTCTCCAAATGGTCTGCAACATATAAACAACTGAAGATACAAAAACATTTCTTTACTCAACATATGACTAAGTTTATTCCTTTGAATAAAACATTATTTTTTTTTTCTAGACTCTGTATCATAATGCTTAAATCTTATTTTGTCACATGGGAAGACTTTATTGTAACGATAAAAAAAAAGCCTTTCTAAACTGATCAAAATAATATATTTTTATTTAATTGGCCCGGAAGATTATAGTGGATACTGATTACTTTTCACTGGTTGGGTATGATGCTGCTGCTTGGGTCACTGGCTTAAGTTTCACATATCCAGATTATCTATATATTATCTATGCATTGTGTATCCAGGTTACCTATAAATATCCATGCATCATGAATCCAGCTGTGCATACAGAAAGATTCTATTCCACACTCAAATTTGTGCACAGTTTCACAACTGGTAAGATTTATAAAGCACCTACCATATTAAATATGTGGGAAGGATTGTACTTAACCCATCACCACTGTTCATTGCTCAAAGCGAATATAGTTGGGGGAGTTATAAGGACAAAATGTGTTTATGTTCAAAGTGACTCAGATATATAGATTTGATTCTGAACCTCCATATACTTTTAATCAAAGATAGATTGAACGACAGACTTTACATGCAGAGTTTATATTATTATCTTAGTAAATAAGTTCATTAAAAAAGCATTTGAACAAGGTGGATATCATTTTCAGATATAAGGTAACTGGAAATGCCCTTCTTCTGGTAGAAAGAGTATACAATGAAAGAAACTTCATCATGCTTAAGATCTCCCGCTCTGAGGTGGTGCTCCTCTCATATGTTCATAGTTTCTATTTCTCCAATTTGATTAAAGGGTCTTGAACAGTGAACTCAATAATAATAGCCTTGGAGTTCAATTCAGATCCTGGTTCATACTCTGGAGTTGACATTCCAGCTGTCTCATTTGGGGCAAGTGTTTAACTCCTCTGAGCCTTGGTTTTTTATTTGGTAAAATAGTTTGTAAGCTGATAAGTTTATAAGGTATTTTTTTAAAGAAATCAGATATATTCCCTGAATTCTCTCATAATTCCTAGCAAAGTGTCAGACTTATTTAACTTAGCATAATGCCCTCAAGATCCATCCATGTTGTTGCAAATGGCAGGATATCATTCTTTTTTATGGCTGAGTAATATTTTATATATATATATATATATATATATATATATATATATATAAATCTCACATTTTGGGACGCAGGTTTTTTTCCATATCTTGGCTATTATAAATACTGTTGCAATGAATGGACATACTTATATCTTTTTGAGTTAGTGTTGTTTTTTCTTCAGATAAATCCCCAAAGTGGAATTGCTGGATCTTGTTGTAGTTCTATTTTTAACTACTTTTAGGAATCTCCATACTTTTTTCCATAGTGGCTACACCAGTTTACATTCCCACCAACAATGCACAAGGGTTCTCTTTCCTCCACTTCCTTGCCAACACCTGTGATAATAGCCATTCTGATAGGTGTGAGGTGATATCTCATAGTGGTTTTGATTTGCATTTCTTTGATAATTAGTGATATTGAGTATCTGCTTATGTGTCTGTAGACCATCTGTATGTCTTCTTGGGAAAATGTCTATACAGAGCCCCTGCCCATTTTTTAATAGGATTGGTTGTTTTGATATTGAGTTGTATGAGTTTTTTTCTATATTTTGGATACTAATCCCTTATCAGACATATGGATTTGCAAATATTTTCTCCCACTCAGAAGATTGCCTTTTGATATTGTTGATGGTATCTTTTGCCATCCAGAAACTTTTTAGTTTGATGTAGCCCCACTTTATTTTTGCTTTCATTGCTTTTGGTGTCAAATCCGAAAAAATATATCATCACTAAGACTGACGTCAAGGAGCTTACCACCTATGTTTTCTTCTATGAGTTTCATGGTCTCAAATCTTACATTCAATTTTTTAATCCATTATGAGTTAATTTTTGTGTATGATATATGACATTGTACCAGTTTCATTCTTTTGCATGTGTCTGTCCAGTTTTTACAACGGCACTTACTGAAGACACTATCCTTTTCCTCGTGTATTTTCTTGGCTGTTTTTCTTTTAATAAATTAATTGACTATATATGTGTTGGTTTATTTCTGGGCTCTCTATTCTGTTCCACTGATCTATATGTCTGTTTTATGCCAATACCATACTGTTTTGATTACTATAGCTTTGTAAAATAGTTTGAAATCAGGGAGCATGAAGCCTCCAGCTTTGTCCTCCTTTCCCAAGATTGCTTTGGCTACTCAGAGTCTTTTGTGGTTCCATACACATTTTGAGATGGTTTGCTCTATTTCTGTGAAAAATGACACTGAAATTTTGATGGGGATTGCATTGAATCTGTAGACTGTGTAGTATGGACTTTTTAACAGTATTAATTCTTCCAACTCCTGAACACCAAACATCGTTCCATATATTTGTATTTTCTTCAATTTCTTTTATTGTCTTACAGTTTTTAGTGTATAGATCTTTCACCTCCTTGGATAAATTTTTCCTAGGTATTTTTTTTGAAGCAATTGTAAGTAAGATTGCATTCTTAATTTCTCTTTCTAGTTTGTTACTAATGTTTAAAAATGCAACAGGTATCTGTATACTGATTTGTTATCCTGCAACTTTACTGAATTCATTGATTAGTTTTAACAGTTTTCTGGTGGAGTCCTTAGGGTTTTCTATATATAATACTATGTTTTCCGCAAATAGTGAAAATTTTACTTCTTCCTTTCTGATTTGGATACCTTCTATTACTTTTTCTTTCCAAGTTGCTCTGTCTAGGACTTCCAATACTGTGTCAATAAAAATGGCAAGAGTGAACATTTTTGTCTTCTTCCTGATCTTAGAGGAAAAACTTTCAGCTTTTTAGCATTGAGTATGAATAACTGTGAGCTTGTCATATATGGTCTATATTATGTTGAGGTATGCTTTTTCCATATCCATTTTATCAAGAGTTTTTTTAATCATAAATAGATGTTGAATTTTGTCAAATGCTTTTTCTGCATTTATTGAGATGGTCATGTCATTTTTATTTTTCCTTTTGTTGATGTGGTGTATCATGTTGATTGATCTGCAGATACTGAACTATTCTTGCATCCCTGGAATAAATCCCACTTGATCATAGTGTATGATCCTTTTAATGTATCATTGAATTCAGTTTGCTAATATTTTGTTGAGGATTTTTGAGTCTGTATTCATCAAAGATATTGGCCTATAATTTTCTTTCTTGTGGTATCCTTGTCTGGTTTTGGTATCATTGTAATGTGCATTTGGAAGTGTTCCCTCCTGTTTTTGGAAGAGTTTGAGAAGAATAGGTATTAATTCTTCTTTGAATGTTTGGTAGAATTCATGAGTGAAGCTGTCTGGTCCTGGACTTTTTTTGTTGGGAGATTTTTTAAATTGCTAATTCAATTTCCTTACTAGTAATCAGTCTGTTCAGATTTTCTATTTCTTTTTGTTTCAATTGGAAGGCTATAGTTTTCTGGGAATGTATGATTTATTCTACAAAGCTCAATATTGATATATAAATGTTCTTGGTAGTCTCTTATGATCCTTTGTATTTCTGTGGTATCAATTGTAATGTGTCTTTTATTTCTGATTTTATTCATTTAGCCCTTTAACCATCTAGTTAATGGTTTGTCAATTTTGTTTGTTTTCAAAGAAACCAGCTCTTGGTTTCATTGGTCTTTTCTATTATCTTCTTAGTCTCTTTTATTTATTTCTGCTCTGATCTTTGCTTTTTCTTTCCTTTTAATTTTGGGCTTTATTTATTCTTCTTTCTCTAGTTCCTTAAGGGGTAAACATAGGTTGTTTATTTGAGATTTTTCTTGTTTCCTGAGCTAAACATGTATTGCTATGAAATTTCCTCTTAGAACTACTTTTGCTACATTCCCATAAATTTTGGTGAGTTGTATTTTCATTTTCTTTTATCTCAAGTTTTTAAAATTTTTCTTTTGATTTCCTCTTTGATCCATGGTTGTTCAGTTTGATGTTGTTTAATCTCTACATATTTGTGAAATTTTCAGTTTTCTTTTTGTAATTTATTTTTAGTTTCACACTATTAAGGTCAGGAAAAATACTTGATATAATTTCAGTCTTCTTAAAATGTTTAAGACTGGTTTTGTGGCCTAGCACATGATCTGTTCTGGAGAATGTTCCATGTGCACTTGAAAATAATATGTGTTCTGCCATTTGGGGAGAGAAACATATATGTGTAACTGCTAAGTCTATCTGGTCTAACATGACACTTAAGCTGATGTTTCCTTGTTAATTATGTCTGAATGATCTATCCATTGGTGTAAGTGAAGCTATATATCCTTTTAAACTACATATTTAAATTTTAAAATTAGTTCTTATATTTGTGCTTACCTTACAATAAAATCAAAGGAGGTGTATATAATTATTTAAGGTTAAAAGTACAAGATATAGGGCTTCCTTGGTGGCGCAGTGGTTGAGAGTCCGCCTGCCGATGCAGGGGACGCGGGTTTGTGCCCTGGTCCGGGCACATCCCACATGCCGCGGAGCGGCTGGGCCCGTGAGCCATGGCCGCTGGGCCTGCGTGTCTGGAGCCTGTGCTCCGCAAAGGGAGAGGTCACAGCACTGAGAGGCCTGCGTACCACCAAACAACAACAACAACAACAACAAAACAAAAGTGCAAGATATAATAATATCAGTAAGAAAGATAAAGGGAAAAGTACTTCAGTGATTAATGGAAATTATGGATATATTTTCTTCATCTGCTGAATATATATATATATATATATATATTTTTTTTAACTTTATAATTACTCTTTGACTTTCAGTGATACAATGTATTGACAACCCCAAAAACTAAAAAATAAGAACCAACATCTCATGAAATTTCCAATAAAGTGTATGAACAGATTTTATTCTCTCCTCCTTCTCTCATCAGTACCAGATTAATTTCTTTTCTGTCATATACAGCTATATTTCACATTGCTTTTAGGAGTGAATTTGCATACTTTAGATCAAGTACTGTTTCTATCTCCTTATGTTATTTAACTGAAAAGGCAATCTTAATTGGTAGAAATTTATTAAAAGAAATTATTAATTTTTTCTTAAAATTTTCATCTTTCAATGAGAGCTACAAAATGGAAAATAATATAGAGGTTTTCTCTATTAATGTCTAATTAGATAGTATAGTGTGAAAGTAATTTTAATTTCCATGTCACATCTGGAATGCAATAAAAATTATATAACCATATGGAAGATTTATTATTTGAATTAAAAACACTAATAAATTGAAATACTGAAAATATGTATATATGGCTTAACCTTAGTAAGTTATTTACTTGGGAAATTAAAAGAATATTTAAAAACTCAATTCTAACTCAATTTAGTAAAATAATGCAACATGGGTACATTAATTTCTTTAATTTGGGACTTTTAAATTTATTTCTTTGTAGCCATCGTTGATCTCCAATTCTTGTTTTCATATCATGTTTTTCTTCATTTTTTTCTGTCATATTATTTATTCAGATGTCTGACTCTCCAGCAAAAGCTGTACCTTTATCAACTGATACTCACATTTAGTTCACTACATTGTGTCTAGTGAAGGAGAATCATGTTTATTATAATAAACAAAGAAATAAATAATGCTATATATATTTCACAGGCTATTATGTGGATCTTAAAATTCTGTGGAAGAATATTTAGTAACAAGGGAAAATATTTTTTAAATCATCTAAAATGGCCAAAAGCAGGATATAAAACTTATGTAATCATAATATAATTCCAATTTTATATATAAATATATACATATAAAATTGCCAGAGATTAATACACCAAAATAATATTCTATATGGTAAGGGTGTTGGGAGCCGGAAAGTGAGATTAGACATAATATTGCTTTTCTTCCTTATATATTTCTTTATTTTCCAAAATTTCTATGGTGAATACATATTAATTTTTACAAGTTATATGCATTTAATCATGTTTTAAAATATATTTTGAATAATGGATTTATCTTTGAAACTAAAAGTATTTAGTTTAAATTATTAAAAGTCATTGCCTTACTTCATTCATATCTGATCTGATATTATGCCCTGAGACAATAATGTACCTCTTAGTACTCTACCAAGAATGGAAAATACAGCAAAATACCTTTATTACTATTACGAATTGAGGAAAAACTAATTACTCCATCTTCTCTCAATTATATCCCCACTTGAAAATTGCATATACTGAGTAGAAAAAACAATGGTGGAAAAACTGTAACCAGTCACCTTCAGAGTATTTCAATATGAAGACCATGTTCATAAAATTTTAATCTCTGAAAGAGTTACTGGTTTCCAGTTCTATAGCCAAAAAAAAAAAAAAAAATTTTTTTTTTAAACAAGGTTGACAGAGCACAAGATAGAATAATATTTTGATTTTACCTTTGGAACCTTAGTATGGGCTTTAAATCAGTGCACAGAACTTTTTTCAATTTATATATATATATTTCCCTTTGTGAAAGTAACAAATGTTGAAAGGTTCTGTAAAATATAAGTGCCTTTTGATACATTGATAAAACAAAGCTACAAAGAATATATCACATAACAAGACCCAACTGAGCATGAGTTTTAACTGTAATCTTAGCTGACATTTATCTAAAATTGTCTCCTACTTTGTCATTGCACTGTTATAGGTACAAGTTTGAGTGGCCCATAAATCAGAGGTCCTCTAATTCTGTCTGAAAAATTAAGGTTGATTTATTTAAATTTATCTGAAATCCCAAGGCCCTTAGAGAATGGATGATTAAATAGAGATGTATGGCTCTCTGCAAGGTAGCCGACATTGCACCAGGGTCTATAAAAGCTCTACACTTGCTCCAGTCTTTTATCAAGGCTCTCTATTTCAGAATAGAAGATTATAAAAAAGAATCTTCACTTTATTGAAAAGCTTCAACCCATCCTGATTTACTCGTACAAAATTCCACGTAAACTGACCTTGAGGAGCCTTCTAAGATAATGCCAACTACTCTCTTAATGAAATTTTCTATTCAAGAATTTTACCCGGGAGGTTTAGAGATGGTTTTATCTCTGCTATGTACATTGAGATTCTGAATGGTTAGGTAAATTCTCTAGTACATTGTATGGCTCATTGCCAGGTTCCTGTCTCCCAACTTACCATGCTAATAGTATTTTCTCATTCACCATTCATGGATATAAGAGGAAAATGACATATATGCACATATATTGAAGTACTGCCATCCTTTATTACATTTATATTTCTAAATGTTTGATTTTCAAAACAAAGGATTTAGGTCCTTTAAATAGCATCCAAAAGAAACCAAGGGTGAAAAAACTCTTAAGAAACCTTGAACAAATCTGAGTTTGAATAACTATGTGGTTATATGTCTTTATGCCTGATGCACTCCTATTTGAAACTTTGATCCAAATTTAAAATCTCCGGTTAAACAAATTTTTACATAAAGAGTAATAGCAGTTGTTTTGTGGTTCATTTAGTGCCTCAGTAAAACAAAATTTATTAACTTCAAAGTCTCCAAAAAGCATTGTTTTTTCTTACCTCTACTTGTACTTTTAAAACTTCAGTCCATTATTTACTCTAATAAAGGAAAATACAATTTTAAACTTATTTGCCAAGGTAGGTAACTTATTTACCTACTAAGGCAAGTATGTTAGTGAAATAAACATCTTTTTAACCTAAACTCAACTGAAAGATGAAAATTCCAGAATTTATAAGGATCACCTCCATTATGAATTTCTCTTATTAAAAGAAATCTTATAAATTGTTCTCATAAAAGTTTCAGAATTATGCTAGTTGCAGGAACTCTTCATAACTGTTACAGGGACTCAATGTTTTCACTTTGTAAGAGCACTATTTTAGTGTTCATACTTTGGCTGATTCCCTCCCACAAGGTCAATGTGGGGTGATAAATAGAAAATACCCATAAATGAAAAAAACAACAACACAAAGTGTCTAGGGTTCTGTTTTGAATTAGTATGTGCATCCTGTGTAAGGACTGGGGGACAAGGCAGGGAGTAGAGTTTTTGGCTTGGGGCATTGCTGTGCTGCAGAATGATAAAATAGTAAAAAGAACTGCTGGGATTATGTTGTTGCTTCTCCTTGCCAATGATTTTGGGCAAACGGTGCCTGCTTCACATTGGTAATGATTCAGGGAACTCTCAGGATTTGTCAGGAGTAAAATCGGAAGCCCTATGTATTTAAGAATCTGATAAAATAGATTAAAATAACTAATTTTAGGCAGGGCTTCCCCACCCCTCCTTTCTAAACTTACTGGACTGATAAACTCTAAAGAGGGTCTCCTCCTAATGTTGTCTTATTGGGGGAAAGGGTAAGTGTAAGCCTTTTCTGATTCTAGGTAGTAAAGAGTGAATAGTGGTTTTCTAATGACTCTGGGTCTTCATCCTAGGGGTTCATTTGCTCTCTATCCCTCAGCTGTTTGGATCTGTCATGTCCTTCCCACATGTCTGACAAATAGCTGATATACGGAGGGCAAATGAGCTCACTGGATAAAATAAAATAAAAAAAACAACCTCTCCCAATACACCATTTATTAAATGAACTGTCCTTCACTCTGAAGGTAATCTTGAACTAATAGATAAAATCACCCAAACTCTTTTATCCTCCATCCACAGAATAATTCATTATTATTGGTCCAGAAAAATATTACCAAGCTTATCAAGAACAGTAAAAGGAACCCATTAGTCATAAAAAGCTAGTATGAGAAGAAAAGATAAAGTAAAAATCAAAATTTTTCATCTGAAGAAATACTCCAAACCACAAAGAGAAAAACTGGTATATAACATCAATATGAATTAAACCTAATTAAATAATTGTCACAGGTAAGGTACACCAGATGAATCAGAAATTCAAAAACTGAGAAGTGGAAAACAAATTATTCATTGAAGAAAAACAGAAAATAAACTCAGAAATAAATATGGAGATTAAAAAGTATCCAAGGGAGAAAAAAATATGACTCAATACACAGTGATAGATACAGAAAGTAAAAGAACAAAAATGAAATCTGAAAAAAAAAAGATTAAATTATGAAAAAAAAGCAGGCACAGAGATCCAACATACATACATACATACAACTGGAATGGGAAGAGCTAATAAAAACAAAACAGAACTTTATAACCGAGCTAAATATTAAAAATTTTTCTGACATAAAAGCAGACCTGCCCTTTCTACTGAAAAGATCTATCTTTGTACCTAGAAAAATTAACCTGGAAGGGTCAAGTCCAAAATATATCAAAGTAAATCTATGCCTCCAGAACAAAACAAACAAACAAACAAAGAAAAAGAAACTGAGTCACTTACAAAAGGAAGAAATTGGTGTGAATAAAAACTTCTTTTATGAAGTGTTTGTTCAAAACTTCTCCTGTTGTTTAAACTAGGTTGGTTCATTTTTTACTGAGTTATGAGCTATTTATATATTCAATATTAAAATATTTTATCAGATTTTGTTTTCAAATATTTTCTCCCAGTTTATATTGCATTTTTGCATGTGGTTGTTAAGCACTTGAAATGTGGCCAAGTGTGACTAGAAAGCCAATTTTTTTTTAATGTTTTATTTTTAAGTTTTTTTAAAATTGAAGTATAGTTGATTTACAGTGTTGTGTTAGTTTCAGGTGTACAGCAAAGTGATTCAGTTATACATATATATGTGTATGTATACTTTTCAGATTCTTTTTCCTTATAGGCTATTATAAAATATTGAGTTTAGTTCCCTGTGCTATATGGTAGGTCCTTGTTGGTTGTCTATTTTATATATAGTAGTATGTATATGTTCATTTCAAACTCCTAATTTATCCCTCTTCCCTTTCCCTGTAACCATAAGTTTGTTTTCTATGTTTGTGGGTCTATTTCTGAGAACACTGAATTTTAAAATTTCATTTTATTTTAGTTAATTTACATATAAATAAAATAGACAAAAGTTATATGAATGTCTAGTCAGCGCATAAAAAGATGTTCAACACCATTAATCATTTGGGAAATGCAAATTAAACTATGAAATGCCACTATAAATACACTAATATGGCTAAAATGAAAGAAACTTATGATAACAAGTATCTGTGAGAATGCAGAACAACTGGAAAGCTCACATATTGCTGGTATGGTTTCCACATTAGAATATACTTTGCCAATTTCTTATAAAGGTAAACACACTTACCATATGACCTAGTAATCCTAGGGTATTTATGCAAGAGAGAGGAAAGTATATGTCCACTCAAAGACTTGTACATGAAAGTTCATTAAATTTTATTCTTAATTCCCACAAACTGTAAACAACCCAAATGTCCATCAACTGGTGAATGGATAAACAAATTGTGCTTAGTTAAAAAAAACCTGAGATAAAAAATCTTAAACTATATAGTTGTGCTTATGTAAAATTCCACAAAAGACACATTTAAAAATCAATAATTGCTGGAGTTAGGGTGGATGTGTGGAGAGGATTTAATGCAAAAGGGCATGATGTAACTTTTGGGGTGATGGAAATGTTCTCTGCAGTGTTTGCAGTGGTAGTTATATGAATACATATATTTGCCTCCAAACTTACTGTGCAATTCACTTAAAATTGATGAATTTTACTGTGTGCAGAGTATACCTCAATTAGGCTGATTATAATATTCCTAGAAATGAATGATTGTAAAGACAGTACTTATAAAAACCTGTAGAATTCAGCAAAACCTATGCTTTGTGGAAATCTTATAGCCTTAAATATATGTATTAGAATGGTAGGAAGCATCAGAATGAATGAATTCAACATTTATCAGGAAAAATAATTTTAATTATTATAGAATATACCCAAAAGAAGAGAAACAAAAGAGGTAATGAGGTGGATAGACCTAGAGTCTGTCATACAGAGTGAAGTAAGTCAGAAAGCGAAAGACAAATACCGTATGCTAACACATATATATGGAATTTAAGAAAAAAAAAATGTCATGAAGAACCTAGGGGTAAGACAGGAATAAAGACACAGACCTACTGGAGAACGGACTTGAGGATATGGGGAGGGGGAAGGGTGAGCTGTGACAGGGCGAGAGAGAGGCATGGACATATATAAACTACCAAACGTAAGGTAGATAGCTAGTGGGAAGCAGCCACATGGCACAGGGATATCGGCTCCGTGCTTTGTGATCACCTGGAGGGGTGGGATAGGGAGGGTGGGAGGGAGGGAGACGCAAGAGGGAAGAGATATGGGAACATACGTATATGTATAACTGATTCACTTTGTTATAAAGCAGAAACTAACATACCATGGTAAAGCAATTATACCCCAATAAAGATGTTAAAGAAAAAGAAAAACTATAATATGTTATAAAAACAAATATTAAAAAGGCATTAAAACAGCTAAAAACTAAAACATTGGCAAGATGACTCAGATTTTCATTGATGAGTTTGCTGGTGCTTATTACATTATTAAATTTATTAACATTATTAAAATATAATAAATACCAAACAAAAGTGTGCTAAGTACTGACAGCGACGAGTATGTTCAGTGAACCAGGGTTTATTACTCATCTCATTCTGTGCATCGTAAGTACAATGGAGAAAAATGCAGTTTTCAAAAACCTTGATGTTTTACTTATAGATTCAAATAACAATAACAATAACCTAATATTTTTTAGATGTGTATTTATTTCAAGATGATATTGTATATTTGAATTTTCTATTTCTATTTTCCAAATTTTCAAGAGAATATCTTTTAAAGAAAATAATAAAATTAATAACCATGTTAAATTTTATTATTTTTATTACTATTTCATGAATTTTTGAAATATGAAGATGAAACAACATGATACATGTTTGTGTGTGATTACGAATAAGTACTGCAAAATATTTCTGCCTAGGGAAGTTCTTGTAGCATGTATACACACACACACACACACACACACACATATATGTGTTTTATTTTGTATGGTATATATACCATAGTATATTCCACATAAATGTACATGTGTATTTTTTACACTTTCATTGCTCATTATAATAGTGGTAAATAATTTTTTAAAGGTTGCTGATATAAGTACTTATCTCTACCATTGAAGAAAAATGTGGCATATAGAGAATGAGTACAGTTTATGAAGAAAAATAGACTAAAACAGTTATGAAGTAAAATCATTGGAGTATATCAGTGTTAGCCCATTGCTTTTTTAATGCATGTGATTACAAAACGAGAAATGTAATTTTATTGCATCCTTCATTCTTTGTGACATGGAATTAAAGCTCTTCTTCATTTCTTGGCAGACATTCATTGACAGTTTTGTAAAAGTTGACAAGGGCCAAATTTTTAAAAAGATAACTTCATAGATGTACACTGGAACTTCTTATATGAAAGTATGGCTTTAAAACTTCTTAGCTATCAAATTAGTCATAAAATAGTTAATGTCTAAATAGAGCTATCTCTATACTTAAAATTACACTTATATACTCATTTTTTATATGAAAATCAGTTTTCTTTTCTCACCTAGACTCTCCCTGCAAAAGAGAGAATGAAAGAAACCTGCATGAATTTCCATGGGAATATTCAGATTGGGTGCTTAAATATTCAGATTCCAAGAAATCAGAATCCTTAATGAGGTGGGATGCAAAAACTGCAGAAACAAATCCATCAACAAAATTTTAGCAACTAAAGCTCAAGAGAAGTTTATTTCTTGCTCATTTAGCAGTTCAAGGCAGTGAATCTTGATCTTTAAGCGGTTCTTCTTTAAGTAGTAATTAGGAGACGCAGGGTTCTTTCATCTATGTTCCTACTATAGTGTGGATTCTTGTTATCATTTGCAGCCAGTCAGTGGAGAAAGAAAGAATGGGCAACAGGCCACCCATCTTCTTAACCCTTGTCCCTGATATGGCACATAGCATTTCCAGTTTATCCCATTGCCTATAATTCAGTGACATGTTCACACCTAACTGCAAAGAAGTCTGGGGCATGTACTCAATTTGTGTGCCTAGGAAGAAGAGCACATGGATTTCAGTAAACCACAGTCTCTGACATAGAAATCAATTCTGTGCTGTATTTTAACATCTGAATGATGTTAAGTGAAAAAGCTGAGTTTCTGTGGTAGAAAATACCTACATTATGGTGTCATAAGAATAAGATGAATTAAGATTCATTATACCTGGGCCCTATGCTGTCTCCACCTATAACATCTGAGTAAATAGGCAAATCATTAAACTTTGGTGAAATTCCATTATGAGTTTTGTGACTGAATCATCTCTAAGATTAGCTACAGCTCTAAAATGCTATAATTATACTTTTAACAGTTTTTGAGGTGTTGAGTGAGACTTCAACGTACAAACTTCCAGCAAATTGGAAAAAGGTGATGAGTACTTTATAAAATGAATATTAAGGTTCATGTGGATGGTTTTTATTACATATCAGAGGTACGCTATTCTTTTTCTAGGAATTATAGTGCAAGTAAGTATCAATATTAAATATCAATTGATTTTAGTCACAGTTTTTCTTAAAATTCGATATTTTTTCACCAGTGTGTGCTGACACCATTACTTCTGGCACATCGTAGGAACTCAGTAAATAAGTGCTGAATGAAGAAATGGATCAATAAATAATTAAAATGAATTTAAATAAAATTTAACTCCTATGGCCTGAATTTGTATCTAAAGTATCACTTATGCTATAGATCTTCTCCATGATTAATCGAAAAAATACATAAATAAAATGCAGATAAGAAAATCCTCCTATAAAACTTAATACTTAAATGGAGTAAGCTCTGCCTTTTTCTTCAGAGCATGTTGTAAATGAATTCAGATGGGTCTAATAATTAAACTAAATCTAGCGAAAATCTGAAAAATTTAACTCAACAACTGGGACTGGTAAGTGCACACACATTACATAGTTCAAATGAAAAAGACTGCATTTTCCATAACAGATTACTTACCAGAATTGACATTTTTAAATGAATTTCCTAAGGGAAAGACCTAGAGAAGAAACATAATATGTAAATGCAAAGAGAGTTAGATTCTGAAGCTGGCAGAAAGCTTCAAGACACTGTGTGATAATTGACACATTTGGTCCTTTCATATTCTTGAATATAACTATCATCCCACTCCCCCACCAACTTAGAGGAGAGTTATCTTTTCTCAAATGCTTATGGGAAAGAAAATGTTAATTATATTCAAGTAAATACAGGCAAATTTCTCCCACATATTGGTCTAATTCATTTCTTTTTTAACAACTTCATTGGACTATAATTGCTTTGCAATTGTGTGTTAGTTTCTGCTTTATAACAAACTGAATCAGTATACATATACATATGTCCCCATATCTCTTCCCTCTTGCGTCTCCCTCCCTCCCTGCCACCCTCCCTATCCCACCCCTCTAGGTGGTCACAAAGCACCGAGCTGATCTCCGTGTGCTATGCGGCTGCTTCCCACTAGCTATCTATTTCACGTTTGGTAGTGTATATATGTCCATGCCACTCTCTCACTTTGTCCCACCTTACCTGCCCCGTCCCCATATCCTCAAGTCAATTCTCTAGTAGGTCTGCGTCTTTATTCCTGTCTTGCCTGTAGGTTCTTCATGACCTTTTTTTTTTTTTTGAGATTCCATATATATATGTAAACATATGGTATTTGTCTCTCTCTTTCTGACTTACTTCACTCTGTATGACACACGCTAGGTCCATCCACCTCACTACAAATAACTCAATTTCGTTTCTTTTTATGGCTAAGTAATATTCCATTGTATATATGTGCCACATCTTCTTTATCCATTCATCTGTTGATGGACACTAAGGTTGCTTCCATGCCCTGGCTATTGTAAATAGAGCTGCAATGAACATTTTGGGACATGACTCTTTTTGAATTATGGTTTTCTCAGGGTATATACCCAGTAGTGGGATTGCTGGGTTGTATGGTAGTTCTATTTTTAGTCTTTTAACGAACCTCCATACTGTTCTCCATAGTGGATGTATCAATTTACATTCCCACCAACAATGAAAGAGGGTTCCCTTTTCTCCACACCCTCTCCAGCATTTATTGTTTCTAGATTTTTTGATGATGGCCATTCTGACTGGTGTGAAGTGATATCTCATTGTAGCTTTGATTTGCATTTGTCTAATGATTGATGATGTAGACCATTCTTTCATGTGTTTGTTGGCAATCTGTATAACTTCTTTGGAGAAATGCCTATTTAGGTTTTCTGCCCATTTTGGGATTGGGTTGTTTGGTTTTTTGATATTGAACTGCATGAGCTGCTTATAAATTTTGGAGATTAATCCTTTGTCCATTGATTCATTTGCAAATATTTTCTCCCGTTCTGAGGATTCTCTTTTCGTCTTGTTTATGTTTTCCTTTGCTGTGCAAAAGCCTTTAAGTTTCATTAGGTCCCATTTGTTTATTTTTGTTTTTATTTCCATTTCTCTAGGATGTGGATCAAAAAGCATCTTGCTTTGATTTATGTCATAGAGTGTTCTGCCTATGTTTTCCTCTAAGAGTTTGATAGTTTCTGGCCTTACATTGAGGTCTTTAATCCATTTTGAGTTTATTTTTGTGTATGGTGTTAGGGAGTGTTCTCATTTCATTCTTTTACATGTAGCTGTCCAGTTTTCCCAGCACCACTTATTGAAGAGGCTGTCTTTTCTCCACTGTATATTCTTGCCTCCTTTATGAAAGGCAAGGTGACCATATGTGCATGAGTTAATCTCTGGGTTTTTTATCCTGCTCCATTGATCTATATTTCTGTTTTTGTGCCAGTACCATACTGTCTTGATTATTGTAGCTTTGTAGTATAGTCTGAAGTCAGGGAGATTGAGTCCTCCAGCTCCTTTTTTCTTTCTCAAGATGACTTTGACTATTCGGGGTCATTCATGTTTCCATACAAATGGTGAATTTTTTTGTTCTGGTTCTGTGAAAAATGCCAGTGGTAGTTTGATAGGGATTGCATTGAATCTGTAGATTCCTTTGGGTAGTAGAGTCCATTTCATGATGTTGATTCTTCCAATCCAAGGAAATGGATATCTCTCCATCTGTTTGTATCATCTTTAATTTCTTTCGTCAGTGTCTTATAATGTTGTGCATACAGGTCTTTTGTCTCCTTAGGTAGGTTTATTCCTACGTATTTTTTTTTAACATCTTTATTGGAGTATAATTGCTTTACACTGGTGTGTTAGTTTCTGCTTTACAACAAAATGAATCAGTTATATATATATACATATGTTCCCATATCTCTTCCCTCTTGCGTCTCCCTCCCTCCCTCCCACCCTCCCTATCCCACCCCTCCAGGTGGTCACAAAGCACCGAGCTGATCTCCCTGTGCTATGTGGCTTCTTCCCACTAGCTATCTACCTTACGTTTGGTAGTGTATATATGTCCATGCCTCTCTCTCACTTTGTCACACCTTACCCTTCCCCGTCCCCATATCCTCAAGTCAATTCTCTACTAGGTCTGTGTCTTTATTCCTGTCTTACCCCTCGGTTCTTCATGACATTTTTTTTTCTTAAATTCCATATATATGTGTTAGCATATGGTATTTGTCTCTCTCTTTCTGACTTACTTCACTCTGTATGCCACACTCTAGGTCTATCCACCTCATTACAAATAGCTCAATTTCGTTTCTTTTTATGGCTGAGTAATATTCCATTGTATATATGTGCCACATCTTCTTTATCCATTCATCCGATGATGGACACTTAGGTTGTTTCCATCTCCGGGCTATTGTAAATAGAGCTGCAATGAACATTGTGCTACATGACTCTTTTTGAATTATGGTTTTCTCAGGGTATATGCCCAGTAGTGGGATTGCTGGGTCATATGGTAGTTCTATTTGTAGTTTTTTAAGGAACCTCCATACTGTTCTCCACAGTGGCTGTATCAATTTACATTCCCACCAACAGTGAAAGAGGGTTCCCTTTTCTCCACACCCTCTCCAGCATTTATTGTTTCTAGATTTTTTGATGAGGCCATTCTGACTGGTGAGAGATGATATCTCATTGTAGTTTTGATTTGCATTTCTCTAACGATTAGTGATGTTGAGCATTCTTTCATGTGTTTGTTGGCAGTCTGTATATCTTCTTTGGAGAAATGTCTATTTAGGTCTTCTGCCCATTTTTGGATTGGGTTGTTTGTTTTTTTGTTATTGAGCTGCATGAACTGCTTGTAAATTTGGGAGATTAATCCTTTGTCAGTTGCTTCATTTGCAAATATTTTCTCCTATTCTGAGGGTTGTCTTTTGGTCTTGTTTATGGTTTCCTTTGCTGTGCAAAAGCTTTTAAGTTTCATTAGGTCCCATTTGTTTATTTTTATTTCTATTTCTCTAGGAGGTGGGTCAAAAAGGATCTTGCTGTGATTTATGTCAAAGAGTGTTCTTCCTATGTTTTCCTCTAAGAGTTTGATAGTTTCTGGCCTTACATTTAGGTCTTTAATCCATTTTGAGCTTAATTTTGTGTATGGTATTAGAGAGTGATCTAATCTCATACTTTTAAATGTACCTGTCCAGTTTTCCCAGCACCACTTATTGAATAGGCTGTCCTTTCTCCACTGTACATTCCTGCCTCCTTTATCAAAGATAAGGTGACCATATGTGCGTGGGTTTCTCTCTGGGCTTTCTATCCTGTTCCATTGATCTATCTTTCTGTTTTTGTGCCAGTACCATACTGTCTTCATTACTGTAGCTTCGTAGTATAGTCTGAAGTCAGGGAGCTTGATCCTCCAGCTCTGTTTTTCGTTCTCAAGATTGCTTTGGCTATTCGGGGTCTTTTGTGTTTCCATACAAATTGTGAAATTTTTTGTTCTAGTTCTGTGAAAAATGCCAGTGTTAAGTTGATAGGAATTGCATTGAATCTGTAGATTGCTTTGGGTAGTAGAGTCATTTTCACAATGTTGATTCTTCCAATCCAAGAGCATGTTAAATCTCTCCATCTATCTGTATCATCTTTAATTTCTTTCATCAGTGTCTTATAATTTTCTGCATACAGGTCTTTTGTCTCCTTAGGTAGGTTTATTCCTAGATATTTCATTCTTTTTGTTGCAGTGGTAAATGGGAGTGTTTTCTTGATTTCACTTTCAGATTTTTCTTCATTAGTGTATAGGAATGTCAGAGATTTCTGTGCATTAATTTTGTATCCTGCTACTTTACCAAATTCATTGATTAGCTTTAGTAGTTTTCTGGTAGCATCTTTAGGATTCTCTCTATATAGTATCATGTCATCTGCAAACAGTGACAGCTTTACTTCTTGTTTTCCGATTTGGATTCCTTTTATTTCCTTTTCTTCTCCGACTGCTGTGGCTAAAACTTCCAAAACTGTGTTGAATAAAAGTGGTGAGAGTGCGCAACCTTGTCTTGTTCCTGATCTTAGTGGAAATGCTTTCAGTTTTTCACCATTGAGGACGATGTTGGCTGTAGGTTTGTCATATATGGCCTTTATTATGTTGAGGAAAGTTCCCTCTATGCCTACTTTCTGCAGGGTTTTTATCATAAAATGGTGTTGAATTTTGTCAAATGCTTTCTCTGCATTTATTGAGATGATCATATGGTTTTTCTCCTTCAATTTTTTAATATGGTGTATCATGTTGATTGATTTGCATATATTGAAGAATCCTTGCATTCCTGGAATAAACCCCACTTGACCATGGTGTATGATCCGTTTAATCTGCTGTTGGATTCTGTTTGCTAGTATTTTGTTGAGGAATTTTGCATCTATGTTCATTAGTGATATTGGCCTGTAATTTTCTTTCTTTGTGACATCCTTGTCTGGTTCTGGTATCAGTGTGATGGTGGCCTTGTAGAATGAGTTTGGGAGTGTTCCTCCCTCTGCTATATTTTGGAAGAGTTTGAGAAGGGAAGGTATTAGCTCTTCTCTAAATGTTTGATAGAATTCGCCTGTGAAGCCATCTGATCCTGGGCTTTTGTTTGTTGGAAGATTTTTAATCACAGTTTCAGTTTCAGTGCTTGTGACTGGTCTCTTCATATTTTCTACTTCTTCCTGGTTCAATCTTGGATGGCTCTGCATTTCTAAGAATTTGTCCATTTCTTCCAGGTTGTCCATTTTATTGGCATAGAGTTGCTTGTAGTAATCTCTCATGATCCTTTGTGTTTCTGCAGTGTCAGTTGTTACTTCTCCTTTTTCAGTTCTAATTCTATTGATTTGAGTCTTCTCCCTTTTTTTCTTGATGAGTGTGGTTAATGGTTTATCAATTTTCTTTATCTTGTCAAAGAACCAGCTTTTAGTTTTATTGATCTTTGCTATTGTTTCCTTCATTTCTTTTTCATTTATTTCTCATCTGATCTTTATGATTTCTTCTGCTAACTTCGGGGTTTTTTTGTTCTTCTTTCTCTAATTGCTTTAGGTGTAAGATTAGGTTGTTTATTTGCGTTGTTTTTTGTTTCTTGAGGTAGGATTCTATTGCTATAAACTTCCCTGTTCAAACTGCTTCTGCTGCATCCCATAGGTTTTGGGTCATCGTGTTTTCATTGTCATTTTTTACTAGGTATGCTTTGATTTTCTCTTTGATTTCTTCTGTGATCTCTTGGTAATTAAGTAGTGTATTGTTTAGCCTCCATGTGTTTTTATTTTTTACGGAGTTTTACCTGTAATTGATATCTAGTCTCATAGCATTGTGGTAGGAAAAGATACTTGATACGATTTCAATTTTTTTTAATTTACCAAGGCTTGATTTGTGCCCCAAGTTATGGTCTATCCTGGAGAACGTTGCATGAGCACTTGAGAAGAAAGTGTATTCTGTTGTTTTTGTATGCAGTGTCCTATCAATGTCAATTAAGTCCATCTTGTTTAATGTATCATTTAAAGCTTGTGTTTCCTTATTTATTTTCATTTTGGATGATATGTCCATTGGTGAAAGTAGGGTGTTAAAGTCCCCTACTATGATTGTGTTACTGTTGATTTCCCCTTTTATGGCTGTTAGCATTTGCCTTATGTATTGAGGTGCTCCTATGTTGGGTGCATAAATATTTACAGTAGTTATATCTTCTTGGATTGACCTCTTGATCATATGTAGTGTCCTTCTCTGTCTCTTGTAATAATCTTTATTTTAAAGTCTATTTTGTCTGAAAGGAGAATTGCTACTCCAGCTTTTTTTGATTTACATTTGCATGGAATAACTTTTTCCATCCCCTCACTTTCAGTCTGTATGTGTCCCTAGGTCTGATGTGGGTGTCTTGTAGACAGCATATATACGGGTCTTGTTTTTGTATCCATTCAGCCAGTGTGTGTCTTTGGTTGGAGCATTTAATCCATGTACATTTAAGGCAATTATTGATATGTATGTTCCTATTACCATTTAATTAATTGTTTTGGGTTTGTTATTATAGGTCATTTCCTTCTCTTGTGTTTCCCACCTAGAGAAGTTCCTTTAGCATTTATTGTAAAGCTGGTTTGGTGGTGCTGAATTCTCTTAGATTTTGCTTGTCTGTAAAGGTTTTTATTTCTCCATCAAATCTGAATGACATCCTTCCTGGGTAGTGTAATCTTGGTTGTAGATTTTTCTCCTTCATTACTTTAAATATGTCCTGCCACTCCCTTCTGGCTTGAAGAGTTTCTGCTGAAAGATCAGCTGTTAACCTTATGGGGATTTCCTTGTATTTTATTTGTTGTTTTTCCCTTGCTGTTTTAATATTTTTTCTTTGTATTTAATTTTTGATAGTTTTATTAATATGTGTCTTGGCATGTTTCTCCTTGGATTTATCCTGCATGGCACGCTCTGTGCTTCCTGGACTTGATTAACTATTTCCTTTCCCATATTAGGGAAGTTTTCAACTATAATCTTCAAATATTTTCTCAGTTCCTTTCTTTTTCTCTTCTTCTTCTGGGACCCCTATAATTCGAATGTTGGTGCTTTTTATGTTGTCCCAGAGGTCTCTGAGACTGTCCTCAATTCTTTTCATTGTTTTTTCTTTATTCTTCTCTGCAGTAGTTATTTCCACTATTTTATCTTCCAGGTCACTTATCTGTTCTTCTCCCTGAGTTTTTCCGCTATTGATCCCTTCTAGAGAACTTTTAATTTCATTTATTGTCTTGTTCATCACTCTTTGTTTTCTCTTTAGTTCTTGTAGGTCCTTGTTAAACGTTTCTTGTATTTTCTCCATTCTATTTCCAAGATTTTGGATCATGTTTACTATCATTATTCTGAATTCTTTTTCAGGTAGACTGCCTATTTTCTCTTCATTTGTTATGTCTGGTGGGTTTTTGCCTTGCTCCTTCATCTGCTGTGTGTTTCTCTATCTTCTCATTTTGCTTAACTTACTGTGTTTGGGGTCTCCTTTTCGCAGGCTGCAGGTTTGTAGTTCCCATTGTTTTTGGTATCTGTACCCAGTGACTAAGGTTGGTTCAGCAGGTTGTGTAGGCTTCCTGGTGGACGGCACTAGTGCCTCTGTTCTGGTGGATGGAGCTGTATCTTGTCTTTCTAATGGGCAAGTTCACATCTGGTGGTGTGTTTTGGTGTGTCTGTGGCCTTTTAATGATTTTAGGCAGCCTCTCTGCTAATGGATGGGGCTGTGTTCCTGTCTTGTTAGTTGTTTGGCATAGGGTGTCCAGCACTGGAGCTTGCTGGTCCTTGAGTGGAGCTGGGTCTTTTCTTGAGATGGAGATCTCTGGGAGATTTTCGGTGTTTGATATTACATGGAGCTGGGAGGTCTCTTGTGGACCAGTGTCCTGAACTTGGCTCTCCCACCTCAGAGGCACAGCCCTGATGCCTGCCTGGAGCACCAAGAGCCTCTCATCCATGCAGTCATATGGCTGTAGGTAGGAGACCTCAGTTCCTTGCCACATGGATCTCTCCTTTGTGCTGCTTGAGTGTCCTCATGACATGGCAGCTGACTTACTCCAGGATGAGTGATCCGTCCTGCAGTCCCCAGGACTGTCACAGCTTCAGCTGCTGGGGCCCCTCCAGTACCAGCATCCTCAGTGAGGCCTCCCTCCCCTCAGGCTCCGGGGCTGTTCAATGACGGCGGAGGGCAGAGACCCCAAGCCAGCAGTTCCATCTCTGCCTCTAATTCATTTTTACATTTGGTCACTGTTTAAAATATTTTGATTGTATATACTTTATATACCAGGTTTTTGAGATATAATTGATATATAACATTATGTTAGTTTCAGGTGTACAACATAATTGTTCAATATTTGTATACATTCTGAAATGATCAGAATATGCCTAGTTAACATCTGTCACCATACATAGTTACAAATTTTTTTCATGTGAAGAAAGTTTTTACAGTCTACTCTCTTACCAACTTTCAAATATAAAATAGAATGTTATTAACTATAGTCCCCATGTTGTATATTACATCTCCTTAACTTATTTATTTCATAACTAGACGTTTGAATCTTTTGAGTCATTCACCCATTTCACTCACACCCCCAACATCCCCCACCTCTCACTACCACCAATTTATTCTTTGTATCCATGAGCTCAGATATTTTGTTTGTTTTTTAGATTCCAAATATAAGTGAGATGATATGGTATTTGTCTCTCTCTGACTTATTTCACTTAGCATAATACCCTCAAAGTCCATCCATGTTAACATAGATGGCAATATTTTATTATTCTTTTTTTAGGCTGAATAATATTCCATTGTCTATATAAAGCACATCTTCATTAGCCATTTATGGACACAGGTTGTTTCCATATCTTGGTCATTATAAATGATGCTACAATTATCATGGGGTGTCTATATCTTTTTGAGATTTTTGTTTGTTTGTTTTCTTTAGATAAGTACTTAAAAGTGTAATTTGCTGAATTATATGGTAGTTCTATTTTTAATTTTTTGAGGAACCTCCATACTGTTTTCTATGATGGCTGTACCAATTTACATTCCTACCAACAGTGCACAAGGGTTCCCTTTTCTCCACATCCTCACCAACACTTGTTATTTCTAGTCTTTTTGATAACAGCCAGGTGTGAGGTGATATCTCATTGTGGTTTTTATTTGCATTTCCTTTATGATTAGTGATATTGAGGATTTTTTCATGCATGTGTTGGCCATCTGTATGTCTTCTTTGGAAAAATGTCTGTTCAGATCCTCTGCCCATTTTTTAATCATATTGTTTGGGGTTTTTAAAATTTCTTTCCCTATTTAGTTGTATGAGTCCTTTATATAGTTTGGATATTAACCTCTTATCAGATATATGGTTTCCAAATATTTTCTCTCATTCAGTAGGTTGCCTTTTTATTTTGGTGATGGTTTCCTTTGCTGTCCAGAAGCTTTTCAATTTGATGTAGTACCACTTGTTTATTTTTGCTTTTGTTGCTTTTGCTTTTGGTGTCAAATCAAAAAAATATATATATATATCTTCACTAAGACCAATGTCAAGGAGTTTGCTGCCTATGTTTTCTTCTAGGAGTCTTATGTTCTCAGGTCATACATTTAAGTTTTAATTCATTTTGAGTTAATTTTGTGTTTCAAATAAGATAGTGTTCCAGTTTCATTCTTTTGCATGTGGCTGTTCAGTTTTCCCAGCACTATTTACTGAAGAAACTGTCTTTCTCCCATTGTATATTCTTGGGTCCTTTGTCAGAAATCAATTGAATATATATGTGTGTGGATTTATTTCTGGGTTTTCTATTCTGTTGCATTTATCTATGTATCTGTGGTTATGTCAGTATTATACAGTTTTGATTACTATAGCTTTGTAATATAGTTTGAAATCAAAGAGCATGATGCCTCCAGCTTTCTTCTTCTTTCTCAAGATTGATTTGGCTATTCAGGGTCTTTTATGGTTCCAACTTCAACGAATATTTACCAAACATTTTCAGAGCTGTAGGTCTGAATACATACTAGTGACATAGAAACACAAAGATCCTGCTCTCATACAATGTATAATCCCCAATAAAAAACTCTACATTACAGTATTGTATTGAGTAAAGGGAGTAAATAATTTAGCATTCATCAATTATAGAAAAGCAAAATATTAGAAAATTTAAGTTAATATAAAGAAGAGATAAATTTCATGTAAAAGAGTTAAATGATGTGAGGTAATAGAAAGTTTAAACCCCATTTTCTTGGCCTCTTAGTATCCAAAACGGTGTGGAAATGCTAGAAAAAATTACTGTAGATCTAAAAATAGAAGCTAATTTGGAATGTAGATATTGTGAATTCCATTAATTGATTTAATCATTTGGTGAGTATTGATTGAGTCCTTACTATGGGCCAAACATACAAAGGTTAAGATATTGCTTAGAAAAGAAATAAAATAATTACAATACAATGTAATAGAATTATAAAAAGAAGCACAAAACTGTAGAGAATATAGAATGGTCACTTAATATAGGCAAGCCAATGCCATAATTTAAGAGAACTTGGACATGTAAGAGAACATTTCCAGGAGAATCATTGTCTAAAACAGATATGGAGACCTTCAAGATGGCAGAGGAGTAAGATGTGGAGATCACCTTCCTCCCCACAAATACATTAGAAATACATCTACATGTGGAACAACTCCTACAGAACACCTACTAAGTGCTCACAGAAGACCTCAGACTTCCCAAAAGGCAAGAAACTCCCCACGTACCAGGGTAGGGCAAAAGAAAAAAGAAAAAACAGAGACAAAAGAATAGGGATGGGACCTGCACCTCTGGGAGGGAGCTGTCCACACACTAGGAAGCCCCTTTACTGGCAGAGACGGGGTGGGGAGGGTAAGCTTCAGAGCCACGGAGGAGAGCACAACAACAGGGGTGCAGAGGGCAAAGCGGAGAGATTCCCGCACAGAGGATTGGTGCCGACCAGCACTCTCCAGCCTGGGAGGCTTGCCTGCTCACCCGCCGGGGCGGGTGGGGGCTGGGAGCTGAGGCTCGGGCTTCGGAGGTCAGATCCCAGGGAGAGGACTGGGGTTGGCTGCGTGAACGCAGCCTGAAGGGGGGGGGGGCTAGTGCACCACAGCTAGCCGGAGGGGGTCTGGTAAAATGTCTGGAACTGCCTGAGAGTCAAGAGACCATTGTTTTGGGGTGCACGAGGAGAAGGGATTCAGAGCACTACTTAAACGAGCTCCAGAGATGGGTGCGAGCACGGCTATCAGCGTGGACACCAGAGACAGGCATGAAACGCTAAGGCTGCTGCTGCAGCCACCAAGAAGCCTGTGTGCAAGCACATGTCACTATCCACACCTCCTCTCCCGGGATCCTGTGCAGCCTGCCACTGCCAGGGTCCTGTGATCCAGGGACAACTTCCCCGGGAGAACACACGGCATGCCTCAGGGTGTTGCAATATTATGCTGGCCTCTGCCGCTGCAGGCTCGCCCCACATTCAATACCCCTCCCTTCCCCCTAGCCTTAGTGAGCCAGAGCCCCCTAATCAGCTGCTCCTTTAACCCCGTCCTGTCTGAGCGAACAGACGCCCTCCGGCAACCTATTTGCAGAGGCAGGGCCAAATCCAAAGCTGAACCCCAGGAGCTGTGCAAACAAAGAAGAGAAAGGGAAATTCTCTGTGCAGCCTCAGGAGCAGGGGATTAAATCTCCACAGTCAACTTGATGTACCCTGCATCTGTGTAATACCTGGACAGGCAACGAATCATCCCAAGATTGACGTGGTGGACGTTGGGAGCAACTGTAGATCTGGGGTTTGCTTTCTGCATCTAATTTTTTTCTCTTTTTATGTTTATCCTAGTTTAGTATTTAGAGTTTATTATCATTGATAGATTTGTTTATTGATTTGGTTGCTCTCTTCCTTTTTTTTATATATAGATATATATTTTTCCTTTTTCTCTTTTTGTGAGTGTGTATGTGTATGCTTCTTTGTGTGATTTTGTCTGTATAGCTTTACTTTTACCTTTTGTCCTAGGGTTCTCTCCAGTTTTTTGTTTGTTTGTTTGTTTTGTTTGTATATTTTTTTTAGTATGCTTTTTAACACTTGTTTTCATTGGTGGATTTATTTTTTGGTTTGGTTGCTCTCTTTCTTTCCATTTTTTTTATTAAACTTTTTTTATTTTTAATAATTTCTTATTTTTTATTTTAACAACTATTTTATTTTCTTCTTTCTTCCTTCCTTCCTTCCTACCTTCCTTCCTTCCTTCCTTCCTTTTTTCTCCCTTTTCTTCTGAGCCATGTGCTTGACAGGGTCTTGGTGCTCCAGCTGGGTGTCAGGCCTGTGACTCTGAGGTGGGAGAGCTGACTTCAGGACACTGATCCACCAGAGACCTCCTGGCTCCACATAATATCACACTGTGAAATCTCTCCCAGAGATCCCCATCTCAACACTAAGACCCAGCTCCACCCAACGACCAGCAGGCTACAGTGCTGGACACCCTATGCCAAACAACTAGCAAGAGAGGAACACAACCCCACCCATTAGCAGAGAAGCTGCCTAAAATCATAAGGTCAAAGACACACCAAAACACACCACCGGATGAGGTCCAGCCCACCAGAAGGACAAGATCCAGCCTCCTCCACCAGAACACAGGCACCAGTTCCCTCCACCAGGAAGCCTACACAACCCACTGAACCAACCTTAACCACTGTGGGCAGACACCAAAAACAACGGGAACTATGAACCTGCAGGCTGCAAAACGAGACCCCAAACACAGTAAGTTAAGCAAAATGAAAAGACAGAGAAACACCGCAGATGAAGGAACAAGGTAAAACCCCACCAGACCAAACAAATGAAGAGAAAATAAGCAGTCTACCTGAAGAAGAATTCAGAACAATGATAGTAAAGATGATCCAAAATCTTGGAAATAGAATGGAGAAAATACAAGAATCGTTTTACAAGGACCTAGAAGAACTAAACAGCAAACAAACAATGATGAACAACATAATAAATGAAATTAAAAATTCTCTAGAAAGAATGAATAGCAGAATAACTGAGGCAGAAGAACGGATAAGTGACCTGGAAGGTAAAATAGTGGAAATAACTACTGCAGAGTAGAATAAAGAAAAAAGAATGAAAAGAATTGAAGACAGTCTCAGAGACCTCTGGGAAAACATTAAACTCACCAATGTTCAAATTATAGGGGTCCCAGAAGAAAAAGAGAAAAAAAAAGGACTGAGAAAATATTTGAAGAGTTTATAGTTGAAAACTTCCCTAATATGGGAAAGGAAATAGTTTATCAAGTCCAGGAAGCACAGAGAGTCCAGGATAAGTCCAAGGAGAAACATGCCAAGACACATAGTAATCAAACTACCAAAAATTAAATACAAAGAAAAAAATATTAAAAGCAGCAAGGGAAAAACAACAAATAACGTACAAGAGAATCCCCATAAGGTTAGCAGCTGATCTTTCAGCAGAAACTCTGCAAGCCAGAAGGGAGTGGCAGGACATATTTAAAGTGATGAAAGGGAAAAACCTACAACCAAGATTACTCAACCGAGGAAGGATCTCATTCAGATTCGATGGAGAAATTAAAACCTTTACAGACAAGCAAAAGCTAAGAGAATTCAGCACAAGCAAACCAGCTTTACAACACATGCTAAACGAACTTCTCTGGGAAGGAAACACAAGAGAAGGAAAAGACCTACAATAACAAACCCAAAACAATTAAGAAAATGGGAATAGGAACATATATATTGATAATTACCTTAAATGTAAATGCATTAAATGCTCCAACCAAAAGACATAGATTGGCTTAATATATACAAAAACAAGACCTGTATATATGCTGTCTACAAGAGACCCACATCAGACCTAGGGACACCTACAGACTAAAAGGGGATGGAAAAAGATATTCCATGCAAATGGAAATCAAAAGAAAGCTGGAGTAGCAATTCTCATATCAGACAAAATAGACTTTAAAATAAAGACTATTACAAGAGACAAATGATGATCAAGGGATCAATGATCAAGGGATCAATCCAAGAAGAAGATGTAACAATTGTAAATATTTATGCACCCAACATAGGAGCACCTCAATACATAAGGCAAATGCTAACAGCCATAGAAGGGGAAATTGACAGCAACACAATCATAGTAAGAGACTTTAACACCCCACTTTCACCAATGGACAGATCATCCAAAATGAAAATAAATAAGGAAACACAAGCTTTAAATGATACATTAAACAAGATGGACTTAATTGATATTTATAGGACATTCCATCCAAAAACAATAGGATACACTTTCTTCTCAAATGCTCATGCAACGTTCTCCAGGATAGATCATATCTTGGGACACAAATCAAGCCTTGGTAAATTTAAGAAAATTGAAATCGTATCAGGTATCTTTTCTGACCACAACGCTATGAGACTAGATAGCAATTACAGGAAAAATTCTGTAAAAAATAAAACAGATATGGTACAGAAAATGGGCTAAATTTGGAGTAGAGATTCAAATCTGGCAGCTCAGTGTGAAGTTGGATGTGTGACATCAACTCTCTGAGTCTCAATTTCCTCATACATTTCAAGAAGTTATACCTACTGGAATGGTTGTTGCAAGGATTTAATATATTGGCTAATGGTCTGGTATATGGTAGATATTCTGTAAAACGGCGATCAGTGTTAGGATTATTTGCAGAGTCTTAGGATTATTTGCAGAGTCTTAAACTCAAGTAAGAGTAGTCAAGGATGTTCCAGGTAAAGAAAAGTACAAATGGCATAAGCTAGAATAATAGAATGCCTTTATATTAGGTCCCTAGGGAACAGTTGATAAGCTGCTAGTAGGTGGACTGAATAGAGAAAAGAGTACAGAGAATGAATTCGGAGAGGTGAAGTGTTGGAGTTAGATAGTGAAGGACTTGTGTGATATTCTAAGGAATGATGCAGAATCAAATTTCTGTTACAGAAAATTATTCTGGTGACAACTGGAAGGTGAATTGGAGATGGAGCAGTATGACAGTTATAGAGATCATATAGAAAGCATTTGGAGGCATGCGTTCACTCCTCCTGTGTACCAGGCATGATAGGTTATATTGATGCGTAAATGAAGAGATAGCTACTTTTAAATCCAGGAGAGAAATTGTGAAGCATGAAATAGTGGAAGCAGAGGTAATGAAGATTTGGGAGAGCTTTGGAATCATAATGGACAAGAGTATATGATCAAGTAAGTGTGGGATATGAGAGACAGAGAAAAGTCAGGATGACTCTGGAGCTTCTGAATGAAGCCTGTGGGTAGGGTACAGGCAGGACAGCAGTGGGCGAAAAAACATGGTCTCCAGAGACTGCTTGGGCCCAAATCCTGGCTTCATCACTTTGTAGATGACATACCTTGGGTAAGTAAGTAGCTCCTCCACTTACTAGCAATATGCCTGGAGTGGAACAGGGGAGACGTCAAGCTCAGTAAAGTGAAGAAATCTTCCTAGAGTAAAACTTTTGATAATATATTAAAGAGCTTGAGACAGAAATACAAACAAGGTATGTGGTTAACAGTTTGGCTGCTTCACTGCTCAAAGCCGTAGCCACTAGCTACATGTGACTATTTAAGTTTAGCGCTTTAGTCACACTAGTCATACTTCAAATGCTCAGTAGTTACATGTGTCTAGTAGCTGCCATATTAGACAGTTGTACAAACTATTTTCATCATTACACAAAGATCAACTAGACAGCACTGGGTTACTCCAAGAACTTATAAGGAGCAAGATTAGAGGATTTTAAAGAGAGGTTTGGGGTTCCTGAAACTTTTAGAATAAGCCTACAGTGCAGAAAAATTTGTTCTGTTAATGTTTACTGAAAGCCCCTCTCTGCTGAAGAGACTTAATCAGGCACATGAGTGTACTTGGTATTTGTATATCCTTCAGTCACATTCTGTTCACCTGATGTTTGTCCAGTGGGTTAATAAACAATATTCATCAGCTCACCATCACAATTCTCCATTCAATCAGTGCTGACCTTGCTGTACTACACATAAGAACCCAATTTTTCAGTAACAACCACCACCCCTGAACCCCCAATTCAATAACATACAACAAAGGGTGCAGCCAACTAGATACCTGGTATCAAGCTTATGACATTGGACACCTTCCATTTGATGGAAGCTTGGAAGAGACATGTACTCTAGATTGAGATTTGTTTTCTTTGCTCATTATGTTATGCCAGCACAAACATTCATGGGCTTGCTAAATGCCTTATCCACTCTCCTGGCATGATGGTATCATTGCTTTAAGGAAATCATGGAAAAAGTAAAATTCAAAACCTTATCAGTTAACTGATCATCAAAAAGCAGCTGGTATTCTAGCATGATAAAATTTCTATTAAAAATACATTTCTCCAGCACAAGGAGTCAAATCATTTTTAGGCTTGGACAGTATCTCATACCTAGAGGATGTGGTAAATGGTTTGTATTTTTGTCATCTTTTTCCCATAACCAGAACTCAAGTGTCAGGTCTCCTAGCATGGAATTTGACATGGAGCCTGCCCTTAGGAAACCAAATGATCCACTTGTGTGCTTTTTTGTTTTTATTTGTATGACTGAACCAATATCTCCAACAATTAAAAACTGATACTGCTGCTTGGCCTTTTGGGGTTCTTCATGCCACTTACTAAGCAATCCCAAATGGAAGTTTATATAGTTGATATGGGCAGTGGTTCTGTTTTAAGAAAAACTGGGTTATAATCCCTACAGTCCAGGAATTCCAACCCTCCTTCTTGTTCTCTATATATTCTCTCTTTCATACTTATTACATTCTAACATTATATAAAATTTACTCATTAGTGTTCAGTGTTTATCATATATCACTTCATGCTTAAATATAAGTGACTCAAGGACATAGATCGTTGTCTTCTTTTGTCTACCAAAGATTTCCACTGTATAGAACCGTGCCTAGAATGTATCAGTTATTAAATATATATATAGAAAGAGAATTGAAGCATGAATGGAATCAGAGACTCCCCTAGTTTCAACTGTTCCATTATAAAAGAAATGGAAGACTACTGCAATCCATTACAAGTACGATTACTGTAAAGCTCACATCCCACGAGAATATTTTGGGTCATCCTTCAAAGTTGAAACAAACATGGTCAAGGTTCTGGCTAAAGGCAAAAGTAATAATGAATTGGCAAAAGAGTTAAAAACCATGAATATCAACTATGGCCCCATGACAAAAGGGAATCATGCCTGCGGAAAGAGAATAGATTGTTTATGGTTGTATTTTTCATTCTTTTCTCTGTTTTACTAGCATTTATAGATCATTTTTATTGAGATGGGGTAATCATAGACTTAAGGAAATAAAAGGTGCCACCTAAAAATCTTGGGCTTAGACACCTAAACTCTTACAGCTGTCTGCAATAACTGATGAGATTTGTGGATGGTTTGCCTTTCTGGGGGGAACTGGGTATGTTTGCAGTTTTAAGGTTGATTATGTTATGGGGGAATATTATTTTTAGAAATGTAATATAGTTAGAAGATATATGAGGAAATGAGGTAGCCAAGGGGGTAATTTTGTAAACATTTCATGGTTTGGGGTACCATCAACATTGACCCCTCCTTCTACTGGTAAAAAAGGAAACTTCATGTATAATATCTGTTTCATTTCTCACTATGGAGACTGAGGGAAATGGCACCTAATGGCAGCAAATGTACATAAAAGTATCTACAGCTCAGCCTTGGGTGTTGTATCTGAAATGAATGATGTAAAGGCAGTAAGGTGGTTGGTATTTATTAAAGTTAGCTGTGACTGTGTCCAGACAGAGAAATACCCTGGCTATTTATTTAGCAAGTATACGTATATGTCTTACTATGTGTCAAGTCCAGCTCTAAGTGTTTTACAAATATTAACTCATTTAGAAACTTCTATTAGTCTCTGCCAAATATTCTGGACTTGTAGTAGGATTGTACTCTCTGATGTCCTTCTGGTGTAGCCAAGTGACCAGTTTGCGCCAGGGAGTTTTAAGTAGAAGGGATGTGTGTCATTTTTAGGCCTACCAACTAGTTGTCAATAAGATACCCTCCAGTCCTCTTTCACCTTTGTTGTGGCCATTGATAATAATCCAGAGAATGGCTCTTCCTTCAGCCTGGATTTAAGAGTGCAGGTGATGGAGCTGTCAGTTAGCCAAACCATAATGAACATGTTCCATGAGCATGAAATGAATATTTTAAAGTCAGTGAGATTTGGGGGGTTGTTTGTTACCAGAGCATAGCTTTCCCTAGCCTAATACAAATTCCTATGTGGTAGGTACTGTTATTCCCATGCTTAGGGAAAACCGACCACAGAGTGGTTAAGTAATTTACACAAGGTCATACAGTAGGAAGCAGGATTCAAGTTCAGCTAAGTTAGCTTCAGAGTCCATATTCTTAACTAGTAGGCTCTGCATCCTCTATAGGCTGTCATTTATAAAAGATGGTTTCTGTCCTTTCTGATTTTTGTACATCCAGCCTTGCCTTATACCTGTGTACCTTCCAAGTCTTTCCATTAGCTCCCCATTATTAACATGGGTACTTCAACAAATAAAGCTTTTCTTTCTTAAAATAGAGTTGTTTTGGTGCTTATAACCAAGAACCCCAAAAGAAATATGTGAATGCTTTTTACCTATTAAAAGCAATAGGTATTCACTGAAGGAGTTTAAGCTGATGAAATACATGATCCAATTGTATTAAAATAAGCCAAATAACCTGTTTTAAAAAACTAAAATTAGAAGTGTATTTTACAAATTAGAAGTGTATGGAAACAAATTGATTAAATATATTGATAGAATGTCTCAAAATTTCCCATAAATCTCAGAGAATTTTAGATATTAGAAAAACACAATATAGTGATACTGTGTTCTCATTACGATGCTAACCTCAAATAATCCCAACTCAGGCATAATATATAGTCTCTCCAATCCTGAGAAATGGTTTTTATAATGGTGTGACTAAGGAAATATATTCTGAAAGCCCCACAGAACTACTTTTCTATTCACTGTTGATTTTGACAGTGTTTTCACAAGTTCTGGTTATATGTTTGGAACTCTATTTTTAAGGTAACAAAATACGTTCTGAAAAAGCAAGACTGGATTTAACATCTAGCAAAACTGCCAATTGCTTTTCAATTTGTTAGTTGAAAAAAATATCTAGATAGTAAATTGAAAGTTTTTATATCTATCATTGAAAAGTGGTATTTGTCTCCAGACTAAGATGGAATTTGTGATGCAGAAGCCTAAGAAAATTTTTATTTACAATGGCTCACTCTCAGTACCTATCTCTTAGAAGTGAGACAGTACATCAATACATATTGCCAATTCTGCCTTTTATTGTTTCCATAATTGTCAGACTCCTTGTCAGATTTTTAATATCTGAAAATAATCAAAGCAAGATAGCAGTTTCACCCATTATACTTGAAAATTTCAGCAAGAGTTCCTTGTTATTTGTATATATTGAGCCCTTCCTCGAGAATCTAGGTCTAGATGTTATCACATAAAACCAACAATAATTTTTAGGTTTTAGGGTTCCCAAGATAATAAAAGAATACGCAGATAATAGAGTACAAGGAAGATAAATTTCTTTTAGGCCATATAAAAGACAGAAACTATGCTTATAATGCTTGGTTCTTCTTTTTTGTAGAAGAGTTGGATATATTCATTTTTATGTGTGTATGTTTATTGTGATTTGCTATTATGGGTTTTTTTTTCAATCATCCCAATTGCAATGATTTCTCCTTTCTAAGTGAACAGAGAATATTAATAAATCTAGGGCCATTGTTCCTAAGTGAGTTTTGCCAGAAGGTCAGTGCGTTTTTTTCTGTAAAAATACATTTACATGTTTGCACTAAGGAAGGATGAGTTAATGTATGCAAATCCTATGGGGATTTTTTGGGGGTTTTTTTGTAGATCTTGCTGCAGGACCCTGTTGTCTTAATCTACTTAAAGTGAGGTTTGTCCCTTTGTTTCACGTCTAATAAGATTGCTAAGCAAGGACCTTTGTCTAGCAAGTACTGTTGGGAATAAAATCTAGGGATGCTGTGAATAAATTTGGGTCATTAACATAACCTAGTCATGCTATAAATTTTTATCATAACCTCTCTTCAGTGATGAGTGGAATGGTCTGAGATCTGCCTGCTGAGGTATAACTGTAAGCTAGAGGCTACCTCAGTTTGCCCCTGTACACTCAGGCCTGACAGCTGAGATGCTCAGGACCACTTAGACCTTGAAGATGTCGACTATCAGAAAGAGGCCTGAAAACAATCATGGAATAACTAAGTATGGTCTGGATATTACTTTGAGCAGGAAGAAGTAGTTTGGAGGCCCCCAAACAATGAATTGACAGTGTCTATTTAGAATCCAGTAATAAGCACTTGAAATATAAGCACTTAAGGTGATTTTAATACTTTTTACTATATTTCTCCAATAGTGAATATGAAAGGACTGGGCTTTTATTGTTTGTGTTGGGAATTTTATTGTTCTCATTAATTTCACCATCTGTCTACATTCGTGTTGTGTGATTATTACATGGACAAGAATGTAACAATGAAAAGAACAAGCATTAATTCAACTAAGGTTATCTTTGAAGTCTGTCGACTGTACATTGTCTTAGTCTCCTAATAAGGAGATAATATGGTTTATAATTATATTGTTTATTTACCTAAAGAACAGGAAGATCTAAACATATGGCTCAAACTCACAATTAGATGATTCCTTGCAGTGAGCTCAGTAATCCTTGATAATTTTATACAAAGTGACATTTGGCTAAACCTGTGACAAGGAAAAAAGCAAATTTTCTTTGGAAAATAAGTGAATAATCTCCTAGAATCTAGAAACTGGGAAAAATAGGAAGTACAGGCTAAAAATTAAGACTTTCTGTCTGCATATCAGCTCATAAGTTTTATAGCACTTGCCTTCCTCCAGATTTTCAGCAAGCCTATAATCTACAACAGCCCTTAGATCCCATTCACTTTGCCTTATGCACTTGTTTATTTTTCTTGAAAATTCCCCAGACATTTTTCTTAACAGGTGATTTTTCAATGAAATGTCATTTTGGTTTTTTGTGAGTATCCTTAGTGGCATGTACCAAATGACTCATTTCATTTGTGACCAGAGCCAAATTCAAATTTAATTTTCCAGAGGGGACAAGTTAATGTATAACCTATTGTGCCACCTGGCATCCTAAATTCAATTTCCTGAACTGTTTTCACTGAGAACAGAATCGGGTTTATTGTTTTGTAAAGACATTTCCAGCTGTCAGCTGTGACTTCAGTCACTTTTTTAGTTATATAATTAACCCATTTGTTATAATTAATAAGTAATAAATACTCAGAATTCTAAATTTTGAAAATGAAAATTTGGGTTATTTAGATCTATGGAACTGCCGTGGCCTATATTCTGAACTAGAGAAATACTAAAACCTCTTAATTGAACTTCCATTATTCATCCTATACTGAGTTTTGTGCCTCATGAATACTATCCTAAATTGTTCTTTTGAGGTTCAAACCCAAACCAATTTAATTCCAAAGCTCATATATTTTTCTATTACATGATGTTTGAGTTAAAGGTGTTTTTTTAATGTTTATAGAAAGCATGAACATTATAAAGTTAAAAATAGGAAGAAGAATTTTCAGACCACTTCAAAATGGCATGTAGATACAAAGTCGTAATAGTATTGTATGTTAAAAAAGTGAGACTTAATAAAGTTTCTTTACGTAAAGATTTCTGAGTTATTAAGGCCACTTGCTGTTCATAGTAGCCTGGTATGTTACCAAAAGACTCTAATTATAATATATAATATGTGTCTTGTAACTCACCAGTTTACATTCTAGCAGCAGCTTGCTCATTTATGTCCAAATATTCAAGATTGTTCTATATGTTTGACTAAACCCTGAATGAGCCATTTTAAATAGTAAACAACATATTTTACACTGCATTATTTTGAAAAAAAAATAAGATGAGAATTTATGAATTAAATGATATTTTGTTCTTTATTCTTATTTTAGAATCAGTTATTCCCTTTCTTATTCTTCATCTAAAACTACAGACCCTGACTTTAAATTCCAGGCCCACAATCTCTTAGCTGAATAACTTTGGGAAGTAGTGTAACCTCTCTGGGTTATAGTTATACAATGGGAATAATAATAATAATAGTAATGACCTTATTTGGTAATTAGGAGCATTAGGCAATTTTTATTTATGTAAAGACTTCAAACAATATCTGAGTACTTAAAAAACATCATGTACTATTATTAGTTGTTAAAGTTTTCATATTACAGTGCCTTAGCATATTAGCTAATCTATCAATCTCTAATGCTCAATTCTCAATCACTACTATGTTTTTTCTTCCGTTTTGCCTCATTTCTTCTGAGCACAGGTAATAAATAATAATACCAAAATATACCAAATAATAATACCAAATATACCAATAATAATATACCAATACCCATATACCAATAATAATACCAAAATATTTGCAAAATATTTTGAAATAAGGAAAATACATGATGTCTTCATCCAAAAACATGTTCTAGAAATACTTGAGGTGTTTCTTCTCAGTCTTTTCCCCCCTAGGTATAATTTACACTGTGATGATCGTATTGCATATAAAATTCTAGTTCCTGTTTATTAATATAATGTTACCAAAGAAATCTCTTTACTATAAAATATACATCATGTTAATGGTTTAAGTTATGAATATATACTAGGTTATTCAACAGTCTTTCTATTGTGAATCATTTAGTTTACTTTCATCTCTCTCTCTCTCTCTTATTTTTATCATTATAGCTAGTGCTATGGTTTGTTCATTCACCAAGTAAGAGTCCTTTCTAGCCAGAGGAAACAGTAGGGACCAAAGGAGGCAGAATCCCTACCTTTGTGGAGCTAATGTCCTAGCTGGGAAAGGAGCAATAAACAGATAACTCTAGATACATTTAAAGGAATGATGTGTACTTTAAAGAACACTAAGACAAGATATGGGTATAAATATTGATGGGGAAGTTCTCTTTAAGACAAACTGAATTTGCAAAGCCTCTCTGAGGATATATTTGAATAGAAGCCTAAATGAAATGGTGATTAAATTATAAAGTTTAGTGCATAAAACTTTTTATTGCAGGTCTTTTTGAATATTTTTAGTTTTATATGGGGAAGGGAAGGAAAATCAATAAACTAAAAAACCTAAATAATTTCATGTCACATCCTAAAGTCACTCCCCAGCAAGCATTTAGCATAAAGAATTTATAACATTATTCCTTATTAACAGTAGCAAAATAAGCATATTTAACTCACTGGTTGACATATGAGAGGTTTGAAATATGACTCAGAGAGTTACATGATTACTCAGGCCAGTTTTCTTGTCTGGTAGGTTAGAGATCATGGATCTAAAAACCAATTTTGGTTATATATTTGTTAGCAAAATCCTCATAATCTGTTTATAAAAGAAAATCAACATCAATGGGTATGATTCAAACATGTGCATCTCTTTGGGTTCAAATTATTGGCAACAGCATACCTCTATATTTTTATACTTATAAAACAATCCAAATTCTCCTGTGGAATTCCAATAGAGAGAAACCTATTATATTCAACAATATGTAACCTGCAAAGGATTTCTGACAGTCAGGGTGCATGATGGAGATTGCCTTTGCTTAGACCTTTACATAATCACTTACAGTCAGCCTTCCTGGAGAAGTTCCCATATTTAGCTTTTTGATCATAATGCAGTAGGACAAATGTCAGGAAATACATTCCCATAAAGTGAAATAAATCTTGTTCTTTAACCCAGAAATGACTATAAACATTACCTTCATGGAAATTTCACTCATTTGCATATTTTCAGCTTCTGTAAGGAGAACAGAACGAATGATAATTAGGTGGTGGTATTTTTAATTGAGGACAAGATTAAACCTTACTTATCAGATTCTCACATAGTGCAGGCTAATTTTGGTCTGTATACTATAGTGAAAACATGACACATTGACCTCAAAGCATTTGAGGGCTGTTTAATTTTCTTTCACTGAAAGGAAAAATAAAATAGATTTTGGTAAGTTGTCTTGATGAGAAAAATTCATACAATATTTACATATCTTTTTTTGTAGCATGTTTATATATTTTGAGATCAAACAGCATTTTTCCTTTAGTTTTCTTTTTAAATAATATAGCATTGTAAGTTTCAATCTCACATAGATGGGAAGATTCAGAGCTTAAAACAACTAAACAAAGACTTAGGTACATGTACAAGCCTCAAATTGGAAACACATCAGATTCAAGAATGGAAAATGGTGAGTAAAAAAAGGGAAGGAAAACAATGAAATGAGAACAGACCTAGAAACGATAGAGGAGAATTATGTTAAGAACGGGCAGAAAAGTGTCAGAAGTACCATGAGGAGGAAAACACAGAGAGAGAAGTAGAAGAAGAGACATAAATACTGAATAGAAAGAAGTAACAAGGCAACAGGGAAAGGAAGAGAAAAATAAATGTCAGTAGAGAGGATTATCTCAGTCCTCCAAAAACAAAAAAATCAGAAATGACAAAGAGGGGAAGTAAAAAGAAAGCTAGAAGAACAGGCAAAAGAAAAAGAAATTCCAAGTTAAGATTCTTTTGACTGAAAGTTATACACTCACCACAACTATGTTGCAATTAATTAATTAAGAAGAAAATATCTCATAAAGATACAAAAGTATCTCAGAGAACACAAGACATGGAAGTTCAAGCAGGTTTTCCCAAGGACTAGCACCCGAAACTGGAAAGCTGACAGTGTCAAGGGCTCTTTCTTCCATTCTTCCCTTTTTTCATTCTTTGCTTTCTGCAGACTGGTTTCTGGTTAGAAGTTTGGTTTTCTTGCAGCTTCCACTTTCTCATCTACTCAGTATAATCAGCATCAGAGACTGGCTAGGATTTCTGAATTTTAATCTCAAATTATCATAGGAGTTTGTTTAACCCAATTGGATCAAGGATCTACCCCTAGTATAATAGGTTTAATCAGCCTTCACCAGGGAATGATAATTAAATTGAGATTAGTCAGTCTTCTCCCTATGAATTGTGGAACAATTCTCAGGAAAGGAAGCAGTGGGATAGGTTGAAAAGTTCAAAGATATCAACTTCTTAGAAATAAAGAAGATTAACTAAAGGAGTGATGGAAAAAGAACGCTTATAGGTCAGTAAAGTAAAAGGAATATTGAAAGGAAAGCAAACAGAGGAAGAGAGAGTAGTAGAGATGATTACTATGTTAAAGAAGAATCAACCCAATACAATTATAGTACTTCATATTGGTTTCAGCATTTACAAAAGTTTCATAACACCCCAAAAAATGGTTTCTAGCTCTACATTTATAGGGAGAATGGAATATCTTCTCTTGAGTTCACATAATTTGTCCTTTATGACTGACATCTCTTGAGGGCAAGGATTGACTCTTTTTTTAAAAAGTTTATTGTGGTAAAAACAATTTAACAAGAGATCTGTCCTCTTAATAGACTTTTACATGTATAATACAGTACATGTAAAGTATTGATTACAGGCACAATGTTGAATAGCAGATCTCTAGAACTTATTCAACTTGAATAACTGAAACCATATACCCCTTAGTTAGCAACTCCCCAATTATTCATCCCTTCAGCCTTTGGCAACCACCATTCTTCTCTTGCTTCTATGAATTTGACTATTTTAGATACCTCATGTAAGTGAAATCATGCGGTATTTGTCCTTCTGTGACTGACTTATTTCACTTAGCATAATGGCCTCAAGGTTCATCCATGCTGTCACATATTGCAGGATTTCTTTTTAAAGTTGAATAATATTCATTGAATGTATGTATATACCACATTTTGTTTATTCATTCTTCTGTTGATGGACACCTAGATTGTTTGCACATGTTGACTATTGTAATAGTGCTGCAATTAACATAGGAGTACTAATATCTCTTCAGGATACTGATTTCAATTATTTTAGATAAGTACCCAGAAGTAGGATTGCCGGATAATATGGTAGTTCTATTTTTAACTTTTTAAGGACGTTCCATACTGTTTTCCATAGAAGTTGTATTATTTTGAATTCCCATCAAAAGTGTAGAGGGTTCCAATTTCTTCATATCCTCATCAACACTTTTTGTCTTTTTTTTTTTTTGAGGGGAGAATAATAGCCATCCCAACAAATGTGAGGTAATAACTCATTGTGGTTTCAATTTGCATTTCCCTGATAATTAGTGATGTTGAGCATCTTTTCATATGTCTGTTGGCCCTCTGTATATCTTCTTCAGAGAAATGTATTTTCAAATCTTTAGTCTATTTTTAAATCAGGTTATTAGGTTATTAATATTGCTGTTGAGTTGCAGGAGTTGACTATATATTTTAGAAACTAATCCCTTATCAGATATATGGTTTGCAAATATTTTCTCCCATTATATAGGTTACCTTTTTGTTTTGTTTATTGTTTTCATTGCTCTGCATCTTTTTAGTTTGATATAGTCTCACTTGTCTATTTTTGCTTTTGTTGCCTGTACTTTTAGTATCATATCAAACAAATAATTGCCAAGACCAATGTCATGAAGCTTTTTTCTGTTATTTCTTTTAGGAATTTTACAGTTTCAGGTCTTATATTTAAGTCTTTAATTCATTTTAAGTTGATTTGGGGGCATGGTGTAATATATAGATCCAATTTTATTCTTTTCATGTGGCTTTCCAGTTTTCCCAACACCTTTGTTGAATAGACTATCATTTCCCCATTTTGTATTCTTGGTACCCTTGTTGAAGATCAGTTGGCCATATATGTGTGGGTTTATTTCTGGGTTCGCTCTTCTGTTCCATTGGTCTATATGTCCTTTTGCCAGTACCATACAGTTTAATTACTGTAGCTTTGTAATATAGTTTGAAATCAGAAAGTGAGATGCCTCCAGCATTGTTGTTCTTTCTTAAGATTGTTTTGGCTATTTTGGTTCCTTTGTTTTTCCATGTTAATTTAAGAATTGTTTTTTCTTTTTCTGTAAAAGAATTCCATTGGGATTTTGATAGATATTGCATTGAATCTGTAGATTGCTTTGAATAGTATGAACATCTTAACAATATTATCTTCCAGTCCCTGAACATGAGATGTCTTTCCATTTGTTTGTATTTTCTCTAATTTCTTTATCAATGTTTTGTAGTTTCAGTGTACAACTCTTTCACTTCCTTTTGTTTATTTTTAGGTATTTTATTATTTTAAAACTATTGTAAATGGTACTGTTTCCCTAATTTACTTTTCAGATAATTCACTGTTAGTGTATTATCACAACTGATTTTTGTATGGAAACACAACTGATTTTTTTGGTTGTTGTTGATTTTGTATCCTGCAACTTAACTGAATATAGTTATTAGTTATAATAGGGGTTTTTTTGAAGTCTTTAAGGTTTTCTATATATAAGATTATGTCATCTGCAAAAAGGGGTGATTTTACTTCTTTTTTTCTGATTTGGGTGCCTTACATTTCTACTTGGTCTGGATAGGACATCTAGTACAGTGCTGAATAGAATTGCCTAGAGTGGGCACCCTTGCCTGTGCCTGATCTTAGAGGAACAAATTTGTTTTTCACCAGTAAGTATGACAATGACTATGGGCTCTTCATATATGGCCTTTATTATTTTGAGGTAGTTTCCTTCTGTTCCTAGTTTGTTGAGTGTTTATGATGAAAAAGTGTTGAATTTCGTAAAACATTTTATCTGTTGACAATATCATGTCATTTTTATCTTTCTATCTATTAATGTGGTATATCACATTAATTGATATTCATATGTTGAATCATCCTTGCATCCCAGGGATAAATCCCACTAGGTCCTGGTGTATGAAATTTTTAATATGCTTTTAATTTGGTTTGCTGCAATTTTATTGAAGATTTTTGCATCCTTGCATTTATCAGTGATACTGGCCTGTAATTTTCTTATGTTTTGTTGTCTTTATCTGGCTTTAGTACCAAGGTACTGCTGGCCTCATGATACGGGTTTGGAAGTATTTGCCCCTCTTTAATTTTTTGGAAGAGTTTGAAAAGGGTTAGCCTTAATTCTTATAGAATTCACCAGTGGAGTGTTCTGGTCCTGGGCTTTTCTTGTTGTAAGGTTTCTGGTAACTTTTTCAATCTCATTGCTATCTATAGGTCTGTTTAGACTTTCTTTTTTTTCATGACTAAGTTCCAATAAGTTCTATATTTCTAGGGATTTATCCATTTCTTTTAAGTTATCCACTTTGTTGATGTATAACTGTTTATAATAGTCTTTTATGATCCTTTTTATTTCTGTGACATCAGTTGTAATCTCTTCTCTATAAGCAGGTTTAGGTTTACAGAAAAATTGTGCAGAGTACAGAGAATTCCTGTAAATTGCCTTCCCTCCCCTTCCTTCCAGTTTCCCTAATTATTAAGACCTTGCATTAATGTGGTCCATTTGCTACAATTTATGAGCCAATATTGATGCATTATTATCAACTAAAGTCTATAGTTTATATTAAGGTTCACTCTTGTTGTACATTCTATGGGTTGTGATAAATGTATACTGGCATGTATCCGCCATTATCATGTCATACAGAATAGTTTCATTGTCCTAAGAGTCCTTTGTTCTCTCCCTATTCTTCTCTCCTCCATTCCAACCCCTGGCAATAACTGATCTTTTTACCTTCTCCATAGATTTGCCTTTTCCAGAATGCCATATAATTGAATTTATGCAGTATCTAGCCTTTCAAATTCACTTCTTTCACTTAGCAATATGCATTTATGATTTCCTCATGTCTTTAGTGGCGTGATGGGTCATTTTGTTTTATTCCTGAATGATATTCCATTGTATGATGTACTACAGTTTGTATATCTGTTCATCTATTGAAGGACATCTTCCAAATTTTGGAAATTATGAATAAAGCTGCAGTAAATATTCATGTGTAAGGTTTTTGTGGACCTAAGTTTTCAACTCATTTTGGTAAAAACCAAGCAGCACAATTGCCCTTCTTTTTCAGTACAGTTTTTATACCTGGTAGTCCTACCTTGATAAATTATAATTTCTCCTTCATAGCTAAGTCCTGTGCCTGTGATCCTAATTTCTTTTTTTTTTTTTTTTTTTTTTTGCGGCACACGGGCCTCTCACTATTGTGGCGTCTCCCATTGCGGAGCACAGTCTCCGGACACGCAGGCTCAGCGGCCATGGCTCACGGGCCCAGCCGCTCCGCGGCATGTGGGATCTTCCCGGACCGGGGCACGAACCTGTGTCCCCTGCATCGGCAGGTGGACTCTCAACCACTGCACGACCAGGGAAGCCCCTAATTTCTTTTTTTAACACATTAAAATATGGATATTTTACTGAAGATTTATCTCACGGGTAGATGGGGAAGAAAAGGTATAACATATAGCCCAGACTTAAAATCCTTATTAGACATATTCATTCTTTAATCCTCAAAGTTCTTAAAATGAGCAAACCACCTCTTCTTTTCATTTCTCATTTTACTTTTTTGAGTATTTCTTTCCTTAGGTTATCTAGCTAAAGTTTGTGAATATTGTTTATCTTTTCAAAAAATCAACTCTTTATTTTGTTGATTTTTTTTCTTTTATATTCTTTATTTATTTCTGCTCCAATCTTTTTTATTTCTTTCCTTCTGCCAATTTTGGACTCAGTTTTTTCTTCTTTATCTAGTTCTTTGAGGTGTAAAGTTAGGTTGTTTGTTTAAGATCTTTGTTTTTTTTCTTTTTTATTCTTTTAAAGGTTTATCACTAAAAACTTCCCTCTTGGTGCTGTTTTGGCTGCAACCCATAAATTTTGGTATGTTGTATTGTTTGTTTTTTTTTTTGCGGTACGCGGGCCTCTCACTGCTGTGGCCTCTCCCGTTGCGGAGCACAGGCTCCGGACGCGCAGACTCAGCAGCCATGGCTCATGGGCCCAGCCGCTCCACGGCATGTGGGATCTTCCCGGACCAGGGCATGAACCCGTGTCCCTTGCATCGTCAGGCGGACTCTCAACCACTGCGCCACCAGGGAAGCCCTGGTATGTTGTATTTTCACTTCATTTTCTCAGGATATTTTCTAATTTCTCCTTGATTTCTTCTTTGACCCATTGGTTGTTGAAAAGTATTGTTTAATTTCCACATGTTTTTTTGATTTTCCATTTTTCCCTCTGCTATTGATTTATCATTTCATTCCATTGTGTTTGGAAAAGTTACTTTGTATGATTTCAGTCTTACTGAATTTGATCAGACTTGTTTTGTGACAAACTAGTGACTTATCCTGAATAATGTTCCACATGTGATTGAGAAGATTGTTATTCTGATGAATGTTCTGTGTATGACTATTAAGTTCAGTTGGTCTATAGTGTTGTTCAAGTTTGCTGTTTCTCTGTTGATATTTTGTCTGGGTGTTTTATCCATTATTGAAAGTGTGGTATTGAATTCTCCTACTATTACTGTGTTGCTCTGTATCCTCACTTTAATTCAGGAATATTTGCTAATGTATTTAGATGGGTACATATATATTTATAATGGTTATATCTTCCTGTTGAATTGACCCTTTTATCATTATTTAATATACTTTGTCCCTTACAATTTTTGACTTAAGTCTGTTTTGTGTGATATAAGTGTAACTACCCCTGCTTTCTTTTGGTTTTTATTTGCATGGAATAAATTTTTCCATTCTTCTTTTTTTTTTTTCCAGCCTATGCATGTCCATAAATGTAAAGTGAGTCTCTCGTAGTCATCTATATGTTCATTTTCTTTCCCAGATTTGGAAAGTTTTTGGTCATTGTTGCTTTGAATTAGATTTTGGTTGTTTCTCTCTATGTTCTTCTTCTGGGACTTACATAATGCATATATTGATCTTCTTTTTGGTATCCCTTATATCCCTTAAACATTCTTCACTCTTTTTGCTTTTTGCTCCTCTGACTGGATACTTTCAAATAACCTGTCTTCAAGTTGCTAATTCTTTCTTCTGCTTGCTGTAGTTTGTTGTTGAACTCCTCTATTGAAATTTTCAGTTTAGTTGTTGTATTCTTAAGTTCCAAAATTACTGTTTGGCTATTTTTATAAATTTCTGTCTTTTTGTTGACATTCTCACTTTATTCATGCATTACTCTCCTGAGCATTTTTAGCATTCTTATAATAATTATTTTAATTCTCTGTCAGGTGATTCATATATCTTCACTTCATTAGGGCTAGTTCTGGAATTTTACCTTGCTCCATTTTTTAAAATCATATTTCCATATTTCTTCATTTCCTTTAACTCATTGTGTTGTTAGCTACACAGAAGAAAAAGACCAGCTCTCTCAGTCTTTGCACATTGACCTTGTACAAGAGATGATATTCACCAGTCAAGCCAGTTAGAGCTTCTGTAGTGCTCTCAAACATTTGTGTCAGTCCAAATCACCATTTTTGTTTTTAGGTGCCCCTAGACAGAAGTGACAGAAGTCAATCCCTTTGGTGGTAACTGGAGAAATTGTAACACTGAATGTGTGATCCAAATCTTTTCCTCCCTAGGGAGAAGCTTGGAGTTAGGGTGGCTTTTTCTTTCTCCCCACTAGCTCTGTGTTAGGCTTGAGTAGCTGTGCTGAGTGCATGAATTTTAGTTTAAATTGCTGCCTTTGTTCTCTGTGGTCCCAGGAGTCTAGCATATGTTGATCCTGTCAAGCACTCTGCAAGAGATGAGATAGAAGCCAGTCCTGTGGGCAGCATGCAAAAAGTTGGGATACTATATGTGTGGTCTAATTCTTTCTCTCCTCATTGATAAGCTGGCAGCTGGGGGTTTCCTGTCAACAGCATGGCACTGTTTCAGGGAAGGGATTATGGCAAGAGGATGTCTCCAATTTTACTACCAGTTTTTTTTTGTACCTGGTTTTTGTACTTGTCCAGACTGCAGGAGCCCCTCAACTAGTTTCTGGATTTCTCACAAAGGGAATTTATCTGTGTATTTCTGTTGAATTTGTATGCTGATGGTGGGTGAGTCCAGGGGTTCCTCTTCTGCCTTCTTGCTGATGTCACTTAAGTCTTATTTGTTTTTATGCTAGCACTTCACAGAATGCCAAACACTTAATCAATGCTTATGGATTGATGATAGGAAATCATATACTATTGCCTTTTGTGCTGTTAGCTGATTCATTGAATGATATACTCATTCAAAAAATAATTGAGTTTCTCCTGTTTACTAATCATTTTTTTCCTAAATATGAAATATTCACCACTGGAAAGATGAAGATAAAATGGCTTACTTGACACACTCAACGCATAAAATGCTCTAGGTTAGATTCCTTGATGAAACCAAATAAAGAGTGTCCTTCTTTACTGCCTGTATCCTAGATGAATTGGGAGGCAAGATAACAGGCCAGCAGATGGAGAACCAAAGTATCTCCTTTACTGCTGATAAAGGTTAAGAGGAAGGACATAATGGAGGAATCAAAATTGCTTTGCTCACTGAACCCATAGAAATAGAGAGATATACCAACTGGGAAGTTTTGCATTGAGCCAGCCACCCCTACAAAAGAGTCTGCCACCAGAGGAATAAGGACAAAATGTGATATCTTATGAACACATTCAGAAGGAAGGAAACAGGAATGGTTTACCCCTACAGTACTTCAAATTAGTGTATACAAGTCTAAGTTATAATGAGTGAGATGCATTATCTAACACTGAAGTCAAAATATCAATGAATTACAAGAAAAAAATAAATGAGAACCAAAAATTTTACTAAATTTTGTCTTAGATAAAGATTTAATTTCACTCATTAATGATATTGATTTCTGCTTGTAATTAATACATCATTAGAGTTTTTATTTCTTAATGACAGCACCTAAGGCTGTGGTTATAATTCTCCTACATTAGTGGAAGCTATCCAATGGCCAATGGCATTCTATTAGATTTTCCCAGTTAAATTAATATGATGGACTTTTAATGGATGTTTTAATAAACATGATCAAGAATATTGTGAAATCACAGTCACTCTCAATGACATTTTTGACTTTGTGTAGTAATAGAGTTTTCAGTCATTGATTCTGGTCCTCTGAGAAACAATTCAAAATGAATTATTAATATATTTTTCTAGTGTTAGTAAGAAAAGTGACAAAGGGAACATAGACTAGACCAGATTTAACAAGATTTTTTTAAAGATAAGCTATTTAATTAGCTAATCTAAAGTTTTCGTTTCATGTCATTGTGATTATCCAGGTCTGTGATCTTTCCAGATAGAATACAGGTAGAAGGGGTGAGATTTGATTTGGGATTGAAAGAATAATAGATAGGCCATCTATGCTTATTTATAAATTTCCTGTCTTAGGGTCATGTGTTCAGATCACTCACAAAGACAGATTTTGAGCTTAGCTTAACCTAACTCAAAACAGTGTTTCCTCCAAGATATAGATTCTTAAAACCTTCAAGTCCAATGGGTGGCTATTTCTCTTCACTCTGTGAAAACACACATTTAAAGAGAAAGCTGCTAAGTTGCATGCTGAGATTCTCCTAGGACATATTTTAAAGAAATTTTTGCAGGTGGTTGAGAGTTGTCCTCTATGTATCTGTGGTAAGGGAATGAAAATTGCTTACTCTGGGAACATTGACTCTATCATTCTTAAATTATCTGTGTACTACTTAAATAGTTTACATTGATATAGGGATAGAAAGGCTCACGGTTATGTTTCCATCCTGCCACCATCATTGCCTATAAACACTGGGTACTCGGTGCAAGCAAAGCAAATTGTGTCATATTTTTTGTTTTAAATTTTCATTACATTTTTATTGCTTATGTAACAATATTGTTACTAAAGAAAAAATAAAGTATACATATAAAAGATAAGAAAGAATTTAGGAGAATTATTCCTGTAACCTAGCATTTAAATATAAAGGCTATTAATATTTTAATATTAATGACCATTCAGATATATTTATATGAGTATATGTGTTTTTCTTTGTTTTATTTTTCCTCAAACACTCATGTAGTTATTCTCCAATATATTAAAAATCTTATATTTTCTAATTGAATACAAATAGTATAGAAAATTAGAAAAGAAAGAAAAATATAATAAATTGGAATTACTATAAATCATTGCTCTCAGACATAACTACTGGAAATATTTTAAGATATAGCTGTATATTTCATTTTCCCAATCTTTATCCTGAATAATTGGTATAATTAAGTAAAATATTAAGAATATATTCCATGTCAATAAATGTAGAGAGACTTCAGTAGTCTAGTGATCAAAATCATTTTCCCGATTCAGATTGCCTGACTGCCATTTAGTTGTTATGGAACATAGAACAATTTCATAACTCTGTGGAAACTCATGTCTGTATTGGAAAATAATAGCACCATCTACCTCATATAGCTGTTGTAAAGCAACTAATACATAGTATTTTATGTAACATAGTATACTATAATATCTCATAATTTTATTTTATACTATTACTGTGTATTTTGTCATGTGTACATATACCAGAGTCTATTTAACCAACTCTATTTTGATAAACTTTCAAAGCACCTCAGATTTTTCACTATGAAAGAGAATGTCTATGATGAAGATTCTTACACATGTATCCTTATACATATATCAAATTATTTTCTTAGAATACTTTGCATGTAATGGAAAGTTAAGTCAAAGATTATTCATTTGAAAGAATTTTAGGACTACTGAAATTTTCTACTTAAAAACGTTTTTATTACATCTATTATGAATAAAAAGAAAACTATGAACAAGCACATAAAGTACCAGAATTCTTCTTAATAATAACAGATGCCATTCCTTATACTTGCATAGAAGAAAAGAACTTGTTCAATTTGTTCACCTTTTATTGTTCATAGTAGTTTTTTAAGATCTTTGTATTTCTGTGATGTCAGTTGTAACATATCTGTAATTTCTGAATTTTACTTGAGTACTTTCTCTTTTTTTTTTCTTGGGGAATCTAGCTAAAGGTTTGTTTATCCTTTTTTTAAAAAAAACAAAAGCTCTTAATTTCATTGCATTTTTAGACTCTACTTATTTCCACTATGGTTTCTATTATTTTCTTCCTTCTACTAATTTTGAGCTTAGTTTGTTCTTCTTTTTCTAGTTCCTTGAGGTGTAAAGTTATATTGTTTTATGAGATCTTTCTTGTTTCTTCATGTATGAATTTTTTGCTAAGAGCTTCCCTCTTAGAACTGCTTTTACTGCATCCCATAAGTTTTGGTATGTTGTATTTCCATTTTCATTTGTCTCAAGATTTTTTTTTTTAAATTCCCATTTGATTTCTTCTTTGACCCATTGGTTCTTCAGTAGCATGTTGTTTAATCTTCACATTTTTTTTCAATTTTCCAGTTTTCTTCATGTAATTGATTTCTAGTTTTTTACCGTTGTGGTTGAAAAGATGCTTGATATGATTTTAGTCTCCTTATATGTTATGAACTAACATTTAATTTAACTTCTCACTTATTTTTAACTCCAGATAACTTTAGAAAATTACTTTCTACACTGTGACATTTTCTTCTGAGTTGCTTCTTAAAAGGCTTAATAATAAAAGTCAGTAATGGAGTTCAGAATTCTATCCATGAAATTTATTCTCTTGTCCTTGTTGATATCGCCTAAAAACTTTGTTGACATTCAGGCACCTTAATTTTAGTTCCTTGGAGCATTGTCTTTATGTCCAAAGGAATGTTATCCATTATCTAAAAGTGAATTCCTTCTCTTACATATAGAGGGGGGAAAACGTCTTGATTTTATGAGGTAATCATTTTGTTTGATTATTTATGCAATTTCTAAATAATCAAAACTGTCTAAATAACATTGGTTAAACTATTTTAGAGAAAACCAAAATGCTATATGAGACAAATGAGTTATTCCAATTGCTATATGGAAGTATGATTTTCTTTTCCCTATACAACATCCATTTAATCTTTTATTGAAATGTCTAGAGTGGTATATCCCTTTAAAATCTAAAATTACATTATTTATATTTGAAGTGTTTCTGCTATTACTATTCTTCCTGAAAATGTTTTATTTTTATCTTTTCTAACCTAGCTCCTTTCCTCATCTTGTGTTGCAACTTAAAAAGTATCTCTGTTTTAAAAAATTCTAAGTAGAAGAACATGTTTATCAAAGGATTTTTAATTGTCATGCTTTAGATTTTACCAATTTATACCAATTCCATAAATTTTTTATTGTAAGTGAAGTTTTCCACACTCAAATAAAAGTACCCACTAGAAGACCATGGCTTTATTACTCTATTTTTATAATTCTTAAATAATTTACAATATCAATATCTTCCACTTTAGGTTATACTGATATTTTATTAAGTGAAATAATGTATTAAAAGTACATAGTATCATCACTTAATAATGCTAAGTTGTAAATTTACTATTGCTGCTAGATGATTAAATACTGAAGCTCTGTTTATTTGGGAGCCTAAATAAAAAGTGCACAGTTTCAAGTATCATAATCACACAGAATTTTATTTTCTATGAAATGAGGTGGAAATAGAAGTTAATCGTATTATTGATATCATTTTAAAACTCTGACACATACCGGAAAGGCATTTATGTGAAATGTGCAGTGAAGAAATGAGAAAGTTTATCAATATTTTTAACAACAGAAGTTTCTCTAGTGTACAAAGAAAAACAACTTGTTAAAGAACATGCCTGAAAATCTTACACTAGGAAATACTTTCATAATGACTTTGAATTGGAAAACTTTCTACAATCCATTGGAATGAAAGCAAGAGAAGTGAACTCCAGCAGTAGTATATGTTTGAGAGCAATGAAATCTCTTCAGTACAAACATTCATATGCATTTTGAAAGACTATAGAAAAGACATTATTGTCATGCTTTAAAAATGAACCTATAGTTACACAGGGAAATTGGCATGTGTATGTTCCTCCATCTTTTCCTGAATCTCGCCGAATACAAAATTCCCATCTCTATCGTCCTGTAAAGCTGGAACCTATAAATCTAGAGAATTTGCAACAGTTTAAGTTAAAAATGACTTTAAAACAACCCAGAAGCAAATGTTCTAAACTGACTTGGATTTAGGAGCTACTTAGCTGTAGTCAGAGCTTGCACAGGTGCTGGACTCTACAATTCTGAAAGCACATAGAAAATTTAGAGGACTCTGTGATTAAGGGATTTTAAGAGGAAGCTAAAGAAACAGAGTTATAATGTAAAACAAACAAACAAAAAAACAAAAACAGAATAAAAAGACCTCAGTGTTCCTCCTCAGACTTAATTGTTTAATATCGTAGAGACTGAAGGAATACACTGATATTTTATTGAGGAGGGGCATCTCTACTGTGATTCCTGAAAATGGCTCAGGTTTAACTACAGGATCAGAGGAGTTAGATTCAGTATAAAAATGAATCAGTAAATTTCCAATGTAGATGCTAAAGTGCAAACAGCTCTCTTAACGAAAAAACTTCAGGCCAGCTCCTCATCAATATTCAGTTAGAATGCATATTCCAGAAGTATTCCTTGATCCCTCTTAAACATACTACACACAGCCATCAAAAGTGACTTTCTTAACACATAAAACATATAGTGTCATTCTCTTATCTCACTCTCTCCCTCTTGGCACATGGGATCATCTGTATTTTTTTCACTGATTTTTAAAATGTGGCAAAATATATATAACAACATAAACATATAACATAACATTCACCATCTTAACCACTTTAAAGTGTACAATTCTGTGGCACTTAGTACCTTCACAATGTTATTCAATCATTTCCACTATTTAGCTCCCGAAAGTTTTCATTGCTCTGAAAGGAAACCCTATACTTATTAAGCTGTAACTCTCTACTCATCTCTCTCCTCAGCCTCCGGCAATGACTAATGTGCTTTGTGTCTGTATGGATTTAAGTATTCTGGATATTTCATATAAATAGCATCATAAAATATGTGGCCTTTTCTGTCTAGTTTCTTTCACTTAGCCTAATGTCTTCAAGGTTTATTCATGTCACAGCATATATCAGTACTATAATACTTTTCGTGGATGAACAATATTCCATTGTATGTATATACCACAATATTCATTCATCAGTTGATGGAAATGCAAATCAGTTGAGTTGTATGCACATCTTGGCAATTGTGAATAATGCTGCTTTGAATAGTTTTGTGCAAGTCTTTATTTGAATATCTGTGCTCAATGTGGAATTGCCGGGTCATATGTTTTACCTATGAGAAACTGACAAACTGTTTCCACAGCAGATGCACCATTTGATATTTCCCCCAGAAGTGTGTGAAGGTTAAAACTTTTCCACACTCTTGCCAACGCTTATTATCACTTTTTTTTTTTATGATAGCCATCCTAATGGGTATGAAGTGGTGTGTCATTGTGGTTTTTAATTTCCTAAATGACCGATGATATTGAAGACTTCTCATGTGCTTTTTGGCAGTTTGTATATCTTCTTTGGAAAAATGTCCATTGAATTTTTTTTTTTTTTTTTTTTTTTTTTTGTATGCGGGTCTCTCACTGTTGTGGCTTCTCCCGTTGCCGAGCACAGGCTCCGGACGTGCCGGCTCAGTGGGCATGGCTCATGGGCCCAGCCGCTCCACGGCATGTGGGATCTTCCTGAACCGGGGCATGAACCCATGTCCCCTGCATCGGCAGGTGGACTCTCAACCACTGTGCCACCAGGGAAGCCCTGTCCATTGAATTTTTTTGTCCATATTTTAATTGGGTTGCTTGTCTTTTTGTTGGTAAGTTGTAAATATTGTTTATATATTTTGGATACTAAACACCCTGATCAGATACATGATTTGAAAATATTTTCTACCCATTTGTGGGTTGTCTTAACTCTCTTGATAGTGTCTTTTAATGCACAAAACTTTAAATTTTGAGAAAATCTGATTTATCTGTTATCTTTTGTTGTTTATGCTTTTTTTGTCGTAACTAAGAAATTATTGGCAAGTCCAAGGTCATGAAAATTTACCTCTTTTCTTCTAAGAGATTTAGCTCTTAACGTTAGGCCTTTGAAACATTTTGAGTTAATTTATATATGGTGGGAGGTAAAGGTACAACTTCACTCTTCTGCAAATGGCTATACAGCTGTCCCAGCACCATTCATTGAAAAGACTGTCCTTTCTCTTATTGAATGGTCTTGGCACCCTTGTCAAAAATTAGTTGGCCATAGGTATTTAATTTATTTCTGTACTCTCAAGTCTGTTTCATTGGTTTATATGTTACCCTTATGCCAGTGCAATTGTTTTGATTACTGTAGCTTTGTAGTTAGTTTTGCAGTCAGGAAGTATGATTACTATTTTGGCTGTTCAGGGTTCCTTGCAGTCCCATGATAATTTTACGGTCAGGTTTTCCTTTCTGCAATATGGTCATTGGACTTTGATAAAGATTTCATTGATTCTATAGATCACTTTGGGAAGTACTGCCATTTTAACAAAATTAAATCTTCCAATTCATGAACATGAGACGCCTTTCCATTTATTTAAGTCTTTTCTATTTTTCAGCAAAGTTCATCATTTCCAATGTGCGAGTTTTCTAATCTTTGTTAAAATTATTCCTAAGAATTTTATTCTTTTTGATACTTTTATAAATGGAATTGTTTGCTAAATTTTTTGATTGTTCATTGATAATGTATAGAAATACAAATAATATTTGTGTGTTTATATAGTATCTTCCAACTTTTGTTGAATTTGTTTATTCTTTTTAAAATTTAATATAATTAATTAATTTTTATACAGCAGGTTCTTATTAGTTATCTATTTTACACATAATAGTGTATATATGTCGATCCCAATCTGCCAGTTCATCCCACCACCACCAACCGCACCCACCCCACCCCTTTTTCCCCTTGGCATCCATATATTTATTCTCTGCATCTGTGTCACTATCTCTGCTTTGCAAACCAGTTCATCTCTAACATTTTTCTAGATTCTACATATATGTGTTAATATAGGATATTTGTTTTTCTCTTTCTGACTTACTTCACTCTGTATGACAGTCTCTAGGTCCATCCACATCTCGACAAATGACCCAATTTCATTCCTTTTTATGGCTGAGTAATATTCCATTGTATATATGTACCATAGCTTCTTTTTCCATCTTCTTTATTCATCTGTCCATGGGCATTTAGGTTGCTTCCATGACCTGGCTATTGTGAATAGTGCTGCAATGACCATTGGCGTGCATGTGTCTTTTTGAATTATGGTTTCTCTGGGTATATGCTGAGTAGTGGGATTGTTGGGTCATGTGGTAATTCTGTTTTTAGTTTTTTAAGGAACCTCCATACTGTTCTCCATAGTGGCTCTATCAATTTACATTCCCACCAATAGTACAAGACGGTTCCCTTTTCTCTACAACCCCTCTAGCATTTGCTGTTTGTAGATTTTCTTATGATCCCCATTCTAACTGGTGTGAGGTGATACCTCATTGTAGTTTTGATTTCTCTAATAATTAGTGATGTTGAGCAGCTTTTCATGTGTCTCTTGGCCATCTGTCTGTCTTCTTTGGAGAAATGTCTATTTAGGTCTCCTGCCCATTTTTGGATTCGGTTGATGGGTTTTTTTAATATTGAGCTGCATGAGCTGTTTAAATATTTTGCAGATAAATCCTTTGTCCATGATTCATTTGCAAATATTTTCTCCCATCCTGAGGGTTGTCTTTCCATCTTGTTTGTAGTTTCCTTTGCTGTGCAAAAGCTTTTAAGTTTCATTAGATCCCATTTGTTTATTTTTGGTTTTATTTCCATTTCTCTAGGAGGTAGGTCAAAAAGATCTTGCTGTGATTTATGTCATTGAGTGTTCTGCCTATGTTTTCCCCTAAGAGTTTGATAGTGTCTGGCCTTTCATTTAGGTCTTTAATCCATTTTGAGTTTATTTTTGTGTATGGTGTTAGGAAGTGTTCTAATTTCATTCTTTTACATGTAGCTGTCCAGTTTTCCCAGCACCACTTATTGAAGAGGCTATCTTTTCTCCATTGTATATCCTTGCCTCCTTTGTCATAGATTAGTTGACCATAGGTGCGTGGGTTTATCTCTGGGCTTTCTCTCCTTTCTATTGATCTATATTTCTGTTTTTGTGCCAGTACCATATTGTCTTGATTACTGTAGCTTTATAGTATAATCTGAAGTCAGGAAGTCTGATTCCTCCAGCTCTGTTATTTTCCCTCAAGATTGCTTTGGCTATTCGGGGTCTTTTGTGTCTCCATACAAATATTAATATTTTTTGTTCTAGTTCTGTAAAAAAATGCCATTGGTAATTTGATAGGGATTGCAGTGAATCTGTAGATTGCTTTGGGTAGTGTAGTCATTTTCACAATATTGAATCTTCCAATCCAAGAACATGGTATATCTCTCTAACTGTTTGTGTCATCCTTGATTTCTTTCATCAGTATCTCATAATTTTCTGAATACAGGTCTTTTCCTCCTTCAGTAGGTTTATTCCTAGGTATTTTATTATTTTTGTTGCAATGGTGAATGGGATTGTTTCCTTAATTTCTCTTTCTGAACTTTCAATGTTAGTGTATAGGAATGCAAGAGATTTCTGTGCATTAATTTTGTATACTGCTACTTCACCAAATTCATTGATTAGCGCTAGTAGTTTTTTTGGTGGCATCTTTAGGATTCCCTATGTATAGTATCATGTCATCTGCAAACAGTGACAGTTTTACTTCTTCTTTTCCAATTTGTATTCTTCTTATTTCTTTTTCTTCTCTGATTGCCATGGCTAGGACTTCCAAAACTATGTTGAAAAATAGTGGCGAGAGTGGACATCGTTGTCTTGTTCCTGATCTTAGAGGAAACACTTTCAGTTTTTCACCATTGAGAATGATATTTGCTGTGGGTTTGTTGTATATGGCCTTTATTATGTTGAGGTAGGTTCCCTCTATCCCCACTTTCTGGAGAGTTTTTTTAATCATAAATGGGTGTTGAATTTTGTCAAAAGCTTTTTCTACATCTATGGAGGTGATCATATGGTTTTTGCTCTTCTATTTGTTAATATGGTGTATCACATCGATTGATTTGCATATATTGAAGAATCCTTGCCTCCCTGGGATAAATCCCACTTGATCATGGTGTATGATCCTTTTAATGTGTTGTTGGATTCTATTTGCTAGTATTTTGTTGAGGATTTTTGCATCGATATTCATCAGTGATACTGGTCTGTAATTTTCTTTTTTTGTAGTATCTTTGTCTGCTTTTGTTATCAGGGTGATGGTGACCTGGTAGAATGAGTTTGGGAGTGTTCCTCCTTATGAAATTTTTTGGAAGAGTTTGGAAAGGATGAGTGTTAGCTCTTCTCTAAATGTTTGATAGAATTCACCTGTGAAGCCATCTGGTCCTGGACTTTTGTTTGTTGCAAGATTTTTTTTTTGAATTTTATTTATTTTTATACAGCAGGTTCTTATTAGTTGTCTATTTTATACATATTAGTTTATATATGTCCATCGCAATCTGCCAGTTAATGCCACCACTACCACCCACTTCCCCACCCTGTGGTGTCCATATGTTTGTTCTCTACGTCTTTGTCTCTATTTCTGCCTTGCAAACTGTTTCATCTGTACCATTTTTCTAGATTCCACATATATGCATTAAATACGGTATTTGTTTTTCTCTTTCTGACTTACTTCTTTCTGTATGACAGTCCCTAGGTCCACTCATGTCTCTACAAATGACCCAATTTCTTTCCTTTTTATGGCTGAGTAATATTCCATTGTATATATGTACCACATCTTCTTTATCCATTTGCCACAGTTGTAATTTCATTACTTGTGATTGGTCTGTTCATATTTTCTATTTCTTCCTGGTTCAGTCTTATACCTTTTTAAGAATTATACCTTCCTAAGAATTTGTCCATTTCTTCCAGGTTGTCCATTTTATTGGCATAGAGTTGCTTGTAGTAGTCTCTTATGATGCTTTGTATTTCTGCAGTGTCCATTGTAACTTCACCCTTTTCATTTCTAATTTTATTGATTTGAGTCCTCTCCAGCTTTTTCTTGAGCAATCTGGCTACACTCTAACCTTTAGGTGTAAGGTTAGCTTTTATTGTTTTTTGTTGTTTTGTTTTGTTAAAAGGTAGCTTTTTAAAAATTTATTTATTTATTCATTTATTTTTGGCTGCTTTGAGTCTTTGTTGCTCCATGCAGCCTTTCTCTAGTTGCAGAGAGTGGGGGCTACTCTTCGTTGAGGTGCATGGGCTTCTCATTGTGGTGTCTTCTCTTGTTGCGGAGCACGGGCTTTAGGCACTCGGGTTTCAGTAGTTGTGGCATTCAGGCTCAGTAGTTGTGGCACATGGGCTTAGTTGCTCCGTGCCATGTGGGATCTTCCTTGACCAGGACTGAAACCCATGTCCCCTGCATTGACAGGTGAATTCTTTTTTTTTTTTTTTTGGTACGCAGGCCTCTCACTATTGTGGCCTCTCCCGCTGCGGAGCACAGGCTCCGGACACGCAGGCTCAGTGGCCATGGCTCACGGGCCCAGCCGCTCCGCAGCATGTGGGATCCTCCCGGACCAGGGCACGAACCTGCGTCCCCCGCATTGGCAGGCGGACCCCCAACCCCTGCGCCACCAGGGAAGCCCGACAGGTGAATTCTTAACCACTGCACCACCAAGGAAGTCCCTAGATTGCTTATTTGAGACTTTCCTTCTCTATTGAGGTAGGATTCTATTGCTATAGACTTCCCTCTTAGAATTGTCATGTTTTCATTGTCATTTTTCTGTAGATATTTTTTGATTTCCTCTTTGATTTCTTCAGTGATCTCTTGGTTATTTAGTAATGTATTGCTTAGCCTCCATGTGTTTGTGTTTTTTTACGTTGTTTTCCCTGTAATTGATTTCTAATCTCATAGCATTGTGGTTGGAAAAGATGCTTGATATGATTTCAATTTTCTTAAATTTACTGAGGCTTGATTTGGGACCCAAGATGTGATATATCCTGGAGAATGTTCCATGTGCACTTGAGAAGAAAGTGTAATCTGCTGTTTTCGGATGGAATGTCCTATAAATATCAATGATATCTATCTGGTCTATTGTGTCATTTAAAGCTTGTGTTTCTTTATTAATTTTCTGTCTGGATGATCTGTCCATTGGTGTAAGTGAGGTGTTAAAAGTCCCCCACCATTATTTTGTTACTGTTGATTTCCTCTTTTATTGCTGTTAACATTGAGGTGCTCCAATGTTGGGTGCATATATATTTATAATTGTTGCATTTTCTTCTTGGATTGATCCCTTGATCATTATGTAGTGTCCTTTCTTGTCTATTTTATCTGATATGACTATTGCTACTCCAGCTTTCTTTTGATTTCCATTGGCATGGAATATCTTTTTCCATCCCCTCACTTTCAGTCTGTATGTGTCCCTAGGTCTGAGGTGGGTGTCTTGTAGACAGCATAAATATGTATCTTGTTTTTGTATCCATTCATCTAGTCTATGTCTTTTGGTTGGAGCATTTAAGCCATTCACATTTAAGGTAATTATCAATATGTATGTTCCTATTACCATTTTCTTAATTGTTTTGGGTCTGTTTTTGTAGGTCCTTTTCTTCTCTTGTGTTTCCCACTTAAAGAGGTTCCTTTACCGTTTGTTGTAGAGCTGGTTTGGTGGTGCTGAATTCTCTTAACTTTTGCTTGTCTATAAAGCTTTTGATTTCCCCATCGAATCTGAATGAGATCCTTTCCAGGTAGAGTAATCTTGGTTGTAGGTTCTTTCCTTTCATCACTTTAAGTATATCATGCCACTCCCTTCTGGCCTGTAGAGTTTCTGCTGAGAAATCAGCTTTTAACCTTATGGGAGCTCCCTTGTATGTTATTTGTCATTTTTCCTTTGTTGCTTTTAATACTTTTTTTGTCTTTAATTTTTGTCAATTTGATTACTGTGTGTCTCAGCATATTTCTCCTTGGGTTTATCCTGCCTGGGATTCTCTGCACTTCCTGGACTTGGGTGGCTATTTCCTTTCCCATGTTAGGGAAATTTTCGACTATAATCTTTTCAAATATTTTCTCTGGTCCTTTCTCTCTCTATTCTCCTTCTGGGACCCCTATAATGCGATTGTTGATGCATTTAATTTTGTCCCAGATGTCTCTTAGGCTGTCTTCATTTCTTTTCATTCTTTTTTCTTTATTCTGTTCCACAGCAGTGAATCCCACCATTCTGTCTTCCAAGTCACCTATCCATTCTTCTGCCTCAGTTATTCTGCTATTGATTCCTTCTAGTATATTTTTCATTCCAGTTATTGTATTGTTCATCTCTGTTTGTTTGATATTTAATTCTTCTAGGTCTTTGTTAAACATTTCTTGTTAAACATTCTAGGTCTTTGTCAAACATTCTTTTTTCCGAGGTCCTGGATCATCTTCACTATCATTATTCTGAATTCTTTTTCTGGAAGGTTGCCTATCTCCACTTCATTTAGTTGTTTTTCTGGGATTTTGTCTTGTTCCTTCATCTAGTACATAGTCCTCTGCCTTTTCATGTTGTCTCTCTTCCTGTGTATGTGGCTTTCCTCCGACAGGCTGCAGGATTGTAGTTCTTCTTGCTTCTGCTGTCTGCCCTCTGAATTGGTTTATTCTTCTAATAGTTGTATTGTGCATTCTTTCAGATTTTCCATACATAAGATCCTGTTATCTGAGAATATAGTTTTTGTTATTTCTTCTTTTCCAGTTTGGATGACTTTTAGTTATTTTCCTTGGCTAATTTCTCTAGCTATAACTTCCAGTACAGTGTTCAATAGCAGTGCAAAAGTGGAATCACTTTCTTTTTCCTCATCTTAAGGGGAAAGCTTTCAGTATTTCATTATTGAGATGTGGGTTCTTCATAAATGCCCTTTATCTTGAGTAAGACCCCTTTATGTTGAGTAAGACCCCTTCTATTCCTAGTTTGTTGAATGTTATCATCATGAAATGGGGTTGGCTTTTGTGAAATGCTGTTTCTGCTCAATTGAGATGAACATTTTTTTTTTAACCTTCCATCATTAGTTGGTTATATTATATTGATTTTTGCATGTTTAGTTACTCTTGGATTTGTGGAATAAATCCCACTTGGTCATGGTGTTTAATCTTTTATATAGGCTATTAGATTCAGTTTGCTAGTATATTATCCAGGATTTTTGCATCTATGTTCATAAGAGATATTGGTCAGTACTTTTCTTGTGATATCTTTGGCTTTTTGCCAGGCTAGCCTCAAAGAATGTGTGAAAATAGTGTTTCCTCCTCTTTTGATTTTTGAAAGAATTTGAGAAGGATTTGAGAGAATCCTTTAAAAATTTGGTAAAATTAACCAGTAAAGTGATCTGCTCTTGCACTTTTCTTTGTCGGCAGGTTTTGTTGGGATATTTCATGTGCTTTTAATTTTATGAACACTAATGATCTGAGCACTTTTTCATGTTCTTATTAGCCATTCACACTATGTGAATCATGTGTTGAACTCTTCCACCATTTTTTAATTGTTTAGCAGTCTTTATTATTGTGCTGTAAGAATTGTTAATATATCCTGGACACAAACAGGATATACGTTTGTGAATAATATTTCCCAATACGTGGCTTGCCTATTCAGTTTCTTAAGTTTCTTTTGAAGAGATTTTTAATGTTGATCAACTTTAATTTATATTTTCCTTTATAGTTATTAGTTTGTTCTAAGAGCCTAGGAATTCTTTAATTGTTCTGGATTTAAGTCCTTTGTCAGATATATGCATTACAAATGATTTCTCTCAGTTTGTGTTCTGTCTTTTCATTCTTTGAATGTTGTCTTTGATGGTCAGAAATTCTTAATCTAATGAAGTCCATTATGTCAGTCTTTCCATTAATGGCTAGCTATTTCTGTGTTGCATTTAAGAATTATTTGCCTACCTCAGGCTGATGAAGATGTTCTTCTATGCTTTATTCCAGAAGCTTTACTGTTTTTCTTTTCACATTTAGGTCTATGATCTATTTCCAATTATTCCATTGGATAAATGTATCTAATTGGTTTAATGTCATTTGTTGAAAATAAATCCTTTCCCCCACTGAATTAGCGATGTGCCTTTGGTACAGATCAGGTGACTATATATACGTGAGAGTGTTTCTGGACTCTACTTTCAGATCTGTTGGACTATTTGTCTATTCTTGTACCAGTAACGCACAGTTTTGAATATGAGGCTTTGTAATAAGTTTCATATCTACTATTGTAAGACTCTCAACTCTGTTAAATGTATTTGAGACTTTCACAGAAAGTATAAGCCTTTTTACCTCCATATAAATATTTAATCAGCTTGTCAGTTTACATTAAAATTGATATTGAATTTTATCTATAAATTTATATGGGAGATTTTGGCATCCTATTATTTATTTCTCCAATATAAGAATATGATATTTTTTCATTTATTTGTTTTCTTAAATTTTTCTCATCAATATTTATAATATTTAATGTAGACATCATAACCATATTTTCCTAGATTTATTTCTAGGTATTTAATATCCATTGATGTTATTGTAAATGATGTAATATTAAATATCACTTCTAATTGTTTGTTTCTAATAGTTACAGAAATTAGTTTTGTATATTGATCATTTATGAAGAAAACTTGGTAAATTTATTTATTAATTCTAAGACTAGATTTTTTCATAGTTTCTGCATATAGAAACATGTAATTTGCAAATAATGATATTGATTTTTAAATTTCATATGTAATTTAAATTTCATATATATGATTTTAAAATTTCATAATATATAATTTTTCTCACATATTTCTGTGTCAGTGTGGTTAGATGAGAAGTCCATTTTCCAGAATCTTCTTCTATGTATAATGCCTAAATAGAGTTGGTCCAGAGGTACTTGTGTACGTATGGAAGACATAAGTGAAGCTGTATCTATTGTTCTCGGAAGGTCCTCATGCTTAGATGTGGTATCAGATAGAACCTGGCAGATTACATGTAACAGAAAGAACCTGGCAGTTTCTAGTTTGTTCTATCTATTCCATGTCCAGTTCTTCTTCTCAATAATGCTCACAGACCCATAACCAGACCCTTGGCTGCAAACCTACAGAAATAATAAGTAGGCAACAACTTTCCATCAGTCTCTCCATAAACTTCATCTGTTAAATCCTTCTGAAATCCTAAGCTTGTAATTATAAAGGATAAATAACTTAAACCACTAACAAGTTTTCAAAAAACAAACAACAAAAAATATTGTGAGGCATTCAGAGGAAGACATTTTTAATCGAGAAAGGGTAGGAAATAAGTTTCTAACTTATGATGGGTTGCCTGAAAGTATCAGAATTGAGACTTGAGTCAGTTGATAAAGAAATACTTAAGACATTTATTTAAAGAAAAAAACCACTATAATTAAACCATGAACAGTTTATTTTGTATTTAGAAGTTAAACTTCTTTCCATTTCTGGGGATATTAACAATGTAGATTGCTTAATCATTTTTTATTTTAGCAGTGTTCAATATGTGCTTTGCAAACAGATAAATGCTACAAAAATTTAAAGTACTGTATAAAACTTAAGATCCTATATGTTAAATTTGAGATTAAATACATCTATTCTAATTGAGATTAATTTAAAATTCCAGTTCATTTTTTTTAATGTTTTGAAAACTCTGCAGTTTAAGGGAAAGTATAAACACCTGGATTGCTCAGCTGAGAAACCCATACTTAAGCAGGGAAATGGAGACATTTTAAAAAGAATAAAACAATTATAAGCAATAATCACTGAATAGATTGTATGAAGTTCATAATTCTTTCACCATTATTTAAACAAACTCAAATCATAGAAATATCAATTTTGTATACTTTAATTTTTACTACAGTCTCTCTTATGATCAAATATCTAACATTGCCTTAGGAACAGGCAGCACAGCAAAGTTAATTTCCCAAACTTTAGGTCAATTCAAGCTTGGTTAAATTGCCATTATTTACTGGCTCTTTGCTACCTGTTTTCAAAGCAGTCCATGTTCTTTCCCTTTCACCTTCTGTTAGTCAGTTTCAAAATCTTCTGATCTATTAGACATGCACAGAATCTGCTTCCCATCTGCTCATCTCAACACCACTGATGTTAAATTCTTAATCTTTAACCCAACATCACCACAGTACTTTCATCTCTTGGGAAAAACTTTTTTGATCGTTGAATGAAAATGGCTACCTTCACCTAGTTGCTCCATGTTTTGTTCATGCTTACTGATATACCCTGAAACTAGCCCTAGACATTCCATTCTAGATTTGCCTGGTTTCAATGTGTGCTCTGCCACTACCAATGCAGAAAGTAAAGAGGGAGACTGGGTAAAACAAAAGACATTGCATTGGTAGAACCAGGTTATACTCCCTATTACCTTTAATTGCAAGCCTTTTAAACAACCTGACCCTCTTTCATCCTCTGTTAAGTGGGAACAATAGAAATGACATCAGAGGACTATTACACTGAAATGATATGGGTAAAAAGTATACTATAAAACCCAACATATTACTATTATAAAATATGCTAATTTTGAAAATATCTTTTTAATATTCTGAGATACAGCACTGATGTTTTTTTCCTTTAGAAACCATATTTAAAGTGGCAGTTAGGAATACTAAACATGGGATTAATATTACTAAACTTTGAGCTTGTAATAGATTTTACAAGTTTTGTGAATTCTCTAGAGGAGTATTTTGAGAGTGTTTCCACTTAAATATATATATTTAACTTCCAAACAATTGCCTTACAAATAAACTTTTTACTTATTCAATATTTTTTTGTTTATTATAAGTAAAGGTATCTCTTCATGGTATTCTTTATATGAAATTAAGATCTAAGGAACTTTTTATTATTTTATTTTATTTATTTATTTTTTTACGGTACGTGGACCTCTTACTGTTGTGGCCTCTCCCGTTGCGGAGCACAGGCTCCGGACGCGCAGGCCCAGTGGCCATGGCTCACAGGCCCAGCTGCTCCGCAGCATGTGGGATCTTCCTGGACCAGGGCACGAACCTGTGTCCCCTGCATCGGCAGGTGGACTCTCAACCATTGTGCCACCAGGGAAGCCCCCAGGAACTTTTTAAACAGGGTTAAAGTTGTTGTGATATCAGTATGCTTGCTTATTCCCTTGTTTAAAAGCATATGCTAGCAAAATAATAGAAATGGTGAGAATTTTTCTTATTTCTATGAATTCAATCATAAATCAACAATAACTGTCCCCAAATTGTTGTCTCTAACCTTGACCAAATTCCCAGACCTGAGAATTACTGACTTAAGTGACATCACCAGATCTCCTTTCCATAGGCAACTTAAACTCTAAAACCCCACACTGAACTCACATTCTTTTTAAAGCATACTTTTCTCTGTATTTGCTTTCCAGTCAATGACTCTAATATTTCAATTAACCAGCTCAGATATCTAGACTTTTGTCTAAATTCCTCCCTCTCTACCACCTTTGACCTGGAAAACCTTTAAATACATGTTTTTAAACATCTCCCAAATGTGTCTCATCTTAAACATGTCATTATTACTGACTTCACTCAGGTCCACATACTTGCCTAAGACAGGAATCAGCAAACTTGTCTTTGTAAAATACTAGATCACAAATATTTTAGGCTTTGTAGGTCATATAACATCTATGAGTACCAAACGCTTATCTCTGCTATGTGAAAGCAGCAATGGACAACAGACAAACAAATGGGTGTAGCTGGATTCTAATAAAATTTTATTTACAAAAAGCAGTTGTACCTTGGGTTGTAAATAAACCTTAACATGAACAAATTGGTCTAAGAGAAATTAGTCTGCATGCCAAAATAAACTTCAGCACACTTTAAAGGAAGACAGTAGTATTCAGACATTTGACAATGTAATATTCACAATGTCCTGTGTCCAATAAAAAAATACTAGAAAGAAGAAGGAAGCAACTTTGACACATAATCATGAGGGAAATCAATCAATAAGAATAAATACAGAAATAATAGATGATAGAGTTAACAAGGATTTCAAATGAGATAAGTTCATGCTTAAAGCTAAATATAAACATAACAGAGGGAGAAACGGAAGATATAAAACAAATGACATTCTGAAGCTGAAAGCACAATATTCAAAATGAGAATTGATAGACTAAATAACAGATGAGATACCGAGGGGTGGGGGGAAAAAAGTGTGTATAAGGACATAGCAATAGAACTATTAACACAGAAGCAAAAAGAGTAAAAGGGAGGGAAAACCCCTGAGTTTTGGATACCTGTTGAAAAATATTAAGCAGTCTAACATATACAGACGTGGAATCCTAGAAAAGAGGAAATGTGGTTGGAATGAGAAGAAATATTTTAAAAATTTTCAGAATTTTCCCTAATTCATTTGAAACTCTGTTTACAGATTAAAGAAGCTCAATGACCCCAAGCAAAATAAACACACAAAAAAACTGAAACCAAACAAATCATATTGAAATTGATTTGAAAAATGAAAATCCCAAAAGCAGTCAGAGAAAATGAACATATTTTATGCAGGCCGAGAAAGAAAAAAAAAAAATCATTCTCATCAAAACCATTGCAAACTAGAAGATAATTCAATAATGTTTCTAAAGTCCTGGGGAAAAAACACATATTTTATCAGCCTATATTTCTATGTTCAATGAAAATATACTTCAAAAATTAAGATGAAATTAAAGACATTTTTAAACAAACTAAAGTTCAGAGAATTTGTGAATAGCTGTCTTGTACCACAACATAAGTTATAAGATGTTTTTCAGGCTGGAGGAAAACCCAGATAAAAATAGAAATGCACGAAACAATGAAAAACAGCAAAAGTTTGTGGGTAAAGATAAGTGAATATTGTACAAAACTAATGATAATGTAGATTTAAAATATTTGTATAATTAGAATAAATTGTCAGATTTATGCTACTCGTGGTATAGGAATAAATGGAATTACATGTTCCTAAATTATAGCATTATTGAGAAAGTGGTAAATAATGTGTATGCGATTGCAATAAGTAAAGGGTATATGTTATATAAACACTAAAAGAATAGTAAAAATAATGAGTTGAATCCACCATATATTCACATAGAATAAAAATGAATACTGACCCCCAGTCTGACACCATGCATAGAAATCAATTCCAGATGGCTTACTTATTTAAATGTTAAAAGTAACAAGCAAATCTCTTAGATGAATGCACAGGAAACTGTCTTCATAACTTTAGAGTGAGCAAACATTTCATATATAGGGCATAAAACAAGCTATCCATTAAGGTGTGATGTGAAAGGTTGTGCTACACAGAAAAAAGAACACAGACCCAATACACGTTATTTGATGCTTTAGTAACCTTGATACCAAAACCAGGAAGTACAGCTCAAGGGGAAAATTATAACTGAATCTTAGTCAACAACAGAAATCCAAACATCTTGACAGAATATCATGAAACCAAATCCAGCCATTTATTTAAAAAATAGGTTTATATTAGAGTTAATTTATGTCAAAAGTGCAAGATTAATTCAATATTAAAATACATATTAATGTAAATGACATTAACGTATTAAGAGGAAATTGCCCTCTCAGTAGATGCAAAAAACAAATTAAAACCTAGAGAAAATTCAACATCTGTCCATGATTAAAAAATAAAAATGTAAACCAGAAATAGGAGAGAACTTCTTTGCCTTATAAGGACTTTGTCAAATACTCTACAACAAACAAATACTTATTGGTAACATATTAAAAGTGTTTTCCTTAAAGTTAAAATAATAAGGATCTTTACTTAAGTGGATCATCTACCCAATGCAATAATCAGGCAAAAGAAGTGAAAATGATAGCTGTTGAGAAAATTGTCATTATTCATAGATTTTTGTCTCCAGAGAAAATCTAAATAATATCCAAATTATCATTATTGATTAGTTTAGCAGCTTTGCTACAAAAGCCAACTTCATTTTTTATGAGGAAATGTAAGTTTTAAGTGGTAGAATTTGCCTCAAACAATAAAAACTGGTACTTAAATCTGGGGAAAAAGTGTATAATGTCTTTGATAGAGTCAAAGTCATAGTGCTACCAATTTTTTCCCAAATTAGTAAAATATGTAATAAATGTTATCAATAATATTAACAGAGTTTTTTTTATGGAAATTTACAGGGGAATTCTAAATTATATGAGCATGCTTAAGGTAAGCAGTCAAGACACTTGGGGAATAGAAGAAGGAAGAAACAGTGGAGGAGGAGGAGTGGGGAATGCTTTTAGATATCAAAATCTATTATAAAGTTACATAATTAAAACAGTGTACTGTTGATGCAGAGATAGATAAGAAACATACATGCAAAAATGAAAAAGTGATCTAGACAAAGCTAGCATTGCAGGTTGATGGGGGAAAGGACAGGCACTCAATAACTGTGCTGGGACAACTGGTCATCAGTAGGAAGAAAATAAATTCTATCTCAAGGTATATACAAAAATTATTTTAGTTATATTGATGACTCAAAAGTTAAAATATTTTTAATTTTATAAATATAGAGAATATGAAGTGAAAGAATCATAGAATTGGGCTACACTAAAATTAAGCATTTGTCTTCATTAAAAAAAAAAACAGAAAAAGATGAAAATACAAGCCACAAGTTGAGAAAAGATATATGCAATACATATAACCAACAAAATATTAATACAAAGAATATATAATGAACTCCAGTGAATCAAAGACCAAAAATAAAACATGGGGAAATGATTTAGAAAAGGCATTTCACAGAAAAGGAAATATGAATGGCCAATAACATATGATATTATTCTCAACAAATTTCTCAGTAATCAGAAAAATACAAGTTAAAAATTCAAAAATATATCATTGATCTCCACCAAATAAGAAAAATTGTTTTTAAAATTTGTTGTGATTTCTTTTCTCATTCCAAATAAATATACACTTCCATTCCTATTTTGAGGCTATTTTTAAATAGCAGATGACATGATATTATACACTGAAAATCCTAAAGACAGCACCAAAATAAACAACTAGAACTCATCAATGAATTCAGTAAAGTTACAGAGTACAAAATTAATATACATAAGTTTGTTGCATTTCTAAATACTAACAATGAACTATCAGAAATAGAAATTAAGAAAACAGTCCCACTTACAATCACTTCAAAAAGAATAAAATACCTAGGAATAAATCTAACTAAGGACATAAAGAACCTGCCTTTGGAAAACTATAAAACACTGATGAAAGAAACAAAAAAGGACACAAACAAATGGAAAGCTATACCGTGTGCATGGGTTTGAAGAATTAATATTGTTAAAATGACCATACTACCTAAGGCAATCTACAGATTCAGTGTGATCCCTATCAAAATGTTGATGGCATTTTTCATGGAACTAGAACAAATAATTCTAAAATTTGTATGGAAACACACACACACAAAAACCCTGAATAACCAAAACAACGTTGAGGAAGAACAAAGCTAAAAGTATCAGATTCCCTGATTTCAAACTATGCTACAAAGCTACAGTCATCAAAACAGTATGGTACTGGCACAAAAACAGAAGCATAGATCAATGGAACAGAATAAAGAGCCCAGAAATGAACCCACATTTATGTGATTAATTAATCAACAACAAAGGAGGCAAGAATATACAATGGGGAAAAGACAACCTCTTCAACAGCTGGGAAAACTGGACAGCTACATGCAAAAGAACCAAACTGGACTAATTCCTCATACCATACACACACACACACACACACACACACACACACACACACACACAAAGAAAACAAACTCAAAATGGATTAAAGTTCTGAATGTAAGACCTGAAACCATACTCCTATAGGAAAACATAGACAGTATACTCTTTGACATCAGTCAGCAATATTTTTTTGGATCTGTCTCCTCAGGCAAAAGAAACAACAAAAGCAAAAATAAACATATGGGACTACATCTAGCAACAAAATGAAAAGACCACCTACTGAATGGAAGAAGATGTTAATAATATTTGCAAATGATGTATCTAATAAGGAGTTAATATCCAAACTATACAAAGAACACATAAAATTCAACATCAAAAAAAACAAACAACCCAATTAAAAAATGGGCAGGTGAAAAAAAAATGGGTAGAGGACCTGAGTAGACATTTTTTTCCAAATAAGACATACATATGGCCAACAGGCACATGAAAAGGTGCTCAACATCATCAATCATCAAGGAAATGCCAATCAAAACCACAATGAGATATCACCTCACACCTGTCAAAATGGCTACTATCAAAAAGACAACAAGTAACAAGTGTTGGCAAGAATATGGAGAAAAAGGAATCCTCATGCACTGTTGGTGGGAATGTAAATTGGTTCAGCCACTGTGGAAAACAAAGTATAGAGCTTCCTTAAAAAAATTAAAAGTAGAATTATCGTATGATCCAGCAATTCCACTCCTGGGTATTTATCTGAGGAAAACAAAGACACTAATTCAAAAAATATGTGTACCCTTATGTTCATTGCAGCTTTAATTACAGTAGCCAAGATAGGAAAGCAACCTAAGGGTGTCCATCAATAAATGAATGGATGAAGAAGATGTGGTATACATACAATACAATATTACTCAGCCATAAAAAAGGAATGAAATCTTGCCATTTTTGACAACATGGATAGACATGTAGGGTATTATACTAAGTGAAATAAGTCAGACAGAGAAAGACAAATACTGTATGATTTCACTTATATGGGGGATCTAAAAAATAAAGCAAATGAGTAAATATAACAAGAGAAACAGAGTCACAGATTTAGAGAACAGACAGGTGGTTGGCAGAGCAGAGGAGAGTGGTGGGGATGAGAGAAATAGTTGAGGTAGATTAAGAGGTACAGATATCTAGTTAAAAAATGAGTCACAGCTATGAAATATACAGTGTGGGACATATTGTCAATAAAAAAGATTTGTTGTGACTTTTTTCATTCCAAATAAATATACACTTCAATTCCTAATTTGGGGCTATATTTTAAAATAAGGTCCCTAAATTGTAAAAACCTCAGATCTATAAAACCTGGGTCCATTTCTTATTCTAGGTGTATACCCAAGAGAAACTCATGCACATGCAGAACAAAAGACATGTTTGAAATTAATTATAGCAGTACCATATGTAATAGCAAAACAATACAATTATCTATAGACAAAAGAACAATGGTAAAAAACAATGATGGGGACTTCCCTGGTGGCGCAGTGGTTAAGAATCCGCCTGCCAGTGCAGGGGACACGGGCTTGGGAAGATCCTACATGCCACGTAGCAACTAAGCCCATGCACCACAACAACTGAGCCTGTGCTCTAGAGTCCGTGAGCCATAGCTACTGAAGCCCGAGTGCCACAACTACTGAAGCCCACACATGTAGAGCCCGTGCTCCCAACAAGAGAAGCCACCGCAATTGAGAAGCCCGCACACAGCGATGAAGAGTAGCCGCCGCTCACCACAACTAGAGAAAGCCTGCACACAGCAATGAAGACCTAATGCAGCCATAAATAAATAAATAAATAAATATTTTTTAAAATGATGTATTCATACAATTGAATACAATCTATGAGTTATAATGAATAAACTTCAGCTACATGGATGAATCCCAAAATGTACTCAAACTAAGTGTGTTGAAGGAATATATATTACCGCATAAGTCCATTTATAAAAATCCAAAAAAAGGAAAAACTGAAAATGACAATTTTTAGAGTTACTTATATATGTGGTAAAATTATAAAGAGTAGCAAGATAATGGTAAACACAAAATATAGGATAGTGGTTACCTTGGTGGTGCAGGTAGGAGAGTATCAGATGAGGAAGAGCAAATGAATGATGGCAAAGGTAATTTTCAATACTTAATTTCTGAAGCTGGATGGTGCATATACTGGTGTCTTTATTAATAACATTTAAACTATTCATACTATTTCCTAATGAACATTTCTAAGAGTTCTAAAGCCAACAGCTAAAACTCAGTAACCTTATTCATTAAGAAGAGTGGCTGGCAAAATATCCCTTTTCTGGTTCCATGCATTTCCCTTGGTGATGATGAGACAGTTATATTAATGTGTTATTTAAGCTATTCCTTAATCCATAAATCTTTCAATTTACTCTGTATTTTTGGAGCCTAGTAGAAAAGGATTGGAATTCTTGAAGTAGTCACGGTTATTTTGAATATATCTTAAATTTCTCTTGATTGTCATGTGTTGGGGATTGAGATGTGCTGTGTGATGTTGGAGAAATTAACATTTCTGTTTCAATTTTCTCAAAAATATTTTTAATATTTATATCCCATTGACTTCCTGATACTCAAATCTATTCCTCTACTCTTAAGATAGAAAACACGGGGACATACAAAATGGACAACCATGGTCCAGGAGATGTCATCATCATGGCATCCACAATAGGTTTCAACTACAGTGGGGTTTAAGCATGCTCACAGACCAAGAGACCAATCACTCAGGCTCCTGTTACCTCTGTCAAAAGTCTTCAATATCCAAAAGGGAAGCATGCCCAGATCTATGAGAGACTTTTATTCTGGGGTTAGAAGTAGAGAACCTTGTGTCTTTCTTATCTTTCCTCTTTGTTCAGTATCCAGTAAATGAACTTTTCCTTCAAAAGCCTGCCAGTTTTGATGCTTAATTTAGTATTAGGTGAATTAGAAACAAATGGACCAGGTTGCATATAAATTGTTGAAGCACACACAGATAGTCGGTTCTACAAAAACCCTCCCAGGAGTGTACTAGAATGAATCAAACGTATTTGTGTTTTTCCTGCCTTCTATCAAAGCACTGAGCACCATTCCAGAATCAAATTTTGAAGTCTTGAATATCTGCCCTGCTTCTCTCCTAAACATTATTAAAACATTTTAGCTTGTTGAAAGCACAGACCATTTCTCCCCTTCCACAGCCTCAACCTACCTTAACTCTCTCTATGGCTTTTGATAAGTAATTAATCCCTCTGGACACACATTTTTTTTTTTTACATAAATTGAAGGCAGTAGTTGAGCTATGATTCTCTTATGTATTCAGTTAAATAGAATTCTCCCTCTGATTTTAAAGGGAATTAATATAAAATTTAATGTTCCTCTTGATTTATTAGCAAAATTGCTTTTGCTACAGTATATTCCTGGTGTGATAGGGTATTTGAAAAATATATCACTTGTTTTCCTTCTAAAACCTTTGGCTAACACTAACTCAAACTACTTTTTATTTTGCTCTTGAGATAGATTCACTTAAATATTATTTTCCTTTTGCTAACCTCAACAGCCTGACACAGTATATTACTTTTTGAGTCACTGTTCTCCTTTTCATTTTCAATATTTTCTTAGCCATAACTTTAAGAAAAGCCTTTTGTAAAGCCACATTGAATACTTCTAGCTCTTTATTTTCTTTTCTGTGAAAATTGTAAGGTATTGTAGTTCAATTATAGAACTCTTACTCTCTGCCCTAGAGACTAAGACTTGACTTGACTCCCATGTATTCATTTTATTTTTTTCCTCTTTCAATTCTAGATTCTCTTTATTTAAAACTTTGGGTGTCCAGTTAAAAAATCCATGTGGTTAATTTCTTTTTATCTAATTCTAAAACAGCTCTGATGTGTTCTCCTTACCAGGTGGCTATAATATCATTAGCAGTACTATCAGGCCAAATGATTGTGAGAGAAAGGAAACCAAAATGGATGACTCCACTGTCTTTAAGTGTTTTGAAAACATGTGGTTGGTTCCACTGGCCTCCTAAAAACCAAAAACACCAGTGTTCATATTTTTAACACTAGAATAGATTTTTCTTAAAGAGTAATATAAACTAAATGTTAACAGCAAAACGATACTTAAGTGCATATTCTCTAAAAATTATTCATCACCTAGAAGCTTACAGTCTAAGACCAACACATGCAAGATAGAAGACTGTTGATGCTTTATGTATAAACAAATTTTTATAACACGGATTAACTCTCTTCTAACTTCAATGTTCATACGTAAAGAGTGTCCAACTCACTGTTGGCTTAAATGGATTGGATTATGGGAGGAAGTCCCACCTCCTAGAAATCTGAAAAACAAAAACAATGGCAAGAGGAACGATAATGATAAAATAATAATAATGGCTAATGTCATTAATCCTTGCTATGTGCTTGGAACTAGCACTTTATATACATTGCATTACTTAATCCTCGCAAAAAACCCTAAGATATATGCTGTGTCCTTCTGTACATATTATAGATGAGAAAACTGAGGCTTGGAGGGGTTTTGTACATTTTTCGAGATCACATAGACAATTAGTGTGGAAGCTGGAATTCTATACAGATTTTTGCTCCAGAAAACAAACACTTAATCAATCCTGTATCCTGGAAAGAGGGGAGAAAAAAGGCTGTATCTTGAAAGGCAATGATAGAAAATGTATAACTATAAAAGAAAATATGAATTTATAGAAACAAAATAAATCTATACAGGCAAAATATGGAAAAGTTGGTTATTTTTTCATTTTTTCACAACCTTGAGAAATGATACTTATGAATAGATTTTACCAATTAGTGTGGTTATTAAAGATATAAACTTTAATGATATATGAGTGTGTTAATTCAATGGAACTCTTCAGTACCATTGATCAACTAGCATATACAAGCCTTTTCAGCAATGTGGAGAATTCTCTTGATACCTCTCTTGTGTGTTCTTTCTGTGGTCTATACAAAACCTTGGCTAAGTTTGCACTTAATGAATTTCTAGTTTCTAAAGTCTCTAATTCCCACTCTTGCCCTAAGACACACTCTTCTCCTCAGTGCCCCAATCCAATTTAATTTCTATTCTGATCCTGTAGCCTATTAAAATAGATGGCAAAGGGAACATTAAAGTAGTAAATAGATGAATCCATTGAAAAAGGAATAAAGAAAATGATGATGAGATCTCAGAGCAAAAAATGTGAAGAAAAAAATGAACAAAGGTTTTTTTTTTTTTTAAGCAAAGAATGAGGAAGCAAAATGTTGAACAAAATAGATAAACACAGTTCTGAAAATAGCAAATATTTTTTAAAAATACAGGATAACCAAGGGATGAGTTCAATCTCAGTAGCATAAGACATAGACATTTCTAGATTTTAAAAGTACCTGAGGAACTGGATAAAGACAAAAGACTATTGACCTGATCTTTCTTTTAATGGAGGTGAGTCTACTATAAAGTCAAAGAGATGATATATACTCTCTGCAACAGAATAGCAAGATATGTGAGCCCAGGTGGAGGTCTTTAGATCATTCCCAGAGTTTGGAGAGAACATAGGAATAGGAGAGAGAATTAAAAATCTTAGTTCTGTAAAAATTACAGCGTATATATATCCAGTATGTAAGTGCAGTCTTCCTAATATTCATGATCAGAAATGCTGTTTATTCCAAAGTTAATCACAATATACCTGTGAAACCCATTCATATCTTAGCCAGCAGTCTCCTGCAAGGAACTTTGGGATGTAAACATCTAACACCATTCCTGTTGTTTAGGATTCTGACCACTGAGAGAGAGTTGATTATTGGGTAGCATATGAGGTAGACAGGAAGAGAAATTGGCTAAAACGCTGATAATAGGATCAGAGTCTGGAACAGAGATTAATATGGAATCATATTCTACTTACTAATTTCTTCTAAAATAAGTTTACTTGTTTCTACATGCAGCTATTGGACACAGCTTTTAAAAACAAGCAGCTTTTAATTATTGGAATCTAGAGAATGTGCTAGGAGTATTTTTTAGAATAAAGATCTCTATTAGGTGGATAATATAATGATCCTCATGTGAGGACGTTTACTAGGAAACAGTGTTAGGTAATTGATTCTTTTTCTCCTCCTCCTCCCCCCTCAACCTCCTCATTCTTTTTCTTCGTCATCAAATACTTAAGTTGATTTTAAACTAACATCTATTATCTTTCTCCATCTATGAAATTATTCTAAGATTTGAGGAATATTTTTAAACAATGGGAGATCCATATAGTTACAATTTTGGAGAATACACAGGTATTTGTCATTAAAAGGATTAGTTTATATCAAGTTGTCTTCTTTTCCCGTATACTTAGAATAAGGATCTTAATCTTAAACATTACATAAATTGGAGAGATTTAATTAAAACTTGAAGAAATGTGTTACTGTTAATTGAATTCTTGATACAGTTACCTTTGCAAACCAATGTTAATGAAACTCCAGTTCAAAGTGGATGGGTTTGGGGAATTGAGATAGCTATTTATTTCCTTAACTGAGATGCCGTGATCATCTTCTCAGTAAAATAAAGAACCCAGTTAGGAGAGTTCTCATTTGTAGCTATTGATCAAGTTTACACAAACTGGAAGTATTTCTAAGCAAAACAAATCAGAGATTCAAAGTCCGGTAAACAAGGTCAGTGAGTGAGAGATGGAAATGCTTCTATGCGTTTTGAAAGACTTGCACCTGTGGAGCAGAGCCAGGACTTGGTCCGACCCCGAGCCAGGTTCCGCTCCGCCCCTTGCCTCGCTTGCTCTCCCTGCCCCCACACGCTGAACCTCCCAGTTTGGTATCTCTCGGTATTACCAAGCTATAAATTGCCCTAGAGCTTAGAGGCAATCAGGTCAGCACCGCTGTCACAGGGGAAAAGCTTCTTACTCCCGAGCAGAATCGTTCGGGGGAAAGAGAGGAAGGAGGGAGGGAACCCACGCTTTAGTCGTCACTGCGCTGGCAGGGGGTGGAGAGATGGGGGAGGGGGCTGGCAGAAACTGCATCCTCAACAACGTCGCCCTTGACCCAAGTCTACAAACTTATTGGTCGCCACAGTGGAAACTCCCAGTGCACTCTCCGCTGCCTGACAGCCCCGGCTGCTGGGTGGAGTCGCGCTTCCCGGCCCCACCTATGGGAAGGAGCTTCCCCTGCATCTCCGATCCACCGCACCCTTTACGAAAAGTCTCCAGGTACCTAGCAAGGCTCAGATTGTTCTACCCCCGCTTCCACCGCTGCACCCACACGATAATATTATCAGCCTCCGACAGCCCAGAGGGCCACCTTCCTGTGTCCTCAGTTTGAGGACACTCTTGCGGAATCCTTTCTTTTCCCCGCCCTGCTTTGCTTTCACAACTCCAGCGGGTTGAATGGCCAAAGACAAACTTCTGCCTCTCCTTCCCGGCTCCCACATTTTCAAAACCCCACAGCCTGCAAACCCACACACATCGGAACTCCAAGGGTGCTGTTGCAGTCCGGGCATGCTCAGTATCAAGGCAGATTTTGATTGAAAGTAAAAAAAAAAAAAAGAAAGAAAGAAAGAAAGAAAGAAAATAGCTTTGTATTATGCAGTCTCCCTCTCATGTGCTTACAGCTTGCTGAACAGGTTGCGGGGCATTCCTGCGACTACCCAGAGGGTTTATCTGGTGCCCTTGATTACGTCTCCTTGGCATTTGTACCCCTCGTAGTTCCCCCCCCCAACCCTTCTCAACCCCCCCTCCTCAGGTCCCTGTCCGCTGTGGGGATGGAGAGACACTAACAGAACTGGGATGGGCGCTGTTGGCTGAGCGGATCCACCTATTATTAGTGCGCCAGGATTGGCTCCTCGGCGCAGCGTACCCCAGGTGGAACCAATCAGGCGGCCGGGGCTGGGAGCTGATGGGCGGCCGCCTCCTCACTGGAGGGATTCCTCGAGAAGCTGCAGTGTGGGGATGCTCTAGACCGAGTACTGCCCCCAGTGTCTTTCCACCTCTTCTTCCTGCAGCGGCGGCAGCAGCGCTTGGCAGCGGCAACTTGAGACTGCGCCCAGGGCAAGCCCCCCCCCAGGGTGGTGCTCAACTGAGAGGGGGGGCTCAGTGCCCGAAGGTGTGTGTGTAGGGTGGGGGCGGCCAGCTGGGACCAGCTGGTGGCCCTGGAAAACCTCCCACACACCCACACCCACACACCCCTTTTGTGTTGCAGGCTGCCCCTCCAAGAGCAGAGGCAGCAAGAGGACGTGTGTGCACCGGTCCGCACGGGGAAGCAGTAGGGACGGAGCCCGGCACCACCTCCTGGTTCTCCCTCCAGGTAAGACAGCGGGACTGGCGGCACAGCAGCCTCAGCTGTGCCTATTTGCTTGAATCCGTTCGTAAGATTTTGTTCTCGGTACACTTAGGTTTTGGCGGTGGGAGACTGAGACCTGGGCAGGGAGCCCCGGGTGGCCTATTGTGAGCGATGTAATGAGACCACATGTGCCTCTCCTGGAGAAGCACTTTGCACAGCGCCCGTGATTTAGAGCCTGGAGTTGATGATGTTGGTCATCCCCCATCTTCTTCTTTCCCTCTTTCATTTCCTCTCCTCCGTCCCCCACCCCCAATCTCTATCCTTCACCTCCCCCCCCCAACCCCTTTCAAATCTCTCATCTTCTCCCTCCTCCCATCCAAAGCACGCACAGTATTTCTTTCTCTTCCTGGAAAGGATTGCCTTTTCTCAGAGGAAAGAGGGGGGTAGTGATGAAAGGAGAAAGATTTCTTTCTGCCCAGGGGGAAAAGAACAAGATAGAATACACGATAGAAAATTAGAGTACCAAAAGCAATTAAACTGAATAAAGGAAGTAGACAAGCCATGCAGCCCCAGCTGCCAGAGAGGGGAAGTGTCAAGTTTGACTTGATCTTCTGCTTGCAAGGGGCTGTGTCTCTCACTAGATTGCTTCAAATGGAACAAAAATAAACCACCGATCCAACCCACTTTCAGTTGCTTAATTGCTGTTGCTTTTAAGTGCCCACCATCTGACTTTTCCTGGTTCCATTTGTCCTGCGGGGCTGACTATTTGGTCTTATCCATCACTGGTAATGTCTGAACTTGGAGAGGTTTCTCGAGTGGAGAAAAAATTTTAAAAACAGATTATTACTTTCCTGAGGTTCTTTGGCATGGCCTTTATGTTGAGGGGCAAAAGAAAAAAAAGTAAAGTTTCAAAACATGTTAGTGACACCAGTATTATTAGGAGGCTTGGATTTCTACTTTGAGAAAGCAAATCTGGTTAGCTTTGTATACATGGTGATTTTGACTTTCTTGAATATTAACCTTCTGAAATAATGCAAACATTTAACTTTTGTGTTAAAGCTGCATTTGCATATGAATTGTGATTTCATTCTACCTTTCTGCTGTTTGCGTTTTGCTGCCCAGATATCGAATTCATGCCTTGCCTTATTTTCTTTTAATAAGTATATTTAATAGATGTACACATGATGCTTATACAGTTTCAGTACTCGATTTAGAAGGTGCATGGAAGCTCAGTTGGCCAAGAATCCTCTTGTACTGGAACAAAGTTTAGGAAGTAATGGTAGGAAGATAGCGTCAAATTAAAAAACCTTGAAGGGGAAAATGCTTTTACTTTCATGTCTTATTATAATACAGAGAAAGGTATCAAAACAACTATGTGCCCTGGCTGCCTGCATGATAGGTCAAGTGAAAGGGACTTGCTGGACAGAGCCTTGACAGCAACCTCAGAAATTTCTAATTCCATCATCAATGGTATAAGCTTTCCTTTCCTATTATTCAGCTAAGTGATGACCGTCAGATGGGAGGAGATAGAGAGAAGTGCTTAGCTGAATGTAATGGGAAAGCATCCCAAGTGGGTGCTACATGAGTGCAGAGAAATCAGCAGATGTTAGTGTCCAGATAAATCTTTTCCTTTGATTTATCAGGGGAAATGCCAAGTCTTACATTTTTTTTTTTCCTACGTGTCCACTTCAGATAAGAAAAGGGAGCCTTCTTAACTCTGCCTGATCTTCCACACTAATCTGTGTACCCCAGAAAGTATTTTTTTCACCACATATCTTCAGTGGACAAGTTTATACACTGACCTAAAGAAGAGCTGCTTTCATTTACCATCAACGTAATATATGTTATTTTCTAAACCATTTTCCATTTGAGACACTTATCTTTCCTATCTAAGTAGAATTGCCTCGAGTCACAAAAACAAGATCTTCTTTCTAGGCCTTTGACATTTAAATGCCTTTTTTTTTTTTTTTTTAATGTAGTATCTCTGTTGAAAGCTAAAACTTATTTTTAGTGGTGCCACCTTTTGGTTATAAGGACAAAAGGACAATTGTTTAATTGCCTTATGTGTGTACAACTGAATTAACAAGTTTAGACATGAAAAGATATAGAAAAAGGAAACCAACTGCTTTTCACTGCGAGCAAAATATTTTACTTGCTTATTTCTCCACTGTCTTAGGAAGGGTAAAAGTTTGGTCTTGGTTTGTGACATTTATGTTCAGGACTCTTAACAAATGCTAATTATAGCAATGACAAGTAAAAGACATGCATGAGTATTGAGTTTCTCACATACAAAAAAATTAAGCCTTTATATACCGGAAGTCAGAACTAATTCCAATATATATTGAGTGGATTAAAGTGAGACTTTAAATGATATATTATGGGAAATTATTACCCTGTCTTTCCACAAAATGTTCTAGTGTAACAGTTTCATACAACCTTCATCTTTTCTCCTTTTAAAAGAATATCTTATTAATGTTTTAGAGCAAATATGGTAATTAGACTTTAATGTATTTTTATCAGAACTAAAGGTTGCTACCCTACAGAGGAAATGCTAAAATGCTACTTTCATAAAATACCACATGATAGAGAGTTGTTACCGAGTAGTTTTGAACTTTATTTCATAATGGAGAATATTAGTTATTCTGTCTGGTCAAATTGTCAGAGAGTTCTAATTCAGAAATATGAAAATGGTTAGCATGGTATGTACGAGATTTGCACATTAGACTTGGTGCTAACTGAAAATAAAACTAGAATATAGTAGCTTCTCTTAATTGTACTTGCAAAATGAACTGGATGATTAATAAATAAAATACAGAATGTGTTAGATCTAAAAGCTAATTCGAACTTCCTGTTTGCCTAATGACACCATGGACATAATATCAATTCATTCTTTTGAGTTCAGTATACTAAATCAATTTATAGCGAATTCCCAAAACAGATTTTTACAGTCATCTAATCTTAAAAAAACTCACACTTAACACAGACAATTATGTGAGCCTGAAATACTTATACCTCTTAGGATTTCCAGTTTGTGTAATAGCTAGGAAGAGATACCATTAACTCCAAATTGGAACATGATAATTCTTTTCCTAATGGTAGTGATTAAATGATTTGGGGAAGGGAAAGTAAAAGTAAACAGTTTGATTACATAATGGAGCAAATTTGGTCTACTATTACAGAAAACCAAGACCAAAGTTAGACTTTCTGGCATTAGAATAACATAGGTGTGGGTTTTACAAGTGTTTTGCTAAAAACTAATGCTTTCTAAAATGAAATACCTGGAACACTTGTGATTTAAAATAATTTTTTTTTTTTTTTTTTTGTGGTACGCGGGCCTCTCATTGCTGTGGTCTCTCCCGTTGCGGAGCGCAGGCTCCGGACGCGCAGGCTCAGCGGCCATGGCTCACGGGCCCAGCCGCTCCGCGGCATGTGGGATCTTCCCGGACCGGGGCACGAACCCGCGTCCCCGGCATCGACAGGCAGACTCTCAACCACTGCGCCACCAGGGAAGCCCCTAAAATAATTTTTAATGATTTTCTTGTCATAAATACATCCGTATCAAAAGTTTAATATATGATATTCTTCCTAACTGAATTTGTTTGCCATCGAAATTGATCAAAGCTATTTAAATAGGGTTAAAGTATATGGCTGTGTAAAACATAATTTCAATTAGCATTTAAGGATATATATATATATACGTATGTGTGTGTATATATATGTGTACGTGTGTACATATATATACATATTATGTAACATTTTCTAAAAGGATTTGAGACTAATGGACAGTAGCATGTAATCTGCTGAAACTAGGGAGTACTCCTGTAAAAAGTACCATTTAAAGAAAGATGACAATGTCTTGGGGATGCTTTTAATATTTCTTTGGTTGAAAAGACCAGGAGTACTCAGAGGCAAAATTAATGGAGGTCTAGATCTTTTCCTTTATACAGCCCTTCTGTGGCTTAGGGAAGAAGTGATTTTTATATGAATCATGTATTAAAAAAAAAAACAAAACACCTCTCAGTGCAAGATGCACTTTTATATACAGGTAACAAACTGAAGTCACATTTTCACATGATTTGGACATAACAGGGCATTAAAGTTTTTATCTTTCTAAGATTTCTTCAGTGTTTCTTTCAGCATTTGCACAAAGGTAAACGTGTTCTTAATCTTTTACATAATCGACATGATTATCATTGCTTTTTCAGATAAGGGGGTTTAGATTGGTATCTTAAATAATTCCTTTAGGAGTGATCAATATTTTTCCTAATAGTTTTATAAATTTGATTCAAATCTCTCCATTCAGTGTGGCCACTTTTTTTAAAGCAGGAATTTAATCTTTCCAATCTGAAGAAAACAGTGTTTTTCCTTTAGCTTCTCTGTCATTTTAGGAGAGTTCTTGAAGAGCCACTTTTATATTGACTATAAGATGAACTGTGATAGCAGGGCATATGAACATCGTTCTACTCATATGTGTTAGTATAAAAGAAATGTATTTTAAATAATATTGCAAGTATAGTCATGCTATCTATTGGAAATAAGAGAGCACCCAGTCCTTTCTTGCTATGTATGAATAAAACTTCAACCTTTGCTATATTGTTTAAAAAAGAAAAGCTCTTATTTTAAAGTGTACAACGTGAAATTATTGCTATGTTATAGAAGGAGTAAGCACCGGGGATGTTATTTCCGCAGTTTTAAAAATAATTATAGAGGTCCTATTGCAAAGAAGCCTCCTTTTAAAATATCCACTTTCTAAATCTAAAAACAATATTTAAAAGAGTTCTAAAACAAACTGAAACCTAGGTTAGCATAACAATAGCACATTTATGACTGTGTTAGAAAGAAGTATTCTGCTGTCTTTGAAAAATGCAAAGCAGATTAAAAAATGTTTCTGTAATTTCTGTAATTGTATTTAGTTAAACCACAACTTCTAGTTGTTTAGAACTAATTCTGATTCTCTTTGGGTTTGTTTTGTCTCTACAAATACACTCAGTGCTTGAAAGGGATGTGACACACTGGTTTCCTTAACTTACCAGTAATGTAAATGAGAGGAGGTCAGAGTTCATCATTTTTGGTTACTGCTATTGTGGAGATAAAAAGAAAAGATACCGATCGTTCCTATACTGGTCTCACATGTAGTATGTTGAACATATTAGTTATACACATAGGACGTCATTTTGTTGAAGAGGAGCTCTGGAAAATTGGAAAGCTTATGAAGATAATAAACGCCTTCTGTATTTTAGCTGTCTGTACAAAATGGGAGCTGGAAACTTTCCATGTAGATTGAGAATGGCCTTTCTCAGCTAGTATGAGAATCTAGTGAAATAATGTAGTTTCTGAAATAATTTGGTTAAAATACCATTTCCTAGCAGCGCTGTCAGACAACATTTCATTGGAAATACTGGATTACAACCCCCCTACCGCAGCCCCCAAAACTACGCCTAAGACAGTTAGCTAAGTGCCTCAGTCAAGAACGAATTTTGGTCGAAATAGCCATTTAATCAAATCCAGCTATGGATGGTACTGAAACTTGGTCTTGCCTCATCCCATTAAACCTGTTGTTTCTCTATTTGCTCAATGTAGTTTTGCTTATAATTAAAAAGAGTTAAGTGTTTCCTGCAATAGATGAATGTTTTCCTTTTCTTTCTAAATCATTCACCTGATCAAGGATAAAATGCACATAGGCACTTAAACACAAATAGAATCGGAGAGTTACTTAAATATGAGAACTTCTGATACTGCAGTTGTTTAAATGAGACATACTATCTCTTGTCCTCCTCCTACACCCTCCCAGACTACAGCCAACTTTTCTGTCGCAAGCAAATGAAGGAGAGAGCAGGCAAACCCACCTCACACCTCTGGGCGCAGTTCCTTGGGTGTGGCCTCCAGGGGACAGCCTCCTGTTTTTACCTGAGGTCTTCTTGCGTATCAGCCCAGGCCCTACTCTAGCTGAAAGCAGATAACTGAATTTAGGAATTGCTACTTTGAGATTTATTGGCATATTTTCGTCAACGTGAGGGCAAAAGCACACGGAAATACTCAGACAGAACATACTCAGCTGTAACAAACTTGGTGCTAACACTTTTCAAATGTGATGCTGAATCTTATATACGATTTAGATAATTGATAACATAGTTTTCTTTCATGGAATTTCTTTTGATTACTCACAAGTGATCCAAGCAAAAGGTGAGATTGTTAAACCGTGAAGCCTCGTATAACTTAACTTATTAGCACCAGTGGACAAAGCTGAGATAATTATTTAAAAGAATTTCAAATCCTTCGATTGGCTTTAATACTTCCAAAATCCACTTGTGTCTTGTTATGGAGACCCTTAAACATTTACATACCTCGTCCTGCTCATCACAGATAATTGAGAACTGGTTTGTACATCTACAGACTGGATATTATTGTGAAACGTCACATAGGGTTGCTTTTAGGATGGATTATTGCTAATCTTCTTTCAGGCATAATTTTATGTGAATGTAACTAAGTGTAAACAGCATGTAGCATCACAGCAGCAGACTACACTCACTACAATGTCAAGTTAGAATTGTTTGCTCTTTCCTTGAGAAGGAGAAAGAGTCGATTAAGTATATTTTTTCCTGATGTTGTTCTGCCCCCCAGCATTCTATGTATTATAAACAGCGAAATAGGTCCTTGTTCTCCACCTATGAAATATGGAAGCTGCTTATTTTTGTGGGGAAAGTCATTAACAAATTTTTTTTGGACAAATGACTTAATGGCTTTTGAAACAAGGACAAATGATATAACACAGGTTACTAAGGCCTAGCTAAGCTCCTCTAGCAAGCAGGCTCTGCGTTAGCAAGATTATTAAGAAAAGTTGACACAGCTTCTCAGGAAAAAGGCAAGGTAGCAAAGCTCTGAATCTCTGTCTGACTTGGAGTGTCTGCAGATCCTTGTTTACAAGGCTGGCTTTCTGCCTAATCCCTAGCATTTTTATCAGATTTGAGGAATGAATAAAGTGAACCATTGGGCCTTAGACCATATTTCTAGAGCACTAGCATCTTTTTATAAATAGAATAACATCACTATCCTATTTTCGCCAGTGTCCAGAATCCAAGACCACTAAAAGTTTTATATAAATATAAACCAGACCATTAAATGCCTAAAAATGCTTGAGTTTTATCTGTCTGTGTACAGGAAATTCTTGTGTTGAAAGCTTAGTTAACAACATGACTGTACAAGTAATTTACCTATTTTTCGTGTTTTTATTAAATTATAATATTAAATTTAAAATGCCAAACAATCACTTTGAGATACAGTTGAGTTTAATAATTCAAGAAAGTGACATTTCAACAAAAAGCCAACGTATTCCTAAATTCTCCAACACCACCCTGCTTTTAAATTGTGGGAGGAAAAAAGTACTTCATATGCAAGTTTCCAGTTTTGTTTTGTTTTTTTTTTCCTGTGGAATCATAGATACTTTCGGAACCATTCCTAGATACCACAAAATGAATATTAATGATAGGACAGAGCCGACTCCTTCAGGACAGAGTGGAGTAGACAAGTTGTTAGCCTTGGAGAATCTGTTTCATCATTTAGATATTGAACACATAGCAACAGTTTGATTTCTTTGACTTCTGGACTTTTAGACCCGTATGTGTTGGAGCGTGTTACTACTCACTGCCAGGGTAGGAGAGATTTGTTCAGCTCTCCAGCTAAGAGCGTGATATAGCAATTCTCTTGCATTCTCTTCCTTCCCCACCATTTTGTTCCTTTCTCATCTCTTTTTTTCCTGCCCTCTTCTGCCTTCCTTCCTTTTTTTCTTTCTTATTCACCTCCTAACGAATCATCTTCCCCTAGAATCACTGGGAGCTTGGTACTCTAGGCCCCATACTAATCTCCACATGCTGAATTTATTTTTTGTCAGTAACCAAGAAATTTCACTCTTAGTTTGTATACATTTCAGGTTAGTTTCACAAAAGGTTTGTATAGATAGATAAGGGAGCATCCTCTTAATTTGTTTAAGTAGTTGGCACACTTAAATGGATTGTGCCACGATTTGAATGTTTTTAAGACCTTACATGTAAAGACTAGCCCACTGGTAATTTTTAGAACAAAATTGATTGAAGAGAGATAAAACAATAATGTTTAAAATTCCAAACGGCATGTACTTTTAGGCACCTTTTTTTCTCTGTTTTGTTCTTCCAGTGGTAACTTTTACATCATTGTTTTCACAACAGTTGTATCTCACCGTATGTAAAAAATATTATGTTGCCTTATTTGATTTTGATAATAGAGAGATTCTCCATTTTACAGAGGCAATAAAGGAGACTCAGAAGTTAAGTTACCTGGCTGTAATTACACACTTAGGAAGGCTTTTATAATTTTCACCTGCTGAATCATACTGCCTCAGCAGTTAATCAAGAAAAAAGTCAAGTATATTTTTAAACTTCCTCGCTATATAAGAACTAGTTTGCTATTTCTTATCAAAAATAAAAACAAAAATATAACATCTTCACTGAATATTGGATATACAGTTGTTATTCTTCCCATTGAAAAGAGAAGGACAGTTTAATATACTGTCATTACTTCTGTGACTCTAACTTTGGATTAAATTGTATTTTAAAATTATTCAAGGAACAGTTCTCTAATCCATAAGACAGTTCACCAATCCTGAGTCACTAGGCTTAGTTGGCCTTTACTCATTGCTGTATCACTGTGGTATTAGATGTTACCTCATTTGTTTCCTTATTTGGAAACTATGGAGTCATAAGCCACCTCCTAGAGTACACAGAGATGTGATGAGAAAATGAACGTTGTAGCTTTACTAGAAGCTTTACAACCTCATCTCTCATTATTTTTCTCATTGGTACTTACACATAAAACTTCTCACTGTTTCCAGAACCTGACATTAATGGAAGTTGTTGAATCTACTGGTGCTTTTTCTCTCCTATTTCAAGATAGAAAGGGCTAAGCAGGGAACATACTCAAGCCCCAATTATTATCCAGCCCTAATGTGAAATCCATCAATTGGCAATTCTTTATGTTAAAAATCAAACACGTTTGGAAATGATTGCCAGTAGGTATACACATTGCAATGTGGATCATCATAATTGACTTTCTAGCTGATCTGATAGAAGGAAACAGAAGTTTTAATTGGGAAAGGCTTATAGAAAGAATGCAAGATTAATTGGAACAGAAGACAGGTATTTATGGGGATTTTTGGACAAACACAAGTTAATCATATTCTCGTGTTCTTACTACGATTCCATTTAATATTCCCAAGAATTTTTTGAGACTGGTACTAATTTATCTATAATTTTTAGATGAGAAAAATGTGGAAAAGTAACTTGCCAAGGTCATACAGCTGTTATGTAGAGGGAATTGGATTCAAACCCAAGCAGTCTATTTCTAGAGCCAACACCCAACCATAAGAAATCATAATCATTAAACTCCTCAGTGGTAGAAGATGCAGAACAGTTGGAAGCAAACAGATAGAAGTGATCAAAAGAAATTGAACAGTCATAAGCAAACTGTACTTCATAGTTTGAGTCAATATGACCATCATGGCAATGTGCTAAAAGATTGAAACTTGAGTCTCATAGGTCTGGGTGTAAAGACCTACTCTGGCATGGTGAGCTTCAGTAATATATTTCACTACTAAAAGCTTCATTTCACCAGGAATGGAAATGTTTGCAAATTGTCTGGTACTCTGTTAATAAATGGCAGATCTGACCACTCTTGCCCCCTTTTTTATTAGTCAGGAACTCTTTCACTTTCAAAAATGCCACCTAACTCAAAATGGTTTAGAGAGAAAAGGGATTTTAGAGCTCATGTTACCATAAAATCCAGGAATATTCTGGATTTCATCATAGCTGGAAATAGGAAATCAAGCTATATGATCAAGACCAGGCCTATCGCCCCCCACCCTCCCACCCATCCCTACCTCCTTAATTTTACTTTTCCTGCCATTGCTTTATTTAGAATCAGGCTCTTTCTTTACAGTGGTAAGAATGTTCCCAGGGAACAGGCTTACATAAGGAATCTCCATGTAAAGAGAGCATCTTTTTTTCCAAAAATTTCTAGGATAATCTTGACTGGAACAACTTGAGTCACTTGCCCCAAACTCATCACTATGGTGAAGGCTGTGAAATACCATATTTTTCTAAGCTGAGCCTTGTGTCATCCCTGGATTTGAGAGTTGTACAAAGCATCACTCAACTACACAGAAAGAGAGTTCTGCTGTTAAAAGAAGGGAAATGATTAGATTTAGAGCAGGCAAAACAACAAATGCCTAGCTCATAAGGTATGGGCACTGACCGGTCGAGAGGATGCCTGCTGGCATTAATGCTGGAGCAGGCTCCTGGAGGGCCCTTATTTTTCCTGGCACTAACCCCTTAGTTGATGGGGTAAGATCCAGGGAATTCTAGGGGAAGGGCCATAGTAGTTGAGGATGTGGAAAGGAGTGGCCCTCAGAAGGCTTGAAGCAATGCCATTTACAAACAGGTGTGGATGTAGTCAATAATTAAACAACTGGTATGACTATAGCAGTGTGAAAAGGCTGCCTATCAGGGGCTGAGGGCTGAGTTGAGTGTCATTTAACTCTAGTTGGGTCCTTGCCTTATTGCTTTGGCCTCCTCTTTTTTAATGCAGTGGGAAAATACTTATAGGATTTGAGGATTCTTAGATTCAGAGCGCAGTAGGTCTGAGAACTGCCAACTAAAGATATGTACAAGGCCACCTGTGTATATGTCAATACCTCACATTCTTGTTGGTTTTGAGTAAGGCTGGTTATTTTCAGGAGTTTATAGAGTTTTATTTTATGATTACCCTAACTACCTATGTATTGCTACAGATACAATAAAATAAATTTGCACAAAAACACTATACATTTTTCCTTGCTATACCCTGAACTGAAAGGGAATTATTTAGGAATGATGCACTTCCTCCGTAAGCACCAGGGCATGCCTGTTATATGCCAGGTGCTATTTTAGTGCTGGGAATATAGAAACAAATGTAGTAGATAAGTTCCTTGCTTTTAGGGAGCTGGCATTCTAGGGAAGGAGACAAAATAGTTAAAAACAACAGCAAAAGATAACTAAGGTAGTTTTCAAATAGTGAGAAATGCTACTACATAATAAAACAACCTAATAAAACAGTAAAATCAAGGACTCTGGTAAACCAAAGCTATGTAAGTTGAGGCACGAAAGGAGAAGGATCCGGCTATGTAAACACCAGGGGAAGAGCACAGTAGACAGCAGAAATCCTAAGTGCAGAAGCTTGGCAGTGAGGGTGAGTTTGTTCTACTTACGGAAGAGAAAAAAGCAAATGTAGCTGAAGTTGTAAAGATGCTGGCTTCATGAGTGTAACCCTGCTTTAATATTTTAACTAAAAGCAAACTACAAACATTATTAAGGAAATTTTCCAAACAAGACGATCACGTCACCTCAACATTATTTAAATATATGTAGTATCTTATTTCTGTGTAATACATTTCCAGTCTATGTAATCATGCTTACACATTTTATGATTACAGTCATGGAATACATACTATTTCCACCCTGACTTTCAAAATGCACTCTCAGGTGACTTACAGGCATATATTTTTATCTTCCAATTTCTCTAGAAAGGTAACTTCTTTTCTTTTATGACATAGATTCCTTAGACACTTTCCGTTATCTTTTGTTAAATCTTAATAACCTTTCTCCTTTTGCCCTCCTTTCTAAGGGAATTGAACACACAGCCTACCCTCAATTTTATTGTTTCTCAAAATTTAAGTGAACACCTTGGTTTTTTATCACAATAACGTTTTTTCCCTCAATTTAATTTCCTTTTGAGTATATGTTTGATTATATCCAACAAAATTCAAATTTAGATTTTGAAACAAAAGTAAATAAACACTGAAAGCATAATGAAACAACTCATTTTGTGTCGATTATCATTTAGACAACACGGGTCTCAGAGCATTAACCGGAAATTATTTTTCCTCTGTCTGGTTTCATATCCTGGTTTTAAGAACTCAGTAACCCAAGTCTACCTAGGTCACTCTGTGACAGTAAACTAGGTGCTTACAGAGGCATATTAACATTGCGAGTGGTGCTGCAGTACCACTCCCTATGCTGCAGCAGTAATGAAGTAATAATTACAGTGTCAATCTTAAATGGCCCTCTTTTTTCCCCTAAGACTCCCATAGACATTATATGCTGATAATAACATATTTTGTAAAGAGAGTATTCTTTGCTGAATTCACCCAAAATCATCTATATGTGAATATAGCAAGAGTGTTATAATGGACCATTCTCATCAGTAAGTGATAAACTCTGTTTTCCTTATCTGTGGAAATCAGGCTCTTTTGTATCCTAAATATCTTATGTTTTTCTACATCTGTGTGTATATATATATATATATATATATACTTGCATATATAGTATATTTGAATTTTTTAATTATGTGATCACTCCACTAAGTGCAAGTTTTTCAGGATTTTGCAATGATGTATGTATATTTTTTATCATCTTTTGACTCTGCAGTGCCTGACAAACATTAGGAAGAGAGCATTCCATAGAATATATATTGAATGAGTGAATGAATTCACTAAATCTATATTTTCTAATGTTTTTGAATGACATCCAAACACAGTATGCTTTCAAACACACATACACACTATATGAACAAAAGTTCTATGAAGTATTTCTTACTGGTGTTGTATTCTGATACCTCCTTTTCAATTCTCTTTTTTACCTAATTTATTTTTTTATTTTTATTTATTTATTATTATTTTTTTTTTGCAGTACGCCGGCCTCTCACTGCCGTGGCCTCTCCCATTGCGGAGCACAGGCTCCGGAAGCGCAGGCCCAGCGGCCATGGCTCACGGGCTCAGCCGTTCCGCGGCATGTGGGATCTTCCCGGACCGGGGCACGAACCCGTGTCCCCTGCATTGGCAGGCGTACTTTCAACCACTGCGCCACCAGGAAAGCCCTACCTAATTTATTAAAAAAATACTGGTCATGACCAACAAAGTTAATGTAACAGCATACCAATGGATAACAATCCGTAGTTTTAAAAACAGTTTCCTAAAAAAGTATTATCAATTTCAAAAAAGTATATTTAAGATCCCATTAAGCATACATAAGTATAATATAATGGATATACAGGAACTTGCAGTGCCTTATTTGGAACATAAAGTATCATCATACTGTAAATGAATGAAAGTTAATAGAATTCCCAGACCAAAATGCTCTTGCTGTATTCACATATAGGTGATGCTCTTGCTGTATTCACATACAGGTGATTTCGTGTGAACTTACACTGTATTTTTTTAAACCCACAATGAATCTGGCACCAGTGCTGTTACTGGTCATTCTCAACCAAGCAGATTTATGTTGGTCTGCTGCCTTCTGAGGAATTCAGTTAATAGCCATTAGTTAAAATAAACTTTTTTATAGACTAGAGGAAAATACAGAGATGTGATAGGAGATTATTTCTGTGTCTTTAAAGTAGTGAATACAGAACTAGTCTATGGAACCAACAGATGATGAAGACTGAGCATAAATATTTAGATTTTTGTGTTCAAATATAAAAACAAGCAAATAATATAAAAACCCTCAATCTGTCACTAAGTTTATGATATAGTGATTTTACAGTGTGATCTCTCTGAAACCTTTCTGTGCTAACTGGAGAGGATCTGTAATTGATCATGATATTTCTCTGCAAGGTAGTAGACATTCAAGTGGCTCAGCACAGTAACGCTTCTTTGGCTTTCCTACTATCCAGGTGAGTTTTCTCATGATGGTGGATAAGGTGGAGATTATGTCCTCAATCTTTCAGTCATTCATCAAGCTGCTCAAAAATATTTAAGAGTACAAACTCTCAGGCACTGTCAGCCACTTATGGAAAAGTGTAGTTCAGTTAAGAGAGACATCATAAGCAAGTAGTGATAATATATTCAGATGTGAGCTGTGAAATAATCAGGATAGGGTAGGAAATGCTATGGTAACAAACAATAGGAAAACCTCAGTGGCCTAAACATCTAAGCCTTATTTCTTGCTTATACTATGTAACCATTGTGGAAAAGTGTGTGTGTATTTGGGGAGAAGGGTGGCAGAAGACCCTCTGATTTGAAGTCATTCAGGGACCCAGAATGTTGAGAGCTTCAGTGAGTTATAACACTGTCATCTCAACATAATGACATTAATGATACAATGACATTAAGGATTCATTGCAGTTGGGAGGAAAGCGCTGGACAGTTTCTCACCATCCAGTGAGAAAATTAACTACTTTGACCCTATAAGAGGCATATACAATTTCTGGTCAGAGACCATTTGCCAGATCCAGCCAACGTGGCCTGTAACTACAAGGGCATAGGAAGTATAACACCCTCCACCCCAACTTGGGCCTCGAAAGGAGAGGATATTGCCAAGATCTTGAAGCCTCTTTTATTAGCTGCCACAGAAAAGTGAAAGCACATGAGAGTGAATGATCAGTTAGTCAAGCCAGCTACGGCTTCACAGAGGAGGTGATGCACGGGCTGCACTCTGAGGGACCTTTCTATTATCATGAAAGATGCTTAATTCATTCTTTAATGAAATCTTCTCTCTCTCTCTCTCTTTTTTTAACCTGAATCTCAAACACGGGATATGTGTTTTATTAAGAATGCCAGCACTCCTGGTAAATTTGGTGGATGAACTAAATCATTTCTCTCGTACTAGGAGTGCTGATGTATAATACAACTGTCAATTTAACAAATCTATTTGGATGTCTCAAAGACACCTCATATTTACCATGGAAAAACTGAACTTTCAGTGTCTTTGATCCTAATGAATGATTCCATCATCCATCTAGTTGTGTTATCTAGAAACCTGGGAGTCATCTTTGTTTTCGTGTCTCTCATTCTTTTTTTTTTTTTTCGTGTCTCTCATTCTTAACCCGAAGTCTAAAATATATGATATCTTTATTATTTTTAGTTTATAAATATCCTTTACATCTCATTATTTTTCTTTATCTCCATTGCCATACCATAATCAAACCAACCTTGCCTTCTCAATTCTACTCTTCTTACTTTGACTTTCAAGTGCATGCATTATCTGGCGCCTCCTACTCACCAGCCTAATTTCTCATATTGTTTCTCTCATTCTCATGCTCAGGCCACACGGGCCTTCTGTCAAGTTTTAATATTCCAAACTCCTTCCTGCTTCAGGGCCCTAGTACATGCTGCTTCCTATGCTTGGGTTACTGTGGACTGTATTTACTATTGGCAGACACTAATGATGTAAACCCAGCAATAAAGTTTGGCCAGCTTTTTAAAAATAAATGTTTATTCTTTATATACAAGAGTAAGTGTTTGGTTTTTTCATATTATGAGTATGAACATGTCACTTTTCAAAATTACTGCAGAATTGTCAAGAATTGGCAATCACCGTGTGGTAGAAAGGGATCTGAACAGTAATTGAAACTTTTTTATGGTTTGGGAAACCCTGAGTATAAGTTTGAAGATGTTGAATAGTTAGCTGCTTTTAAAGAAGAAATGTATTTATAAATTCAAATCTTACAGGTGAGGATACTGATGAAACAAAATTTAATTGAAGGAAATCTTCAGTGGGATATAGAACAGTGCTTTAAATATATATTGCTAAAATTTTAACCTTAGGATTTTTTCCAATTATTTTGAGAACATGTTTCTTCCAAATCATGCCATCATAGAGTTTTTTCTTGTTTGTTTCTTTTCTTTGTAATGGGAACACTCTGATCTTACATCCTCCGGGTGTGAAAACACACTTTCAGAAAATACTTGAAAAAATGCAGTGAAAAATAAATCTAGCTAAAGATAAAACAGCGAGACTATAAGAGAAATTTTAAAATAAAGATTTTAAAAATCTTTAAAATCTCTGATTACTGAGACTGAAAAATCTCTGAGATTGACTGTGTTAAGAAATCTCTTATATTTATGTGTATATTTCTGTACTTTAGTTCAAACAGTAATTCACTGTTACAAAATTATAGCAATGAAGATTAATGTTTATCATATTGTTTCCAATTATATCTTCCATGTCAACTGACCTAGCAGTGCTTAGCACTTTACTAAGTAGGAACTTAAAAATCTTTGGTGGACATTGCTGGATGGATCATCCTTGTTGGTGTTTTTTTCATTTGTTTCTCATGCATTTCTATTTTTCTTCCAACTTAATGTTTAGCCTTGGTAATGAATCTTCATGAACTGGAATTAGTTATAGTTGACTCTTATTTCATCCAAGGTGAAATATGACTTACTTTCTTTAATCAGCCTTTACTTCTCTATAATAAATCATCCCAGTAGCTCACTACTAAGTTGCAAATGAATGTGTGCTAATTTAAATGTATAGATCATTAAGAGTAAAAACATATCATTTATTCCAGTTCCACTTTAATGGAGCCACTATTGTGGATTATTTGGGTCAACGCTAACTATCTTTGAAATAGATAATCAGTCTTTTGCTTTACTTTTTCCCTTTCATCTCTTCTCCACCTTTTCTTCCTTCTCTCTTTTTAACCATTTCCTCAATTTTATCATAAATATCTATTGCATTCAAAGCACAGAAGAATTCTACTACTAAGCAAAAAAAATATTCTTTCTGTATGGATTTTAAATATATGTTTAATATTCTACATTGGAAACTGGTATTTTTTAGAAAATTATGGTTTATTGCTAGTAAAGAGCGATGTTTTTAAAGAAATATTTTAACTTGATTTTTTTTTAAATTGAAGTTGGTTGATTTACAATGTTGTGTTAGTTTCTGGTATACACCAAGAAAGTGATTTAGTTATACATATATATACATATTTCTTTTTCATATTATTTTCCATTATGGTTTATTACAGGATGTTGAATATAGTTCCCTGTGCTATACAGTAGGACCTTGTTGTGTATCTGTTTTATATATAGTATTAACTTGATTTTTAAATGAAAAAGTATTCCCTAAAAATATTTATAATATTAAAATAATCCAAAAATATGTGAATTGAAAAGTAAGTCTCCTTTCAAACCACTTGTTGTCTTCCCAAAGGCAACCATTGTTAATAACCTCTTATATCCCCTAGCAGAAATATTATCTCTGTATGCATACATCACATTTAAAATTAATGTTCCATTATATACACAATGCTCTGTACATTTTAAGTTATTATATAATTTTATTTATATTGGATAATATTTTATACAAACTACAATTATTTCATAATGTACATAATATATTTTACATGTTAGTAAGAGTTATAGCTAACACTTTTGGTTAATGTAACAGGAACTAATTCTATAAAATATGTTAATCGCAAGTGATTCAGTTTAACTTTAAGCTAAATCAGTTTTATAATTTTAAGTATTTTCTGGTATAATTTGTGATGATTGTGACAATTCACTTTAGATATATTAAATGATTTTATAGATTTGATCATATTTAAGGATTTTTATAAAGTTTTACTTCTCTCATATTGCAAAGTATCTGTCAACAGATATTATAATATCTTGTTTAAAATGAATAATTATCATTAGAGAGCATAATCTTCTGTAGCATTTTTAATGTTCAGACACTATTATAAATAACATTTTATAATCACATTTATTATGTCTTTGTTTGGGGGCTTCAATATGTTAATCTTAAGGATTTTAAAATATTTCAAAATGTAAAACATTAAGAATGATCTTGCTTGTTTTGGGTGCATGACAAGTATTTTACAACAGAAAGGATATGGAAAATATTTGAAGGAACATGAAGTTTTTAGGGGTCTTTACAGAATATGTTGATTTAATAATAGTAGCTTACATGTAGAGAGCTTTAATTACATGCCAGTTGCTATTCTAAGTATTTACTCATTTAATACTACTTCATACTCTTTGTGAGGTGTGTACCATTATTACCATTTTGGAAATGAGAAAGCTAAGGGTCAGAGAAATGATGCTGTCTGCTTACAGTCACATAGCTATTAGGTGTTATAGCTGGGACTCCAGTTCCATGTGAGGGGAGGGTGGCTTTAAAGCCAATAGAATCTAGATTATTTATTCTGTCATTAATTCAAAAACCTCTGAGCATTAGTTCAAAATTATTCAGTATCAATAACTTTCAGCCCTCCAAGAGCTTATCTTTTAGGGGGGGCAGAAGAGAAGTTAAGTGGAGAAAAGAAAGAAAGGAGAAAGGAGAGAGGAAGGGAAGAAGGAAGAGAGGGATTTGTTGGTAGTATGTTTTATCTTGGTAAGTACTATCAAAATAGTCAAGATAAAAAAACAAGGAGAGAGAGCAGAGAGTGCCAGGTTGTGGTGCGTGGGGGAAGATGAAGGCAGAATGTATTTTTAAATAGGGTCCTCAGTGAAGGTCATAATTGAGCACAGATCTGAAGGAGGTGAGGAATTAAGCTTTGGTAAGAGGTGGGACCATGCCTGGTGATTCAAGGAAAGCAAAGGAGGCAACTGTGGCCCAGGTGAAACAGGCTGAGAAAGCACCAAAAGATTATTTCAGAGAGGTGACTTGAGGGCAGATGGTGTAGAGCGCTGGGTCAACTTTGGCTTTTATGCTGAATGAGATGGAAAAACCATTGGAGGGTTTTGAGCATAAGGGTAAGATGTTCCATCTTGGATTTTTAATGATCTTTTTGAATAGAATGTTTTTGCTAGAATAGACTGAGTGGGTTAAGGGTAGAAGCAAGGAGAAAATATGCTCTTTGTAGGTTTATATTTGAAATGAAATTGCCTGCACCTTCTCTCTCTGTTCCCTAGATGTTGTGGCCTTTAAGTACATTAAGAGAGCGGTGGAAAGCTCAGGAATATGTTACCACAGAATGTTTATGAAAAAAATGGTTTTAATTTCCATCATAGAAGGTTATCATAACACTGTTTTTTTTGTTTGTTTGTGGGTTTGTTTGTTTGTTTTAACATTTTATACATGCATTTCCCAGCCATCTTTATTTTGAGGCAAGCAGATAAAAGGTGGTCTAACTTCAAGGCATCTGGGAAAGTGGCAGAGAAAATCTTTTTTTATTCTTTCTATGCTTGAAAGACTTACTAATGCACTCTCAAACATTAGAGGAAGAGAAGCATTAAGGGTTCATGAATATAGAGTGAGTGCAATTAGTTCTAAAAGCCGTCTTCCATAAGATTGGATTGGCATTGCTTTTCAAGAAAATTTTTTCTAGACAAAATTCTTTTGCCTTTCAGTATTTTACATTTAATTTCATTTTAAACAAAAATAAATCAATATCAACATTGCAAATGATACCCACCCTACTGAAGGCCGATTTTGAGACTTAGAAGACATTTGATATAATTCTCTAAAATTACCCATCATCCAAATAGTGCTTATCATAGTCAAATTCATAGCAACAAATTCAGAATTAAAAGATATCTATAACACTTATAGCTAAGTTGATTTGTGTTTTAGTCAGTACATACTCCTGATGTTTCAGTACACCATCAGCAAATAGTTTTCCTCTGCTTGCTTACTATGAGATGAGCATTCAGCCAGCTATTCTAGATTTTTTTAAAGGCTTTTTTAAAAGGAGACTATAATATAGTTAAAAAGCTACAAAAGACCCAGAAAATACTTTCAGGGAAAAATATAAAACAGTATATTATTTTTTGCTGAAGTGGAGAAAATGAATATTTAAATAAAAGACATGGTGGATAAACAGATATAAGCTATTTAAAGTTAAGTCATTCAGCAAGACTCCATGATCTATAAGTGCTATTTAGTCGTGTGGTCTGGGAATGCCAAGGGGTGGAATTGAGGAGGTATCTCCAATGACACTTGTACTTTATACCTTATAATATAATTGTTTGTGTACATTATTTCCCTTCCCTATTACAATATAAGCTCCTTGATAGTTGAGAAGATATCTTAATTATCTTTATATCCCAAACAATATCTCACACATAGTTGATATTCAATAGAAGTTTACTAATTGAATGAAGTATGTGCTTTCCCCTAAGATGCTAAAACATAATTTCAATATCTAGAACTTTCATTAGGAGAAATAGATTATTGCTTGCTTGAGAGCACTGATCATGTTTCCCAAATGTGATATTCTTGGCTTATTGAGAAAACGCTTACCTTTTTGGATGGAATATTTAAAATTAACTAAATTTTATTTCCAAAGAGGCATGCTTAAATTTTACCCCCCCCACAAATTATTATTAGTAGAGTATTTAAACTAAGTTATGTTGAGATTATAGTTAGTAATCAAACTTACTACATATAAAAAGTGAAATATTAATTAGTATCATTAGTAGTAGTAATAAAAAGTATAAATTAGTGCAATTTCCAATATAAAAGTATTTTTAAATCATTTTTTTTAAATAGAGGGTTTTTGTTTCAATTTTTATGATTTACAAAGATTACATATTGCCCTTGTATGTAGAAGACTACATATCTGACTATAAAGTAGGTGTAAGTAAGTAGGTTTAATAAACATATTCAAGCTGCTGAGATAATAAAACATTCAACTTAATAATAATGCATGTAAAGTGATTAGTATGGCAAAATCATATTAGTGATTCTTTGACACAAAGAAATGTTCAGTAAATGATAATGATATCTATAATTGCCATTATTATTCTTACTAATCTTGTTGGAGTTGTTCACTTTTGAAATGCTTTGGAGAACACTTTTTGCATTTACCTTCTGAACTCTTCTTCACTTTACATTGTTCAGTATACCTCTGCCTGGTGATTGGTTCATATCTTTGGTAGCTTCTGAGTCATGCTTTATCAGGAAACCAAGGCTGTGATTTGCATCCCAGAATATCCTCCTCCTTCCTCCTTCTCACTGTCACTTCTATTTTTACTTCGGAGCACAAGGTTCTTTAAGGCTTATCTTGTATTCTGAGGTTTCCCGCATCCACAGATTTACTACCTGCTTCTCTATAAGAAATGTGTACTTGGTAACAAATCCTTACTAGAAAAAGACCGCTGTAGCTAGGTTAATACCCAAGGACAAAGCTTTTCTTTTTTCCTAAATCTCCCATTCTTTCCCCTCCTTGAGCTGACTGTTAGCATTTTTCTGCCCCAGTTCTCCCCGAGTGCCTGGTCCAGTTAATCTTGTTAAACCAATAAAAAATGATTTGGTTACCTGTAGTTAATCTGTTGAAAAGCATATATTGAATTCCTACTTTGTCCAGTGACGTTTGTTAAACACTAATTCAGGATATCTTATCTTGGCATCCATGTTGCCTCAAGCGTTTCAGAATATTTTCCTTGAAATTATGTGGAAAACGTGGTGTGCATGTTTGCAGGTATGTTTTTTCTGGGGAATAAGCTCATAGTTTCCATCAGATTGTCAAAGGGTGAAGATGCCAAAAAGATCAAGATTCACCCACAACAGAGGCAAAAATGCATAAAGCACATTCCTCTGGTTGAGGAGCTTACAATACAGGTGAAATTAACAGGTAAATGACAGTATAAAAATAAGGGTGAAGAGTATATAGTACAATAGGTAAGAAGAGAAAAATCACTTAGAAATAAATTGGTGGGAAGAACTGGGACTTCATCTGGGTTTAGAAATAAGTTATTTAAAGTTTTATGGGACTTCCAACCTGAGGGAAAAGAGTGAACAAGTCCTTGGAATTAGTAGTATTGATTAGAGTGTCTGGGAAGATAATGAAGAGCCTACTTGAATTATATTTGTTTATAAATAAAAGTGTTGTTGAGTACATGATATATTAATAATTGCCATGGTTTAAAATGTTGAATAGTAAAAATATTCATGGCAGATCATCTTTTAGCTAATCTTCCTTAGATTTAAAAACTTTCAGATTCTGAAAACCTTAAATATTCATCAAGATATTTTTCTGTAAAATAACAATGATCTGCATGATATTTCATTAAGAAAGACACTATGGTCCATTTCACAAAGACATGAGGTACAGTTCTTCAGTAGTAAATTATATTACAGCAGCTTACACTGACCTAGACTGAATATTTTAGTTTTCTTAAATATATCCAGTGCATTTTGTTTCTAAGCTTCTGTTTTATCCAATTAGAAGGAAAAAAAGTTCAAATTTCATGGCTTAAGAGTGTAGACATCTGTACTCAAATATCACGTACTATCTCAAAATTAAGCATCTTAAACTGGACCGCTCATGACCCTCTTCTTCCTTCAACTCACGTCCTCTTCATCCTCCTTTTCTTTCCCCTCCCTTCCAAACTTTGCAGTGTCTCAATTGTAATCAGTCTTTCATCTTCCAGGTCACTCATTCTTCCCAAAATTGATCCCTTCTTCCCAGAAAACTTTCTTCATCTTCTTCTTATACCATATTTTTCATCTTCATTCTCCACTCACTAACATTTCCATTGCCTCGGATCTCCTATCCAGAGTCAGACTCTTTTTCCTTTCCATCAAGGTAAATATTATCCTACCTTCAAGGCTTAACTGAGAAACCATCAGCTAGAGTGTTTCTAAATAAGAACTATACAATAGTAATCATGCTCCTAACATGAATACTTCTAGATTTTAGGTATGTAGATAGTACCCTGTTTTATACTATATTTTCTGTTTGGATTTATGTAGAATTAACCCTGCTGATTTTTCACATATACATATGTTACTTATCTTTCCACCTTAACTAAAATCTTTTTGCTGGCTGGATCAGGTTTCCTATTCCTGGTTTTCTTGTTTGTTTGCTTTGTTGTATTTTTCATCTGTCAGATCATTAGGCACAAAATGGGCTCTTTACGTACAGCTATTTTTAAAACACAGGCAAGATTTTAGGAGAGAATGGCACGTAATCAACACTCACATACATTGTAATTTACACTGTACATACAAAGTATTTTCACATACTTTATCTCATTTACTAATACTATTATGTATTATCATCTTCATTTTGCAGATAAGGAAACAGACTTGGTCAGGAATAGGAAACTAGTCAATACCTGACCTGAGCATTAACTCAAAATGTCTGCTCTATACCCAGCTTTCCATGTTAGCATAGCTGCCTTCTAGGGCTGCATTTTATAAAAGAAAGTTAAAAGACTGAATAGTTTCTAATATTCAAAGGGCAATAGATCTGGAACAAATTTGTCAAGATAACTAACAGAAGTTCTAGATGTTGCTGAATTGTAAAGTATCCACCATGAAATGACAGTTAATTGAAATTTACTTAAATACGGAAGGAGGCATTTTTGACAGCTTTTTAATGTGTAAAACTTATAAGATAATCTCAGAACATGTAGGATAAAAGGAAACTTTGTCAGTATTATCACCAGAAACCTGTGACAATTTGAATTGTGCCCAGGAGGAAGGTCACAAATCACTCCTTTAGGGATGTCCATTAAGTAGTCTTTCCTCTCTTTAAAAGCTAGGTAGTGGGTACCAAAATAAACCAACCTCAAACTTAGATGCATGTCATTTCATGTGTGTCTTCTTAGGTCCGCAAAGCCAGCACTGTTAAGCTCAAGTGCTGAGAATTGTTCAAATAAATCCTCCTATGTGTGACAAATAATCAAGAGGTAAAAGTCTAAGAAAACTACAAAAGGTTACTACTAATAATTTTATATATTGGCAGTTTTCCATTCTATTTCTCTTGACGTGTATTCTTTAGTCTTAGTGTTTATGAATCAAGCGTATTTGGTATTTGTAGGATACAAATGCATATTTGATTTAGCAACATGTTTTCTCTCCAAAAATTATACCAAGGAAAAGAATTTGATGACAAATATATATACCAATTAGGGTGAAAATTATTTTTGAGAATTCTGCGATATTTTAAAGATAACTACATATGAATCTTAGTTTGAGAAAATCACTTTGAGAAAAAACAAAGTCAAATTCTAAAATTGAAAAAATAGTTCATATAAGTATCATCGTGATGCTCTTATTATGATTTGTGTTCCCTAGTAACTTAGTTGCCTAACAAGGTTATTCTGCTGATGACCTTTGCCATCAAAAATGGTTATCAAGATCTATGAGGATTGTGCAGACAAATGGATGCCCGCCATGATTGTAGCCAGTATGAGCGCACCGAGCATGAGCATACAAATGGAAACCATTCCACATTATTCGCAGGCAGTTGCAACATCAAAAGCAAGTGTGATTAATAGTTAATGACAGGTTACTTCTTTCAGTCTACTAATAATGATTCTTGCCTTAATTTTTTTGACTTTCCATTGGCTAATTTATCAAAACTTACAGATTAACACTGACAATAAAGTTGTTAGCATCTAGACCAATAACATTATTTCTGAATAGAATACATATTTCTAAATTAAACTTTTTTAAAGTTTGCAAGGTTTGTTTTCAATACTTAGCATAATTTTCAAAGCCAGGTCATCTAGGTACATACATTTCTCTTCATTTTATCGAAGAGGAAGCAAATCTAAGTACCAACATTCACTGAATACCTGAAAAATAAAAAGACTGATAATTTTGATACTCATGAAATCCAAGCTTTTAAAAGCGGATATTATAGAAAAGTTGAGTCAAAAATATTTAGCCTTCTACCTGAGTAAAATTTAATATATTGATCCTATGATTTCTGCTGTAACTTGACCAGTGGATGATGATGTGTTGCAGAGAACAAACTTCTCTGAAGTGAAACTAAACCTAACCTTAAAGGTAGTTAAAGACTGGATTTATCTCCTGTTATATAGATAATCAAAACAAACAGATAAACAAAAACCATGATGCATTAAGTTAATAAATTAGAAATGAGTTTAAATGCATACTATGTAGATACCCATTTCTGTCATCACCAAAGTAACGATACAAAACATAGTAAAATGTCCTCTATGTTTTTTCTTCAGATCTCAGTTTTCAGGGCCTCTCATGCACACAGACCCTTCCGAGATCCCGGGGGAATAGGGAGGTTAGCAGTGGATATGTTTTGTTTGTAAAATTTGTAAAAATAAAATATTTTAACCATAATTAGTGAGATAACTCTGTCCTTTCCACCTAACTTTGTATTCCTATTGCTTTTGTGATTTTTTTTCTTCAAAAGGGCCCTCAGAATTGTATAAGTGTCAGGAAACTCAATGTCTGGAACTGCTCCTATATGCTTTACCTCTGCCTAGATCTCTCTCCCCTTCATCCCTACTTGTTAGAATCCTAACTAACATTCAAAGCCTATTCCACATACCTCTTCTTCTATGCGAGTGTTCTGATTTGTTTATAGAACTTTGAGCCTATTTATTTTCAGTGTTAGTTTTAATTTATGGCTTGTGTATGGTTCTTCTTGCTTTTCACCACCCACATAATCTAGTAACAATTGGCTCCAGCCTAATAGACTCTTGGAGACTCACTCCCAAGCCTCATGACTTCCTAGTTGTGTGACACCAGGCAAGTCACTCATTCTCTTGCTCCCTCTGGGACTCAGTCCCGCACTATCAAATGGACATCAAAATAATAATATTCTCCTCATAGACTTGTTGTCAGGAGTAAATGAGATGATTAATATTAAGTGCTTATTAGAAAGCTTGGACAATAGTAAAAACTCATGAGTGAGTTCTTACAATTATGATTATTTAAGTAAAAATTTTAGGTTTCCATAGCATCCCGTAAAATACTGTGAAAATAAATATGTACTGACATGAATTATTGATAACAGACTTGATTATTTCAGGCTATAGGATCATTTTGAAATACAAAATGAGAAAAGACAAAAAATGTTTCTTCGTAAAACTACTTTATGACATTTAGGATTAAGTAATCAACGTGGTAAGTAAAACAATCAAAAATCCTTTGATGTAATATTTATTCTAAGTGCTTAATGTAAAATAATGTTAGTTTTAGCAATTACTAAAGAGTTGGCATTTGTGTACTTCCCACATAATAAACAGACTCTAAAAAAACACATTTGGTGGTTTGAACTATGGCATTTTCATTTGAAAAATAAAATATGTTATCACAGAAACATTTTCATTTCTCTGTGATTGACTTATTTAAAAAATATTTTTGAAGGTATTCTATAAAAATACTCCTTTTTTTGTTAATCCATGTTTTTGATTCCAAAATATTTTAAATAAGGCATATATTTGAAGTCACAGGACACAATAATGAATGATTGTGATATGTGCAAAGTATTTGAATAATGAAAGCTAATTCTAGTCTATTAAGGACAAAAAAAGATGCAACACTATCTGCATCAAATGTTTTCTTAAGTTTACTCTGTATTTGGATCTATGGACACCACTGCAGTTTATAGCCTCTTTGACTGTTTGGAGTTGCAAGGTAAAGAAATCAGGCCTCCTGCTATAATGGGGACCTTGTGAAAAATGTAATGGTATAGGAGAAAGAAAATGGCCAAAAGAAACCTAAGGATAGGAAGCAAGCTCAGCTATTTGGTTGCCATGCAACGGGCAATTTCTTTACCCTTGAGCCTTTTCCTCATATATAAAATGTAAATCATTATACTGACTTCAAAGGTAGATGTACATAAAGCACCTAGATCAATTTCTGGAGTGTAGTCTGTGACTTTACCATATACATAGATGAAAGAAAGAATTTGTTTCTAGAAGTCCAACTCTAAGTATCACAAAACCCCTTTCTTCTTCTTTTTTCCTAAGCATTTAGTGTAAAGTTAGAACTGCATTTATTGTTTTCTAACTTTAATTGCTACTTGCCCTGTTTGCATAAAGAATTAGCTATTTCAACAGTCGTGCTAACTAGTGAATGAGTATTGTCTTCACAGGAATTATAAGATAAATACATTGAAAAAATGTGCTTGAGAGAAAAGAGATATGGAAACACACGATAAATAACTAGGGAAATGTCTCAGGGTAAATGATGAAGAAGAACATTTTAGCTTTTTTTGTTAAATAAGAAAATGTGGTCAATGGAACAAGTATAAATCTCCTGGAAGAAGAAATTTATCTGAGACAACCCAAAATTTTATCTGAAACATATGCTTAATATAGGAGATAAAAACATTCTGAAACACAGATGGGGGGGAACTTAATTTGAAATGAACAGCAATCACTCTCCCTGAGGGGCAAATGTCCCCAAACTATATATCCTCTAAATACTGTAAATAGAGAATTTACAGTATTTAGAAGTCAATGATATTTCTTTTTTTTAATTTTTATTGGAGTATAGTTGATTTACAATGTTGTGTTAGTTTCAGGTGTACAGCAAAATGAATCAGTTATACATATACATATAGCCACTCTTTTTTAGATTCTTTCCCATATAAGTCATTACAGAGTATTGAGTAGAGTTCCCTGTGCTATACAATAGGTCATTATTAGTTCTCTGTTTCATATATAGTAGCATGTACCTGTCAATCCCAGTCTCCCAACTTCTATTAATTGTTTATAATGTAGATACCAAACTCATTTAATTCTGTTTTAATTTAAAACAGTATAAAATATATTACATACTAAAAATTATTTGAAAAGAAGGTATTTTTGAATTAGCTTCATTTCTCCTTGATGAACACAAAAAGAAAAAAAGTGATTTTATATATTTTACAAAGGATAATAGGAATTTTAGAGTTCAATATATAAAAAATATTTTCTACAAAATATTAGTTTCAATTAACAGAAATGTATAATTAGAAAATTTACCTTCCTTAAATCTTAGACGCTCACAATAATGCACTTTAGTCTTTTTGACCTATGTATAATATCTAGATTTATGACAATATCTATATGTAATATCTAAATAGATTTGTGACAGTGTCAGCAGTCAACTAAAAGACAAGATGTTTAAAATGTTATTTTAAACTTTTCTTAAATTTGTTACATATAGACTACAGAAGTAGCAGACCATGCGTTTAAGTATGTAATACCTTCATACTGATTAATCTAAAATGTACCATAAAATAGCTTTTGTACTTTGTTTCTATGAAATATCATTTGAAAAATATTCAGGCTAATTTATTTTTATCAAATGTCAAATATCAGGATATTATTAATGATTTTTGAGCTTAAGAGAAAAGCTACTTTCCTTTCTCTGTATTTCAGTGGTATCACCATAGAAATACTACTTAATAAACTATCCTCAGAGTACTTCGGGCAGGATTAAATGTTTAGTGACTAGAAGTTAAACTCTTTTTTATTAGACCAGGTCTTAGATGCTGTTCAATCCCAGAGGTGGATCTTCATCATTGCATAAAAATTGGTAAGCCTGAAAAAATGACAGTTCAAGACTGTCGTCTACAGGCATATGAAGCAGTTTGTCTTGATCGTTTAAAAGGAGTAGACAGTTGGGCTTCCCTGGTGGTGCAGTGGTTGAGAGTCCGCCTGCCGATGCAGGGGACACGGGTTCGTGCCCCGGTCTGGGAAGATCCCACATGCCGCGGAGCGGCTGGGCCCGTGAGCCATGGCCGCTGAGCCTGCCCGTCCGGAGCCTGTGCTCCGCAACGGGAGAGGCCACAACAGTGAGAGGCCCGCGTGCCACAAAAAAAAGTAGTAGACAGTTGATGCTTTATTAATGATTTTACTAGATCCCATCCACTGATTTGCTCTGTATAACTAATAAGGATCCATATAATTTATCAAGTGCCACAAGGTAAAACTTATACTAGGGCTTTTCATCTATCATCTCACAAAGATCATACTTAACCTGTGGATAAGTGTGTACTACAAAATAAATATTTGGTAGGGGGAAGGTTTATCTTCTCAATTGTTTTGGAGTATTACGTTGATCAGAGAATATAGTGCTGAGGCTCTGGTATTTTTTTCTTTTTTTCAAATTATTTTTCCCATTGATATTTTTTAAAGTGAATATGAAATCTTTTTGATTTTCCATAGGCTCCTTGGAAAATCTTAAAGATAGTTTTAGAGATAAAAGATATCATGAATTTATTTTTTATTTTTTAATTTATTATTTTTATTTTTTTAACATCTTTATTGGAGTATAATTGCTTTACAATGGTGTGTTAGTTTCTGCTTCATAACAAAGTGAATCAGTTATACATATACATATGTCCCCATATCTCCTCCCTCTTGCATCTCCCTCCCTCCCACCCTCCCTATCCCACCCTTCTAGGTGGTCACAAAGCACCGAGCTCATCTGACTTACTTCACTCTGTATGACAGACTCTAGGTCCATCCTACAAATAACTCAATTTCGTTTCTTTTCTGGCTGAGTAATATTCCACTGTATATATGTACCACATCTTCTTTATCCATTCATCCGATGATGGACACTTAGGTTGCTTCCATGTCGTGGCTATTGTAAATAGAGCTGCAATGAACATTTTGGTACATGACTCTTTTTGAATTATGGTTTTCTCAGGGTATATGCCCAGTAGTGGGATTGCTGGGTCATATGGTAGTTCTATTTGTAGTTTTATAAGGAACCTCCATACTGTTCTCCATAGTGGCTGTATCAATTTACATTCCCACCAGCAGTGCAAGAGTGTTCCCTTTTCTCCACACCCTCTCCAGCATTTATTGTTTCTAGATATTTTGATGATGGCCATTCTGACCGATGTGAGATGATATCTCATTGTAGTTTTGATTTGCATTTCACTAATGATTAATGATGTTGAGCATTCTTTCATGTGTTTGTTGGCAATCTGTATATCTTCTTTGGAGAAATGTCTGTTTAGGTCTACTGCCCATTTTTGGATTGGGTTGTTTGTTTTTTTGTTATTGAGCTGCATGAGCTGCTTGTAAATTTGGGAGATTAATCCTTTGTCAGTTGCTTCATTTGCAAATATTTTCTCCCATTCTGAGGGTTGTCTTTTTGTCTTCTTTATGGTTTCCTTTGCTGTGCAAAAGCTTTTAAGTTTCATTAGGTCCCATTTGTTTATTTTTGTTTTTATTTCCATTTATCTAGGAGGTGGTCAAAAAGGATCTAGCTGTGGTTTATGTCATAGAGTGTTCTGCGTATATTTTCCTCTAAGAGTTTGATAGTGTCTGGCCTTACATTTAGATCTTTAATCCATTTTGAGTTTGTTTATTTATTTATTTATTTATTTATTTATTTATTAATTATTTATTCTTCGGTATGCAGACCTCTCATTGTTGTGGTCTCTCCCATTGCAGAGCACAGGCTCTGGACGCGCAGGCTCAGCAGCCATGGCTCACGGGCCTAGACGGTCTGCGGCATTTGGGATCTTCCCGGACCAGGGCACGAACCCATGTCCCCTGCGTCAGCAGGTGGATTAGGTGTTCTAATTTCATACTTTTACATATACCTCTCCAGTTTTCCCAGCACCACTTATTGAAGGGGCTGTCTTTTCTGCACTGCATATTCTTGCCTCCTTTATCAAAGATAAGGTGACCATATGTGTGTGGGTTTATCTCTGGCCTTTCTATCCTGTTTCATTGATCTGTCTTTCTGTTTTTGTGCCAGTACCATACTGTCTTGATTACTGTAGCTTTGTAGTATAGTCTGAAATCAGGGAGCCTGATTCCTCCAGCTCCGGTTTTTGTTCTCAAGATTGCTTTGGCTATTCGGGGTCTTTTGTGTTTCCATACAAATTGTGAAATTTTTTGTTCTAGTTCTGTGAAAAATACCAGTGGTAGTTCGAAAGGGATTGTATTGAATCTGTAGATTGCCTTGGGTAGTATAGTCATTATCACAATGTTGATTCTTCTAATCCAACAACATGTTATATCTCTCCATCTATATGTATCATCTCTAATTTCTTTCATCAGTGTCTTATAATTTTCTGCATACAGGTGTTTTGTCTCCTTAGGTAGGTTTATTCCTAGATATTTTGGTTGCAGTGGTAAATGGGAGTATTTTCTTAATTTCACTTTCAGATTTTTCATCATTAGTGTATAAAATGCCAGAGATTTCTGTGCATTAATTTTGTATCCTGCTACTTTACCAAATTCATTGATTAGCTCTAGTAGTTTTCTGGTAGCATCTTTAGGATTCTCTATGTAAAGTATCATGTCATCTGCAGACAGTGACAGCTATACTTCTTCTTTTCCGATTTGGATTCCTTTTATTTCTTTTTCTTCTCTGAGTGCTGTGGCTAAAATTTCCAAAACTATGTTGAATAATAGTGGTGAGAGTGGGCAACCTTGTGTTGTTCCTGATCTTATTGGAAATGGTTTCAGATTTTCACCATTGAGGATGATGTTGGCTGTGGGTTTGTCATATATGGCCTTTTTCATGTTGAGGAAAGTTCCCTTTATGCCTACTTTCTGCAGAGTTTTTATCATAAATGGGTGTTGAATTTTGTTGAAAGCTTTCTCTGCATCTATTGAGATGATCATATGGTTTTTCTCCTTCAATTTGTTAATATGGTGTATCACGTTTATTGATATGTGTATATTGAAGAATCTTTGCATTCCTGGAATAAACCACACTTGATCATGATGTGTGATCCTTTTAATGCGCTGTTGGATTCTGTTTGCTAGTATTTTGTTGAGAATTTTTGCATCTATGTTCATCAGTGATATTGGCCTGTAGTTTTCTTTCTTTGTGACATCTTTGTCTGGTTTTGGTTTCAGGGTGATGGTGGCCTCTTAGAATGAGTTTGGGAGTGTCCCTGCCTCTGCTATATTTTGGAAGAGTTTGAGAAGTATAGGTGTTAGCTCTTCTCTAAATATTTGATAGAATTCACCTGTGAAGCCATTGGGTCCTGGGCTTTAGTTTGTTGGAAGACTTTTAATCACAGTTTCAATTTCAGTGCTTGTGATTGGTCTCTTCATATTTTCTATTTCTTCCTGGTTCAGTCTTGGAAGGTTGTACATTTCTAAGAATTTGTCCATTTCTTCCAGGTTGTCCATTTTATTGGCATAGAGTTGGTTGTAGTAATCTCTCATGATCCTTGTATTTCTGCAGTGTCAGTTGTTACTTCTTTTTCATTTCTAATTCTAATGATTTGAATCTTCTCCCTTTTTTTCTTGATGAGTCTGGTTAATGGTTTATCAATTTTGTTTATCTTGTCAAAGAACCAGCTTTTAGTTTTATTGATCTTTGTTATAGTTTCCTTCATTTCTTTTTCATTTATTTCTGATCTGATCTTTATGATTTCTTTCCTTCTCCTAACTGTGGGGATTTTTTGTTCTTCTTTCTCTAATTGCTTTAGGTTCAAGATTAGGTTGTTTATTTTAGATGTTTCCTGTTTCTTGAGGTAGGATTGTATTGCTATAAACTTCCCTCTTAGAACTGCTTTTGTTGCATCCCATAGGTTTTGGGTCATCATGTCTGCATTTTCATTTGTTTCTAGGTATTTTTTGATTTCCTCTTTGATTTTTTCAGTGATCACTTCGTTATTAAGTAGTGTATTGTTCAGCCTCCATGTGTTTGTATTTTTTACAGATCTTTTCCTGTAATTGATATCTAGTCTCATAGCGTTGTGGTCAGAAAAGATACTTGATACAATTTCAGTTTTCTTAAATTTACCAAGGCTTAATTTGTGACCCAAGATATGATCTATCCTGGAGAATGTTCCATGAGCACTTGAGAAAAATGTGTATTCTGTTGTTTTTGGATGGAATGTCCTATAAATATCTGTTAGGTCCATCTTGTTTAATGTATCATTTAAAGACTGTGTTTCCTTATTTATTTTCATTTTGGATGATCTGTCCATTGGTGAAAGTGGGGTGTTAAAGTGTCCTACTATGATTGTGTTACTGTCAATTTCCCCTTTTATGGCTGTTAGTATTTGCCTTATGTATTGAGGTGCTCCTATGTTGGGTGCATAAATATTTACAATTGTTTTATCTTCTTGGTTCGATCCCTTGATCATTATGTAGTGTCCTTGTTTGTCTCTTGTAATAGGCTTTATTTTAAAGTCTATTTTGTCTGATATGAGAATTGCTACTCCAGCTTTCTTTTGATTTCCATTTGCATGGAATATCTTTTTCATCTCATCACTTTCAGTCTGTATCTGTCCCTAGGTCTGAAGTGAGTCTCTTTTAGACAGTATATATACTGGTCTTGTTTTTGTATCCATTTAGTCAGTCTGTGTCTTTGGTTGGAGCATTTAATCCATGTACATTTAAGGTAATTATTGATATGTATGTTCCTTTTTCCATTTTCTTAATTGTTTTGGGTTTGTTATTGTAGGTCTTTTCCTTCTCTTGTGTTTCTTGCCTATAGAAGTTCCTTTAGCATTTGTTGTAAAGCTGTTTTGGTGGTGCTGAACTCTCTTAGCTGGTATTTTTAATTTATTTACATTTTTATTGAAGTATAGTTGATTTACAATATTTCGTTAGTTTCAGATGTACAACATACTGATTCAGTATTTTTGTAGATTATATTCCATTTATAGGTAATTTCAAGATGATGGGTATAGTTCCTTGTACTATACAGTAAATCCTTGTTGCATATCTATTTTATATATAGTAGTTGGTATCTGTTAATCCCACACCCCTCATTTGTCCCTCCATTCTTCCCTCTCCTGTTTGGTAACCACGTTTGTTTTCTGTATCAGTGAGTCTGCTTCTGTTTTGTATATACATTCATTTGTATTATTTTTTAGATTCCACATATAAGTGATGTTATTTTATTTTATAGAGTTAGTCCCCAAAACACTTCTGCATGGGCAGAGATGAAATTCTAGAGTTAGGAAATGAACTACATATAATATGAAAGTTCATTTGTACCTTGTGCTAGGTATCCTTCCTCATCTTTAGCTCCCAAAGGGGTGGAACACCTCAGACTGAAAAATCTTACTAACCTAACTCCTAACCTTACTAACCAAGAATTTCTTAAGGCATTCGTGAATGCTTGAATGTCAGTGATTATAGTTCATAAATCTTTTACCCTGTCTGTATGGTTAAAAAATGTTATATGGAGTAAAATTCTTATACTAAAACTGTACTTAATAACTATACAAACTTGAGTAAATTACTTAACTTTCCTGTCTCATATTTCTTACCTGTAAAATGTGCATAAGAATAGTACTACCTATAGGCTTGTCTGGAGGATTTAAATGAGTTAATAAACACCAATAATCTTGGAACAATGCCTCGAAAAAGGTAACAATAACTGTCAATTACTGTGATTGTTATTGTTTTGTTATTTTCTCATATACAGGCTGATCCTATACCAGGCCAAGAGAATTCAGTCAACTTGAGGGGGGAAATGTTAGTCAAATAATGATTTGGTGCCAGAACTCATTTTACTTTCTCTTTGGCTGTTTAATCATTTTGTTAAAGAATAACAAACAGCATAATCTCTATTCTCAAAATGTCCTCAGCCTTCTGATCTTCACAGAGTCACAGAAAGTAGGATTTAAATGGCTTTCATCTAGTTTGTCTTAGTAATAGACCCACAGTCCATCAAGAAACAAATGTCATTCTATGGCCCTAGTTAAACAGAATTCATGATTGTTTTTCCCCCTAGGACTGCATTGCAACTGCAGATGAGAATGGCATCATGCCAGTGGGCCCTGCCAGATGGCTTTCCACTGCATTCTGAGTTTTGGAGAACAGGAGCACAGATATTTTTGATTCTGCAGGTCCATTCGAGCACAGTTTACAATAAGGAAGAAAATTATTTAACAGCAATTTCATATGCAGTGAAGTTATAACTTAAACGTTGAAAAAATGCAGTTTTTAAATATATATCCTTTCCAAATGGATACTAGCAAATTATCAGCTAAAAAACCTGGGTATCTATAACGGAGCATGTTTTCCAATAGTTAACTGCAGATTCAGTAATGATACAGAATGATATAGTTGTTGATATTGAAATGTTTCAGTCATTCCTTTCATTCATCTCTTCAGTCCATAGTGCCTACTGTGTGCCCAGCACTTAACATGAGACGCCTTCACGTCATTGTTGCTGGTTTTGAGTTGGCAAATTCTGATGTGATATTGTTTCTTATACTAGACTAGTTCTAGATAATAATGCTCACTAAATATCTCCATGTTCATATAAAATATGAGATTATATTTCTCATTTAACTCTATGTTTAAGGCTATCAATGAATTCCTCATGAGTGTCTCTAGTGTAGGACTTTGCTTTATCCGCCAGTGTATTCCTGGAGCTAGAGCGGTGTCTGGCACAAGTTAAAATATACAATGCAGTAAATAATTGAGTTAATAAATACGAAAATCTAAATAATCCCGAATGTCAGTTAGGAGAATTGTGGTAATGATGAAAAGCTACAAACCCTGGGAAAAACTGTTTTAATTTCAAAATCTATGTGATATTCTCCAGATAAATTTTTTTTCATTTATTATATATTAAACATATATTAATGTATTATTTGGTTAAAAAAATGTGTTTCTATAAGTGTAGGTGGATACAACCTACACCATTTTAAAGTTTTTACGATATACTTGTGAAATATTAACACTTTTCCCCAAAAGAGATTTTTCTGTTTTTTTTAATCCAAGATGATTTTTGTCTTTGAAATTTAATGTAGCTCTTAAAAATGTTCTGTTCTCTCTATTTAATCTGCAAACTTAACATAATTGGATTTTTTTGAACCTGGTTTTTAAAACACTATGTGAAAACTTTCTCTCTACTATGTTTAATTCAATGTGCTTTATATTTTTTATTGATTTTTTTTTAACGAGGCTCAAATAATTTTATACTTAGATTATTTTATAGGTAAAACAGAATATTCTTGCAATAGGAAGACCTTTTGAAGGAAGTCATTAATTTTGTTACATAATTGAATTTAGCTCCTAGTTTTTTATCTGATACCTTTAGAAACACAAATTAAGAAAATTATATGAATAGACAGGCTCCTTATCTAAATTAAAAATGTCATTACCTTGTAATTATAGTATGGTAAGACCAAACACAAATATGACAAAACAGGTTAATCGAATAATTGGTCATTGAAAATTGCTAATAGACCCTTTGGTGGTGATTAAGAGAGGCAGTAGATAAGAATAGCTGTATTTTGGTAGTTTTCTGGTAAAATGTTTTGATGGCGAAAAATAACTGAAAAGATGGTTATTTACTTATTTTATTCTTTTATTCAACAAATATTAGTCTGGACATTTTGCCAGGCACCCTTCTATTACCAGGGCTACACTAGGGAACAAGCTAGACAACATACTGTTCTCATGAAACTTACATTCAAGAGGACAGGACATATATATGTGTTAGTATATGGTATTTGTTTTTCTCTTTCTGACTTAATTCACTCTGTATGACAGACTCTAGGTCCATCCAGCTCACTACAAATAACTCAATTTCGTTTCGTTTTATGGTTGTATATATGTGCCACATCTTCTTTATCCATTCATCTGTCGATGGACACTTAGGTTGCTTCCACGTCTTGGCTATTGTAAACAGTGCTGCAATGAACATTGTGGTACGTGACTCTTTGAATTATGGTTTTCTCAGGGTATATGCCCAGTAGTGGGTTTGCTGGGTCATATGGTAGTTTTCTATTTTTACTTTTTTAAGGAACGTCCATACTCTTCTCTATAGTGGCTGTATCAATTTACATTCCCACCAGCAGTGCAAGCAGGTTCCCTTTCTCCACACCTTCTCCAGCATTTATTGTTTGTAGATTTTTTGATGATGGCCGTTCTGACTGGTGTGAGGGTGGGAGGGAGATGCAAGAGGGAGGAGATATGGGGATATATGTGTACGTACAGCTGATTCACTTTGTTATAAAGCAGAAACTAACATACCATTGTAAAGCAATTATACTCCAATAAAGATGTTTAAAAAAAAAAGAGGACAAGACAGATATTATTAAGTACATAAGTAAATACATATGGTGAAATCTGGTAGCTTTAAGTGCAAAAGAAGATAAAACAGGCTAGAGAGTGACTGTGGAGAGATGCAGCTAATTTTGAATGAGTAGTCAAGAAAGTCTCATTTGAACTGAGACGAGGAGATGCCAGCCCTGTGTCAGATGCTCTAGGCAGAGGAGCTAAAGGCCCTAAGGGAGTGTTTGAGAGATGGAAAGAAGGCACATTTGACAGGAGCATGTAGAACTAGGGAAAGGAGGGGAGAGGATGCTAGATATCTCTAAGTAACACCCTGTGGAAACTATGAAAAGAGTTGGGCTGTACTCCAAGTGCAGTGGAGTATTGTAAACAGCATAGTGTCAGGCTCTTCTTTATAATTTTAGAAAAAAAACTTATGTGAAAGAATATTTGTTCTATACTTTTTAAAGTCACATACATTTGGATCCCTGTTGGCAATGCAGTCTTGTTTCTTAATTTAAACACTCAATGCTGTCAAAATGCACATAATTTTTAATTTAATGTGGTTTGTCAGAACACTAGAAGGCAATTAAAATCATTTGACATACTATTTTCCTTTTTGTCCATTTTCACAAATGCATTTTAAGTTTTTTATAATATTTCAATTAAACAATATCTAATCCATTTATTTAACTATATCCTTCCTACGTAGAAACGTCACACATTATTTTTAAAGGTATATGCATAAGTGTGTCTATCTGGCTGACATGATATTAATTCATTGCTTCTCTAGGAAGGATAGTCATGAACAGTGTTTTTCTATTCAACCATTTAACCATCAACATTTTTCATGATGATAAAATTTATGTATTTTCCAGCAACAGAAACTTTGAATTGAATTTGGACCTCTTAAAAGAATTTTTGCCCAATGGCAATAATCTTCTTCCCTGATTGATAAAGATTAGAATTGGTTACTGAGTTTTTGAGATTTTATTTTGGTATAGCATTTTTCCTTTTCTTTATTTTCCAGACATGAATAACTGCCAAGCAAACACTGTATTTAAACCCCTGAGAAGTTCAAAAGGGTTTGGAGACAGCAAAGGGAGTTCTTTTATATTTCATTATCCTCTATAATTAACATTTCTGCCTCAGCATTAATAGAACTAAGCTTTTGTCTCCTTTTGATTTTCATTTTAGTGGTTGAGGCCATTATTATTTGTGCAAAAGGACAAGCTAGCTGTTAAAAGTAGCCCAAGTGCAAATTGGAGGGTAATTGAAGGAGATAATTTGCTGTTGTGAAAATATGTCCAAATATTTGTTCATGTCATTGTCAACAAAATGGTGATCATCAGACCAAGCTAATTCCCTTTCCCAGCCACCAACTGGTTGTTGTTGAGTGTTTGGCCTTCACAACACTCATGTGATCACATCCCATCATATGTGCTTGAGACAATGTCTTTAAAACAGCAGAAATGTGGGTGCTGCTTCTTTACCTCTTCATCTTAAGAATTATTTTATGTTTTAGCTGTATGCTATAACCAATCTTTAACTTTGATCATATAAGGATACTTTATCTTAACGTTACATATGTAACTATGCCCATTGATTCTTGGAAAAAGAAAATTCATTTCTTTACGTAGATTTTTAAGGACCCAGTTGAAGATAAGCTCAACATATAACAGTAGTCAAACCATATAGAGTACTTCAGGGATATCTCTATAACTTCTATATACATCAAGCAAATAACTCTTAAGACTATATACAGGGTGTTATTTATTTATGAACTGTGAAGAAAAATGACATAGATAATACAAGTTGGTAGACAAACTGAAATTATGAAAGTAAAAATAATTTCTTAGTTATAATAGCTGTCACTTACTGAATATTAGCAGTATCATTAATGAATATTGCTATTTATTTTTTCCCCAGGAATTTTCTGTTTTTCTAAAAGGTAGAAGACCATGAGTTAGTTAACAACCAAATAAACATCATTGAGTAGATATCAAATAAAGATATATGAGAAATTTAAATTTATTTTTCATCCATTTCATCTCCAAATACTTGATTATTTCACTGGTAGTTATGTGATTTTGCTTCATCTTGACCCTTTGGAGAAATAATATTCTGTCCTCTGATGGTCATGGAATTTGTAGCCTGCTTTGAAAGACTCATCACAAGATGTTATTGACAATCTGAAGTCTCAAAAAAACATTGGATGTATCCAGTATACAGCATTTGGTGTTTCCAGTTTTCTGAAAGTAATTGGTGGGACTGTACGATAAAGCAGGGGTCTTGAAATTCAGATCTTACTATTTAAACCCTAGTAATATATGTTGCTAGGAGCTGAATTGGGGTTAAAATATTGTCAGCTGAATTTAGCCACAATTGTACAGAATCAATTTTAAACTCAAAGAACCGATAATAGTCATTTATATTACACCTTGTATTAGTTCAAAGCTGGAAGTATAATATAAAGTTATTAAATCTCAAATCAATCATTCAAGGTAAAGATGGATATATCTTTGGCATTTTATGTCAAAAAGGTAGGAAAGCGTCTCTAAATATCTAATATTTTATTTGTGATATTTATGCTGCAGAATAAATAGGATATAGTGCTTTTTAAATACTTCTGCATTTGTTAAATTTTTTAATTGGTTAAAAGGATACACAAATATAACAATTTCAAAAATTGCCGAGTGAAAATGATATTTAGGATATTCTGAACTACAGGTATATGTTTACATGTAGATTATGGGTATATGTTTATATAAACATATACATTTACAGTTCTCATAATCTTGTATGATAAATAGCCTATCATTTTATATGTTTTAACTTAATGAAATATATAATGTAAATAGTTATACATATATTTACATATAAAAATGTCATGAATTTTTTAGAGTCTCCAAACCGTACAGTTCTTTGTATTCTTTAAGCCAGGAGTCAATAAAGATACCAATTTATCTTTATTCCTGTTAAAGGATCACAAGATATACCCTCTGAATCTATATGATACAAAACTTGATCTATTTGATTAATGGAACCAATAACTAGTGTATTCAGAAAATAACAATAAATTAAATAATTATGCATCATAAGAGTATCAGAATCCCAATTATTAAAATTGTTATAAATCAAATTTACCAATCTTTATTTTTTACGTTACAATTTGAAAAGCAAACTAGAAATACTAGTGTGTATTACATTTTAATTTATCTTTTCTTAGAGAAATTTGCCACTAAGTATTATAAAATATCAAATCAGTCATTATCTGTAGGTGACTGAGCCCTTAAGATAATTGTATATTAATTTTCATACGTGATTCATCCATTAGAAAGCTTATGCAAAGTTAGATGTATTGAAGACAGCCACCATTACCCCATAAAAAATATAAAAATTAATTGCTCTCTAAGGATTTAATGTCCACCTATTCTGGGGAAGTCAATATATTGGATCTGTAGTAAATAGACTCAGTGAATCTAAATGTGGACATGCTGAATTTCTTTAATAGTATGCATTATTCTAAAGAACTGTAGGTGAAAGAAGGTAGTGTGTGCAATGCTATGATAAGGAACTACAACTACTCAATTTTAATTCTCATCTGAAAAGCATACAGAATTTCACAAATATTTGGGGAATGTTGGAAGAAAAGAGTTTTAGCTTAAATGGAACTGTATTTTAACTCTTTAGTTTTTATTTGTTTTAAGTAAGGAAGATAATAAGAGTATTGCTGGCTCATTGAGCACTTTCCATGAGCAGGTGCTGAACTAAACTCACTACTGCCCAGAACTTTTTATAAGACAGATATATATCTATAGCTATATCTATATAGATATATACACATATACACGAGACAAATAAATACATGAGACAAATAAAGCATGCAGAAGTAAAGTTGAACCAGTTTTCGAAATTAGGGTGATATTCATACATTGCAATTAATTAAATTTGTATATGTTAATCTAAAGAATATTTTCACCAGATTGGCTAAATGTTTTATAAATAATTTCTTATTGGACATTTGAAAATTATTTACATTCTTAAATTTGGAACAAATCTTTCTGTAAATCTCCTTGAATACTAATGAAATCTTGCAAAATGTAGTATGTATATTAAGTAGTTTATTAAAGGGAGATTACGGGTTATTCAGATTTTTTTACATTATTAAAATGGAAGAATCAGTGGAACAATTTTCATTTTTTCTTTCTCTACAAGAAAGAAAAACATGAGATAATGCAAATACGTAGCAAAATAAGGCTAAAAATAATAGAAAAGATGGTAATTGTCTTATTTCTCTACAAAGTGAATAACTTAAGTACCATAATAGAGGAAGCAATTGCTGTCTATTTTCAATTTAAAAACAGACTAAATAAAGTGTTAATTATAGGAATAATAAGTAAAACAAATCTACTTTCAATATTTAAAGGTAAAACATAATGGAGATTTCAAAGAAATTTGTTATCACTAATTTATAGTGGTTTAGGTTCAGCATGACCTTGAATCTATTAGTTAGGCATTAAATTTCTTTTCTGTCCTGTGAATTCTGGAAAAACTTTAAGCCTTAGGGCAGGTAAAATATGAACAATAGTTTTCTCGAAGGTAGTTACTTTTTAAGTACCACAAATATTTGTTTAGCTTCTCCTGGGAAACTAGAGCCATCATTCAGCATCCCCTACTTCTGAATCTTCTTAATTTAAAAAACATGTCAAGTTTTAGCTGATGAAGGTAAGAGTGTTGGATATTTTGATAGTTTCTTTTTTTTGACATTTAAAAAAATTTATTTTACTTGCCTTTATAATCAAGATTTTTGAATAATACCTTCTAAGCTAATGCATTTTAAGTCCAAAAATTTTGTATTGTCATCAGTGATGAAATTTAGAGTAAATATAAAAGTATTATTTTCACAGGTTTTTAAGTACTTTTAAAAAATATTTAAATGACAAAACACAAATTATACTAAATTTTCATTAAAAGATACTTGGATAGCTTCTTAATACAGAACGTTGCACAGGCCACTTGTTCATACAAGGCGATAAATTCTGTAACCATTCACATGGCCCCGGAAAACTGCTCTGTAGATCAGCTTTTAGCATCAAATTCTTTGGAAGTTTGCTTACCTGAAATTGTAATTGTCAAAAAATAAATTAAATTATATCTATGTTATTAAAATTTGTTAATGAAGGAAATGCAAGAATATTCAATATGCTTGCTTAAAAATATGCTTTTTGAGACTTGCAAGATAAAGCTTGTATGTAAGTAATTTTTATTGTTGATATATGCTCACTTCCACAGCAGCAGTATTATCTGGCAGGACCTAAATGAAATCTAAAGTTAACCTACCTGTTAAGTTAACTTTTACAAAGCCTACAATAAGGTTTCACACAGAGGTTGTTTAATTCAAAAAGCAAAACCTGAGTCGCCATTGTATTGGAGTAGATGCTTTGCTATAGAAGTGGCTTAAAAATATAAAGTAGGATTAGGAAGGGAAACTTATCTGGGTAGAAAATTGTTAATGGTGGGGTCCCTAAGTGAAACAATTGTGCTCACAGAAAAATATCTGTTCTTTTAAAGTGGACTTAAAGTATTTTTTTAAAATAAAGGCAACTTTTTTAATGCAGAGAGTTTAGTTAGACTTATGGTACATGTAAATGTTAATTCAGAACCTCCAAAGATTAGGGATCCATCCTGGAAACACAAAAGTTGGAAGGAGATATTATGAATATTTAGAAAATGATTAAGATTATGTAACATAAATAGAGACATTATTCACTCTCATCCCCATATTGAGATGAGACCATAAGAAAATAATTTTGGATAATTGAAGAAATTATATTTGTATATAGTAATACATATTTAATATATATGTAAAATTATATTTTACACAAGTAAATAGTTAAGTTATGGAACGAAGAGACAAAAAGCCTGAAAGTGTGCAATAGACTTCAAAGTTTTGTAGTTAAAATGGTCTGTCAAACTATCATCACCATGCTGTACGTTATGACTCCAGAACTTATTTATCTTATAAGTGGAATTTGTACCTTTTGACCCCCTTCACCCACTTCGCCCACCTAACCACTCCCCCACCAACTCCTGCCATCTCTGGCAACTACCAATCTGTTCTCTGTATCCATGAGCTTGCTTTTGTTGTTGTTGCCTTAGATTCCACATATAAGTGAGATCATACAGTATTCGTCTTTATCTGACCTATTTTACCTAAGTATAATGCCCTCAGGGTCCAACCATATTGTCACCAATGGCAAAATTTCCTTCTTTTATATGGCTGAATAATATTCCTCTTTGTGTGTGTGTGTATATCACATTTTCTGTATCCATTCATCCATTGATAGACACAGGTTGTTTCCATACCTCGGCTATTTTAAACAATGCTGCAGTGAACATGGGAGTGCGTATATCTCTTTGAGTGAGTGTTTTTGTTTTCTTTGGATAAATACCCATATGTGGAATTGCTGGATCATATGGTAGTTCTATTTTTAATATTTTGAGGGCCCTCCATACTGTTTTCCAAAGTGACTGCACCAGTTTGCATTCTCACCAACAATGCACAAGTGTTCCCTTTTCTTCCTTGCTGACACTTATTATTTCTGGTCTTTTTGATAATATCCCTTTTTACAGGTATGAAGTGATATCTCATTGTGGTTTTGCTATGCATTTCCTTGATTATTAGTGATGTTGAGCATGTTGTAATGTGCTTGTTGGCCATCTCTGTATGTCTTCCTTGGAAAAATGTCTATTCAGACTCTGCCCACTTTTTAATTGGATTATTTTTTTGTTTTGCTATTGAGCTGGATGAGTTATTTATATATTTTGAATATTAACCCCTTACATATATATGATTTGTAAATATTTTCTCCCATTTGGTAGATTGTGTTTTCACTTTGTTGGTTGTTTCCTCTGCTGTGGAGAAGCTTTTTAGTTTGATGTCCCACTTGTTTGTTTTTGCTTTTGTTGCCTTTGCTTTTGGTGTCAAACCCAAAAAATCATTGCTAAAACCAGTGTCAAGGAGCTTGAAAATTGTTTTTCAAGTTTTCTAGGCTTCATATGTTATACTTAAGCATAAAATGCCTCAAGCCCTATACTTGTATTTTCTAAACAAACTGCAAATGTTATTGTCGGTTACTAATTACTGAAACCTTTTTAAAGAACGACTTGTGCATTAAAAATCTTCAAAGCAGGAACAATTTGGAAAAGGATAAACCACTCATTTTTATACCTCTGACCTTTTAATATAGATATCTTCTACCATACATTAGCTTTGCTCTGCTTACTGTTTATTTTAATTTCAGTTTCAGTAAAATAAATAAATACCTGAATGTAGGAATCCTGTTCTCTTTAAGGGAAATAACCTTGGAAAAGGAAAAATAGATTCTTTGAACTATTTAAGTGATTCAAAAATTACAGCACATTACAGTGCTATTAAATGTTGTAAATAACATAAAACCTTACTTAACTCTCTAATATGGAGAAAAATAGTTCTGATTATATGAGATGTAGCATCAAGGAAGTTTGTTTTTTTTCCTCCAGAGAGGTTTGTCATGTTTTGTAAACACTGATGAGTTTTTCCTTTACTGAGGTAAGATAAAAATATTCATAATTGAGGAGTACTCCTCCTTCTCATGTATTCAAGGAATCTGAAGAAATCAAAGCAGTATTTTTAGCGTACTTTCAGTCAAGCCAGTGAATAAAGATATGAATTAAATAAAGACATTTGTATATTTAGAATGTACAATTATAGAACATGTTTCTTTTAATAGAAGGAGGGGATGGATTCAGTTATGTTCAGTAATATTAAGAAAGTCTTTAAACTCTAGAAAAAATATTACTCATATTAAGTGCTGATAACTGATTTTATTCTAGGCACTTACGTATATATCCCAAAGAAAAGGAAGGAGCTACCATGTAAAAATACATTTCCTCATGAGGAATGGAAGTTCATTCAAACATTCAGCCAATAGCTCTGGGTGCCTGCAAAGTGCCAGGCTGAGTGCTGAAGATAGAGCAGTAAATAAAACAGATAAAAATGTCTGTCCTCATGGAGTTTATATTCCAATGTGGAAGGCAGACAGATATAATAAAAAATAAAATACTGAGCATGTCAGATGGCAAAAGTGCTATTGAGAAAGACATAGGGGGAAGGGCCTACCAGCAGCAGGAGTGTGAGTTGTCCCGGGCCACCTACTCATACAGTAACTAAGAGGAATGACACAGAAGTGAAATTAGAGCACACAGAATTAGTTCTGCCTGTCTTCACGCAGGGAGTGATCAGACTGGGAGTGTTCTTGAAGAGAGTCTCACCAGGAGAAAGCAGTGTTCTGGGCTCCGTCTTCTCTCTGCCAGAGCACACAGTATCCCTAGGTCACATGGATCATTCTGCCATTTCATTCCATGTCATCACGGAAACGTCGATTTGAGCACCTGCTGTGCCAGGAGTGTGTTGTGTGTGTGAACACAAAAATGATGAAGACCTCATAACTGGCACTTCAATAATACGACTGGTATAACGACTGGTATAACTCTTTGATTTAAATTATTTAGAGACTAGATTTTCATGTTTTGATTCATTTGATTCATTAGAGTATGTATTTATGGTAAAGTGCTCTCAGAATGGGAATTTAACCTTTTCGTGTTTAGGTTCTGGAGGAGGGGCTTCATAAAATCAATAAAATATTCCCAGGAGTTGGATATTATGATTCTTATTTTAAGAAAAGGAAAAAAGAAAAGGTATCCAAGTTCATGGGGTAAGCAAGAAGCAGGAAAGACTATTGAATCCTAAGTCTCCATTCTTTCTGTCAGAACATGATGTATACAAAAGCCACCCCAAGAAAGAGATTCATTTGGTAGTTTGTTATCATCATGATTGAATGTATAATATGGAAAAAAAATTATGTGAAGATGTGTTAAATCAAAAGATAATGCCGTGTATATATATTCAGAACATTTCTCTAATAAAGGACCAAGAGATGGAGCTCCTCCAAGCAAAGTGATCAAGTCTAGGTGATGATGCTTACAGATTTACATCCTCAAAGCAGTCCTCCTTTCCAGAAGTTCCATACTTATTAGAGCATTAACTACTAAATTCTCCTTTTATGTACCGATGGAAGTCTCCAAAGACGAGCTGTCTGAAGCCAAAATATAAAATACCGTGTGTAGTTAGGTCAAAGACTGATCTACTTCCCAGTTATTACTGTCATGAAGCTACTTTTTATTTTGTCGAATGAAATAAAAATGTGAGTTTGCATATGGCTTACAACCTGAAAAGCTTTATCAAAACCACAAGTTCTTGGGACTTAACAGAAGCAAAATGATCAAGATGGTTGCTTACATAAAACGTCGATTTAGTTCTCTGTCTGATGCTTTGAAAGGAAGGAATGATTTGAATTACCGCTCAGGTATAGAGGGGAGAAAGTCTTTTCTCCTACCATTTCCTGAAGTCTGACTCTGCAATATTTGGAGCTGCTCAGCCAGCCAGCAGCCACGTCGTTGCATAGAAAATATGCAAATTACATTTTGTGCCCAAAAGGTGTAAATAATTGGGTTTATTAGAAATAGAAATTTTTAGATCACACTAGTCTTTTTTTTCTAGTTTCTTCATCTCCTTGTTTACACAAAGACACATACCCTTTTGTATAAATCACTCTCTCTCTTTATATATTTATAAACTCACTGTGTCCCTGGCAAGTGATAGAAAGCCAGAGTTTTCAGAAACTCAAGGAAAAGAATCTGTCAAAGGTTCTCTGGATTGACCTTCACAGGCTAGTGGCTCAGTCTTGAGTAAATCACTTCACCCCACTTAGCCTCAGTTTCCTCATATCCACAGTATCCAAAATTTTGTAAAAATTCTGTTTACTCATTAATATTCATGGAATTTATAATTTCCAAGCCCATGGGATCTTTCTTATTCCATTATTCTAATCAAAATATTATATTTAAACTTGCAGAATTTGAAGATCAGTGAGATGTTTTTGAGTACGGGTTATATTGTTTCTAAATATAATGTTACCGTAAGGGCCATGTGATACAGCTTCAGAGATAACATAAACTCACACCACCATGTCTGCCAGTTTTGATGATTACATATCTTAACAATAGAAAGCTGAACAGAATTCAACAGTTCATTTTTAGACCAGAATTTGTGTTAATCATTTTGGTCTACTGATAAGAATTTAAAGCCATATTTTTTCCCCCTAATCTCTAAAGCATAATCGTGCCATGTTCCAATCATGATTTGATGTTTCCAGTTTACCCTATTTTACTCCTTATTTCTGTAAATAAAATAGGCTTAAGAAAATGTTGGAACTATAATGGATAAAGAAGGACTCATGGACAGGTTGAGGGCAGATCTACTATTTTGGCCTTTAGAAGAATCTCTACGTATCTGGGTTGAATCTCTTACCTGGCATTTCTAGGAAATCAGTTTCGATACTTCACTTAGGAATGATCAGTTTCTAGTACACTGATCAATATTGAACATTTTCACAAAGAATTGATTTAAAATCAGAACACAATTTATTAATATATAATTAATGCCATTTCAATCAACCAAAATATTCATAATCTCTGCAGGACAAAGAAAACTTGGGAACTACATTTTATTACAGAGAAATGTTTATCTTACTTGACTAAATGTTCATTTATTCAAGTGGTGTTTATTGATTTCTTGCTCTCTGCTGGCCATTTGGGACACAAAGAGGAGCAAAAACAAGTACAGCCTTTGCCTTCATGAAAATTTCAGTCTAGAAAAGGAGAAAGAGTAATTACACCATGATCACAGAAAATGTTAAGTTACAACTCTGAAAAATGCTACAAGAGAAAGTAAGATATACCGTGTTCTGAGAGCTTATAGTAAGGACATTTTGCCTTACTGGGTAAGCCAGGCTTTCCTGAATAAGGTACACATGAGCTGATATCTAGAGGACAAACTGGAAATTAACTTGGTGATGCATACGGGGGAAAGAATGCAGGCAAATTCTTGAGAAAGGGCAAACGAGGGACTGAAAAGGCCACTCTGCTAAAGTACAGGGAATGCCTAAGAGTATGCTCTAAGAAAAGATTAAAGAAACAGAGAGAGATCATATAGGGTTTATAGGACATGCCAAGATTTGTCCACGAGTGATGGGAGGCCACTGAGAGGTGTTGAACAAGGGAGGGAAGTGATCAGATTTTCATTTTTAAATGATCATCCAAGCTGCAGTGTTGTGAGTGAACTAAAGGGACGCTGAGCTGGGTGTGGATAAATTAGTTTGTTGTCAAGATGAGTTGTACAACTTGTACAACTAGATGGGTGTGGGTGTTATTTATCGAGATAGAAAATGCACCTAGTGGGTGGGAAGATTGTGAATTTTATTTTGGACATGAATGTGTGTTTGGAAATAAATCCTGGAAGAGATGCCTTATAGGAAATTGAATATATTGGCTTTGAGCTCGGAAGAAGTCATTTGTGTTTAGGTCATATTGCAAACTGTGGAAGTGGAAGAGAGCATAGAATAGGGCAAGCCTTAAGTCTGAACTTCGAGGTACTCCACTGTTATAAATGTTATAAGTGTCTATGTACACACAAATGAACCCGCAAGTAACAAAGAGCTGGCACAGAGGAAGGAATATGATAAGACAAATGTGGCAGATGACCAGGGAAGAATATGTTTTGAAAGGGGGGGGAGACATCGTCTATGTCAAAAACTGCTGTGACATCATCTAAAATCTGAAAAATGTTTATTAGATTTACTGATATTGGAAATCACTAGGAATCTCAGCAAGAACTGTTTCAATGGACTCAGGAGACCAGATGCCAGAATGATGGGTGAGGAGTAAGTGAAAGTTAAAATGGACATAAGTATAGACAGCTTTAGCCTCTCTAATGCTTTGTGATGATGATGTTGGTGACTTCCTGGGGAAGTGAGTTGACTTAATTCCCAGGAAACACTTTTGCCATTGCCTTATTTCCTGTTCTCTCTTTATTCTAAACAAGTCAGTAATGGAGTCCTAGAGTGTATCCCCACTTTGTTAAATTATTGAAAGCAATGAATATTTGCTCGCTATACTAATTGTATTAATAGAATCATAAAGTCTTCCCCAAGGCTCAAAGCACAACATAATTGATGACATCTATGTCTGACTTCCTATTTCCATGAATGTCTGGGTGAGTTTCTATGATATTTCTGTAAGTTTCCTCTGTAGAATGTATGCAATGGAATTTAGAATTGGGGTACATAAGAAAGGTAATATCAGGGATGGAATATTTGGTATGGGTCAGTTGTGATATCTCAGAAAATGAAAATGGATTTATTATTATACATTTACTCCATTCCCTCCCTCCCTCCTTTCCTTCCTTTCTTCTTTACTTCCTTCTCTCTTTCCTTCTCTTTAAGGAATGAACACCTAATGATTCTTCTGCAATATGCAAAGTACTAGCTGATAACTAGTAAAGGTAAATGAAGAGTTAAATGATAAGTACACTGAAATTGCTAAAACAGAATAGCTATGTCAGAATAAACAAAGATAAGATTGAAGAGAATGGGATTAAGAGAATGGGAGTGATAAATACTTTTGAATGCAAGGCTGTGATATAGTGATGAATAGAACGTTATTAAGAAAATAAAACTTAGAGATTATCCTAGAAGTTCTGCACAGGTCTAAAAATAAAGAGACATTGGTTATCGTAATAATCCTAGACATCAATTTTGGGAAATGAATATAAACAAGATGCATTATGCCATGGAAGTATTCTCAAGTCTCAGTAATCCCTGAGAACATGTCACAGAGAAAGGCAGTCAATTTGGAGTCAAAAGGAGCTTTACATTCAAGATATATTGTGAGGGAGATATTTTTAATAAATAAAAGCATAATTTGGGGCTTATTAGGTATCAGGTGTTGGTAGGACATCCAAGCACACATATACTGAGGCAGAAGAAAATAAAACACATGTAGAATTACTGTTCAGGTATCTAAACATTTTCTCAAATACTTCTTGGGAAGGCCCCCTCAGTAACCGGAATTTTCTAACATATGCCATAGATTGATAAAGACAAGTGAGAAAGTTGATTGGTTGAAAATATGTTACAAATCTATTTAGTTATATTTACTTACATCAGAATGGAAAGTTAAATTTTACTTTTAATTGTAAGTGAAATCCTTTTAAGTTTATTCATTGCCAGTATGTGCTGTTGAGTCCGTTCTCAGAAGACATAAGTAAAACATCTCAACTTTGTCATAAGCAAATGTACACAGTACTCTTGATTTCCCATAGAAATCTTAGAGAGATAGCTTATTTTTAAGGAACCCAATTCTAAATTTCTTTATCCTTTAAAGATATGTTTTATTTATTTATTGTATTTCCTTTTGTTTTTTTCTAATATAATTTTTAATCATACTCACTTTTGATCAGTCTCTACTTACTGTGAGATCTAACAGTGATAATTTTAGACTAGGGAATTCCCTGGCAGTCCAGTGGTTAGGACTCCACGCTTCCACTACAGGGGTCACAGGTTCGATCCCTGGTGGGGAACTAAGATCCTGCACGTCGCATGGTGCGTCCAAAGAAAAAAAAAAAGTTAGACTAAGCCAAACACACTCTTTTTTCTATATTAGTTGAGTAAACACTTGAGTAGAGCCTTAAAGTTTGAAGAATGATATTTCTTCAAAAAAGTATCAAATTTCTACTTAATATAATATTAGATACTTTATTGATATTTAAGAAACTTTTTGTACTTTCTCTCTAGATCTCATAATAATTTCAAGTGCATACATGCTTGCAGAATGCTCTATTATGCTCATTTTCCAGATTATTTGAAAAGTTTCCTCAGCTGATGATAGTTATGATTTTTATGAAATGCAGAATTCTTCCTTCATTCCTTGCTCCGAAGAAATCTTTAAATTTTACCAATATGTGAGTTGTTAGGGGTTTTTGTTGCTGTTGTTGCTGTTTGGTTTTTTGCTTTCATTGAATAATAATCAAATCTTTTGCAATATTTACTTGATCCAGTAAAATAGATGATTTATTTGACTCACAATGATGTAAATAGGAAATGATTAAACCCACAATAATTGAAATTAATTATTAATCAGTGATCTAGATGATGAACAAATTAGCCTTCTGCATCGCTGGTCACATAAGTGGGGAGATTGAAAGGGTGTAATATATTCCTATTAAAAAATTTTAATTGTGTCTCTAGGAGTCCCCTAAAACTTTAAATATCTTTGGGAAAACTGGGTATTTTGGAAAGGGCACTAAATTGGACTTACCTTGGGAAAATCAGTTTTTCATCATATTTAGTTTTTCATATGCAAAATGCAGATAATAATTTTTACTTATCATACAGATTGTTCTGACTCAAGTAAGATAACATGTGATTTTTTTAAACATAGAAAAATTGAGCTAATCTTCAATTAATTATTCTTTTGCTCACCTATCAAATCCATCCCTTAGTAAAATTCTGAGGAAATAGATATGGGTCAGTTTTCAAAAAGGTTTTGGGAAAATGATTGTGGGACTTTGACATTGGAGAAATGGGGACTTCAGTAGAATACCCTGGAAAGTACTTCTGTGGGTGGGAAGAAAGAAGTTGTGCTAATACTGAAGAGAGAGGTGCATAATTGGGGACTAGAAACACAGTGAAAAGGAACTTCTATTTCCTGGTTTTGTCCCTGGAATCTGTTCTGATAATAGCCTGTGACCGTCTACAGCAGATGTTTTCATGTGTTTAGCCACCAAGCAGTTTAATGAGTTAAGCCTACTTTAACAGCAACAAATTATAGAGTAATTTGTTTTCTTTTATTGATGCACATATTATATATACGTTTCCACTTTAATGTCCTCATTTGCATAAGTTTAAATAGGCATATGAATTACAGCTCTGAGTCTGATGTGCAATAGTGTATGGGTCCCTACACCTTGTGATGTCTGCTAAAGAAGTACAGAGCTCAGGGCTTCCCTGGTGGCGCAGTGGTTGAGAGTCCGCCTGCCGATGCAGGGGACGTGGGTTCGTGCCCCGGTCTGGGAGGATCCCACATGCCGCGGAGCGGCTGGGCCCGTGAGCCATGGCCCGTGAGCCATGCCCGTGAGCCGTGGCCGCTGAGCCTGTGCGTCCGGAGCCTGTGCTCCGCAACGGGAGAGGCCACAACAGTGAGAGGCCCGCGTACAGCAAAAAAAAAAAAAAAAAAAAAAAAAAAAAGTATAGAACTCAAATGCTGTACCAGAAACATTTCTTATTTTTCTCCTTATAAAACCTCTGAATTTAACTCTGAGTCAAGAATGCTATTTTCTACGTCTTTTCGTGCATTAATTCATACAAATGAATATCTACTTTCGTGAGAGATGTGTGCATAATACATTGTACCTATCCTCAATTTACATGCCATCTAATGTAAAAGTAAAACATGTACAGATATTTATAATACAAAAATGAAGGTTATAACTACCACGTGGGTAATACAGAATGAATGGGGGTTCCAAATAGAGAGTGATTGACTTATCGCAAGTTGTGAAGGAGTGCCTTTTGAGCTGTATATTGAAAGATGACTGATAATCTCTTGAAAAAGGCAGACTGGACAACAGCATGAGCTATTGAAAGTTTTAGAATCAGAAGGTACTGTCATTAAAGAAATGCTTTAAGAAGATTGAAGTGGTGGTTTGAGCCATATTGGTTAGAACACAGGGGATGATTCTGCAGATAAAAGTACAGTTAGGGGACTATTTTAATAATAGGTCCAAGATTCCCAAACACCGGTTCCCAAGCACCCCTGCTACAGAAGCATCTGCAGAGATTTTCTAAACAGCAAACTTCCAGGTCCCTCCTGAGACTCTGATTCAGTGGGTCTTAGTTAGGACCCCAGAAACAATATTGAAAACCCATCAGTGATTCTGATGTATAGCCAAGGTTAAGAATCACAGGTTGCAATGATAAACCCTCTGGCCTTATTAGTAGAAACTAGAATTAAGATAATGGGAGAAAAAAGAAACAAATGTAGGAATGCCATAGAAGGTATTTTAGCTGTTAATAATTGCCCAACATTCAAAATGACAAGTTTTACCATTTGCAGTTTGTGAATTGCACTTGTGGAAATTTTTCTGTCTTGTTTTGTTACTATATTTATAGAGCATTTTTAATCTGTTTTCCTACCATTTTGTTCCTCATTTGACATCACAACAAATTCTGTCAAAATAAGTTTCAAAAGTGTTTCTTCCTTCTACTCATGCTGACAATAATTCTGAAGTTATTTTAAGATTTTAAGCCTTTTGCAATTGCACCGAATATTTTAAATTGCTACCATAGATACTTTTAGAAAGAATGATATCAGCTGATTATGAAAGAAAACATTATATTTGAAACAGTTTTCTAGGCTTTGCTAGCCACTTTCAAATTCTCTATATTTTTATTAAGATTCCCAAATACATAACAATAGAAACTGATTTATTTTTAAATGTACGTTTAACATATTGGTATTTAATTATGCCATGTTTATGGGGATGTTTTATTGTAGAGTTTAATTAGATGTTTCTGGGTCTAAATGAAATCCAGTCTTATTTTAATTAAATGGTACATGGTGCTAAAAATGATAGGAAAAGCTAAAAGAAAAGAACCCCAATGGAAGACTTGGGTTTCAGTTGTTGGTTTTTTTTTAAACATAAAGTAGCTCAGCTCTCTAGCTGAACTAGCCAGACAAGATTTGAAATCACATATAGGACCCATTTGTTGAGCCAGGATTTTCTCTTATTTAGTTTCACTGATATGTCTGAATAAATTACTTAGCCAAATGTATGGTTTACTATTAAATCATATTGGAATCATGGCAAGACCAAAAATCTTACATGAAATAAGTGATGTACAGGTAATGCAAATAAGCTCATTCAAAACTTTTTTTTTTAACAAATACTTGAGTAGGGCTCAGATTGGTTATTGAAACAACATTTTTTTTTTTACATCTTTATTGGAGTATAATTGCTTTACAATGGTGTGTTAGTTTCTGCTTTATAACAAAGTGAATCAGTTATACATACACATATGTTCCCATATCTCTTCCCTCTTGCGTCTCCCTCCCTCGCACCCTCCCTATCCCACCCCTCTAGGTGGTCACAAAGCACTGAGCTGATCTCCCTGTGCTATGTGCCTGCTTCCCACTAACTATCTATTTTACGTTTGATAATGTATATATGTCCATGCCACTCTCTCACTTTGTCACAGCTTACCCTTCCCTCTCCCCATATCCTCAAGTCCATTCTCTAGTAGGTCTGTGTCTTTATTCCCATCTTACCCCTAGGTTCTTCATGACCTTTTTTTTTTTCTTAGATTCCATATATATGTGTTAGCATACGGTATTTGTCCTTCTCTTTCTGATTTACTTCACTCTTTATGACAGACTCTAGGTCCATCCACCTCATTACAAATAGCTCAATTTCGTTTCTTTTTATGGCTGAGTAATATTCCACTGTATATATGTGCCACATCTTATTTATCCATTCATCCGATGATGGACACTTAGGTTGCTTCCATCTCCTGGCTATTGTAAATAGAGCTGCAATGAACATTGTGGTACATGACTCTTTTTGAATTATGGTTTTCTCAGGGTATATGCCCAGTAGTGGGATTGATGGGTCATATGGTAGTTCTATTTGTAGTTTTCTAAGGAACCTCCATACTGTTCTCCATAGTGGCTGTACCAATTCACATTCCCACCAGCAGTGCAAGAGTGTTCCCTTTTCTTCACACCATCTCCAGCATTTATTGTTTCTAGATTTTTTGATGATGGCCATTCTGACCAGTGTGAGATGATATCTCATTGTTGTTTTGATTTGCATTTCTCTAATGATTAATGATGTTGAGCATTCTTTCATGTGTTTGTTGGCAATCTGTATATCTTCTTTGGAGAAATGTCTATTTAGGTCTTCTGCCCATTTTTGGATTGGGTTGTTTGTTTTTTTGTTATTGAGCTGCATGAGCTGCTTGTAAATTTGGGAGATTAATCCTTTGTCAGTTGCTTCATTTGCAAATATTTTCTCCCATTCTGAGGGTTGTCTTTTGGTCTTGTTTGTGGTTTCCTTTGCTGTGCAAAAGCTTTTAAGTTTTATTAGGTCCCATTAGTTTGTTTTTATTTCCATTTCTCTAGGTGGTGGATCAAAAAGGATCTTGCTGTGATTTATGTCATGAGTGTTCTGGCTATGTTTTCCTCTAAGAGTTTGATAGTTTCTGGCCTTACATCTAGGTCTTTAATCCATTTTGAGCTTATTTTTGTGTATGGTGTTAGGGAGTGTTCTAATTTCATACTTTTACATGTAGCTGTCCAGTTTTTCCAGCACCATTTATTGAAGAGGCTGTCCTTTCTCCACTGTACATTCCTGCCTCCTTTATCAAAGATAAGGTGACCATATGTGCATGGGTTTATCTCTGGGCTTTCTATCCTGTTCCATTGATCTATCTTTCTGTTTTTGTGCCAGTACCATACTATCCTGATTACTGTAGCTTTGTAGTATAATCTGAAGTCAGGGAGCCTGATTCCTCCAGCTCCGTTTTTCGTCCTCAAGATTGCTTTGGCTATTCGGGGTCTTTTGTGTTTCCATACAAATTGCAAAATTTTTTGTTCTAGTTCTGTGAAAATTGCCAGTGGTAGTTTGATAGGGATTGCATTGAATCTGTAGATTGCTTTGGGTAGTAGAGTCATTTTCACAATGTTGATTCTTCCAATCCAAGAACATGGTATATCTCTCCATCTATTTGTGTCATCTTTAATTTCTTTCATCAGTGTCTTATAATTCTCTGCATACAGGTCTTTTGTCTCCTTAGGTAGGTTTATTCCTAGATATTTTATTTTTTTTTGTTGCAATCGTAAATGAGAGTGTTTTCTTAATTTCACTTTCAGATTTTTCATCATTAGTGTATAGGAATGCCAGAAAAATCCTCAACAAAATACTAGCAAACAGAATCCAACAGCGCATTAAAAGGATCATACACCATGATCAAGTGGGGTTTATTCCAGGAATGCAAGGATTCTTCAATATACACAAATCAATCAACATGATACACCATATTAACAAATTGAAGGAGAGAAACCATACGCTCATCTCAATAGATGCAGAGAAAGCTTTCAACGAAATTCAACACCCATTTATGATAAAAACCCGGTAGAAAGTAGGCATAGAGGGGACTTTCCTCAACATAGTAAAGGCCATATATGACAAACCCACAGCCAGCATTGTCCTCAATGGTAAAAAACTGAAACCATTTCCACTAAGATCAGGAACAACACAAGGTTGCCCACTCTCACCACTATTACTCAACATAGTTTTGGAAGTTTTAGCCACAGCAATCAGAGAAGAAAAGGAAATAAAAGGAATCCAAATCGGAAAAGAAGTATTAAAGCTGTCACTGTTTGCAGATGACTTGATACTCTACATAGAGAATCCTAAAGATGCTACCAAAAAACTACTAGAGCTAATCAATGAATTTGGTAAAGTAGCAGGATACAAAATTAATGCACAGAAACCAACATTCTTCTGATGACATTTCTCCTTTTTTTATTCCAAAGTTCAGCCCAGTTAAATCCATTTATTTCCCTGCTATCTTACCTTTTCGTTTATGGGCCAGCAAATATAGTTAGTTTATTGCTTAGTATTGAACTGTCTCTTTGATCTATACAGTTTTATTTTACTCTTGATATACCTAGAAAAGGAGCATAGTATTCTTTATTTATAAGTACCTCAGTTAGTTGTATCTATTGAAACTATGAAAACCCCTTTTTAATTACAACTAGAACTCTATTCTCTGTCTAAGTCTCTGGCCTTACTATTTATGAAAACATAGTGTTTAATTACTGTTTTGCCACCTCATTTCTTTTCTAGTAATTTAAACTTGAAAACCTTTTCACAGTCTCAGTATAAATTCTGAAAGCAGTTGTAACTGACCCCGTGCTTTATTAGAAACTTCTCTCCTATATTGAGTTGAAATGTCTTCTTATATTTCTACCTATAGCTCAACCCCTTGTGGCTAGACAGAACACATCATATTCCATGCAACAGCCTTTCAAGTATCTGAAGATGGTTATATTCATACTTCTATACCATCTCTGCTCCAGGCAGTTTTTCATGAGTCATGTCTTTGATTTCTTTACCATCCTGTCTTCTGAATATTATCCCAATTAATCTTTATAATCAAAGCTGACTGTAGGACCCTGGCATCACAGAATAAAATTGGACCAACACTAACTTTGTTCTTGAGAATGTATTTGCATTAACACCCCTAGATACCCAGCCACACATACCCTTACCCATCTGATCAGATTAGTTTCCAAAATGATTGTTTCATCATGTTGGCTCATATTAAATTTAAAATAAACTAGAATGTGGGCCTGAGATAGAACACAAGCATCAACTGTTGGATAGATCAAAGAAAGAGTAGCTACATCTTAAGAACTCATGTTCATATTAAACAAATCTTTTAGAACTTTTAAAAGCCATACATTAAGAGATTTTTAAGTCTTCTGTAAGGTTTTTAAGTACTCCCATATCAAATCCTATAAAAAATAATTTATCTCAGAAAGGTACAATAGTAACATGGATTTTTTTTTTGCTTAAGTAAGACAGTGATGCCATAGGTGCTCAGAGTGGGCTTGATTCTTCCAGGGAAGAGACTGAGAAATCGTTGATGTGAGAAGAGCCTTTCGCTTGCTGTTCTCTCCATTCCGGGCTGGTTGCCTGCCAAAGCCTCATTCCTACCTGTAAAACTGCCAACATCGGTTCATGCAGCAAGCCTATGTAATTTGCTTTTCTGGGGAGCTATATTAGGGCAGGGTTGACTGATTGAGAGAACTGAAAGCTACAGGCTCTGGGACAAGAGGGCTTTCCTGTGGCCTTATGAGCTGGTTGGTCCTTTTTCAAGCTTGAGAGATAAAACTCTTGGTAACATAGAAAAGGCCTTACTGGCTAAACTGACAGTACTTTCCTGAACAGTGCAAATGGCCCTCATAGCAGGTGCGTTATTCATGGAGCATTATTCATCAGAGCACCACCTGGACAAAAGCAAACAAACAAAACAATATAGAGAGAGATTAGTTGGGAACAAATTTTATATAAAGGATGTTCCTTGTCGAATTATTTATAATGGAAAGGAAAAACTATTCAGTCTGAATGCCAGAAATTATAGTATTAATTATAGGGCATCCATACCAGGAAATGTTATGCATCCTGTGTGATGTTAAAGAAGAACCTTCAATTTCTATAAAAGTTGATGAGATACTTAATCAAAACTCAAATTTCAAGGCAATATTATGGTGGCAGCTTGTTAAAATGCATAAGTGATGTACTGGGAGAGCGATACTAATTGAGAATGAGATGTGGAAACAGAAGATAGGAAGGATTATCAAACAAAATTTTAGAATATTATTGCTAGATGGTAGAGAGTTATTGATGACTTGTTGATTATTTTAGTTTCACTATTTGTGCTTATATGTGTTATGCAAACACACAGACAATAAAGTTACTGCTTTTGTAATAAAAGCATGGATAATTTAAAAACAATTTTGATGGGTATAAAAATAATGTTTCCAGGTTCTAAACAACAGAACCCAGCTCTAGGGAACTTGAAAAAAAAAAAAAGAATGTGTTGGAAGATTATCAGAGAACTCTCCAAATCTGCTGAATCCAAGATTGGGAAAGATGTCAAGGGAAGCAGGATACCAAGCGAAGCCCGGACAGCTGAATGCAGAAAGGGATCAGGCAGAACAAGGGGATGGTCTGCTTATAATTCTTCCATTGGTACCTTTGTCACTGGACTGTGATATGTGCCATAGTCTCTTGACACCTCTGTTCCTGTGCCCAGAATAATCACTAACTCTCCTTACATCTTTGCCTCACTTTGTTAAGATACAAAAGTCCAAGTTGGGATGGTGTATATTAGTGGCCCATAACCCATAGTATGTGTCCATGTCCAAGCTTCCAGGGCCCTGCATGGCTATTCTCTGCTTCCCTTGGCTTCAGGTGGAGACCCACCTCTTATTTTGAGGTTTCTGTCACCTCCCTCCAGTAGAAAGCTTCTTGGATGCTAAGTAGTAGCAAATGTTCTATACATCAAATGTTGGAAGAGTTAGTAAAACATTGTGTTAATATTTCTCTGGAGATGCTTAAAAGCCTTAAATAGGATCCTTCAGATAGATTTTTATCTATACAAGTAAGTCCAATTGTGTATGCCACAATTCCTAAGACTCTGGAATATTTCAGTAATGTGTATTATGTAGCTCAGGCATAATAGAAATGCATTCTCCTGGAGACCAACACATGAAACGATTTGTGTATGCATTGCCAGCGTCAGACACCATATATTAGTGTCAATATACTGTAGAGTACCATCAGGATGTTTTTTGCTCAAGAGAGCTATGAAATTTAGTCCTTTTGAAATACTAAGGCAGAGTGAACTACTAAGCTAACTGCCAAAATCCAAATTTAAAAATATATACAAATATTTTTATTTTTTGAGGGATATGTAGGAGCCTGTCTTCTGATTAACAGACTCAAAAGAAAAATGTCAGTTAAATTAAAGTCATGGGAATCTATGATTAGGTTAATAATGTAGTGACCATGTCTTGCTAGTAAAACAATAATATTTAATAAGAGTGTTCACTGCACTTTTATAAGATGGTTTACAAGGTCACAAAGAAAGTTATAGTTGTAGTACCTGCCACTGAGTTGTTTTATGAGCTAATAGATGACATTCAACAGATGAAAATGAAAAGGCAGAATATACATCATAGATAAATGTATGACTATATTATTTATAAATGTGTGCTAAGGGATATTGGAATGGCTTAAACACATTGAGATTATTTTAATACAAATTCAAGAAGCAGTTGAGTTTTCAAAAATTCAGATGCTTTTCATTTCTTAATTTTATGCAGTCAGATGTATTTTTGTAAACTTTGCAACCGAAAGATCTCTGAATAAGCATTTTTAATTAAAAGTCCCACATAACCACTTTGAGAATATTTTTTTCATTGAGGAAAGGGGGAAAGAGCCCATTAAATATTGCTGTTATTTTGTATGTATAAAAGAAGTCTCAACTGGCAATTCAAAGCCTTCTATGATTTGTTCAGTTGAAATTAATTCTCTTCCTTCTCCTCCATGTTTCCCCTGAACTTTACTTTTACCTGTATTATCTCATTTAAGTTTGCATCATATGACGATGAGAATAACGATAATAATGAACCCTTAGTGATTAGGAAATCAAAGTTTAGACAGATAGCTAATTTGTTCAAAGTCGTGCTGCTTATAAATAAAGTACTAAGATTCATTCTTAAGCAATCTGACTCTAGAGTCCGTACTTTCAATCCCTGCACTATTAATTGAATATATATTTTCTTCTCTGGATCTTTAATTTTTAAAAGGAAAGGCATCCATCTTACTTACCAATATAACTTTCATGGTACTTAAGACCATGATGACCACAAAATAAGATTAAAAGGAAACAAATCAAAATGTTCAGTATAGTTGTTATATAGTGTGATTATAAGTAATTAATTTCATTCTTTTACTACTTTAATGTTTTCCTAATATGCTGTAATAATAGAAGTCAGCATAAGAGATAGTTAAGAGTAGGAATTCTGATCAAACATACCTGATTTCAAATTATTTCTCCCTCACTTTATGACTCTGTTTATTTATGGCTTCAGTTATCTAATCATAAAATGGGAATATTACAATGGAAATGGTATTTAAGACTGTTGTAACAAAAATACACTTGTCAGAGTATCTGGTAGAAAGCAATCAATAGAAGCTAGCTATTATTTTTAATCAAAAAATACTTAAGGAGAGAATACTAATATATCATAAATAAAGAATACTGAAATTTATGGTCATTGATGAGTCTTTGAATCCTTAAAATGGATTTTTATCCATACAATAAATTCTAATTTTGTGCACTAAAATTCCTAAGACTCTGAAACATTTCAGTAATGTGTTTTGTACAGCTCAGGTCATGATTCTAATGCTCAGGGTGGATAGAATAAGTAAAAATGCTACTTACAAAGATGTACCTGACCAGACTTCCTCCTTTTGGGTATTCTACCATGATACAGTCATATTTAACAATGAACGGTGTTTGGAATCAATTTATATGTATACACAGTATGTTTACATGGTATTTCTGAGATTATTACAATGTTATTTAATTAATTTTATTTGGAATTTCTGCTATGGCTTGAATCACAAAGTATTGCAGAGACAGGGTCAGGAAAAAATAAAAGATGGTGAGAATGAGGTGAAAACTTTAAATAAATAATGCTTGGATTTTATAAATAAGCAAAAGAACATCTTTTTTACATGTCTCTGTAGTTCATGAAAACTGTATTAGAACAAGTTTAGGTCTAAGAGAAGATAAGGGGTAATATTTTGAAATCAACACATTTTTTACTATCACTGCAGAAATTTCAGTATATTTTATCTTGCATCAAAAAATTACATCTAAATATTTCTTTATAAAAGTTTCCTTAGGGCTACACAAACCCAGAGAGGTACAGAATTACTTGACTTTTCTCTGTGCAATCCTAAATCAAATGAAGTTCTCTCAACTGACATTCTGTGATCAGTTTGGAGGTCTTGAACTAGACTGTCCCTTATACTGACCATAGGAAACAGTTCTCCATATTCGTTATCATTTTCCCAGTATGTACCAGCATGTCCAGTACATACTATGTTCTCAACAAATATATAATGAATGCATAACTAATGGAGTTACATGGCATAAAGATCTTGGAATTACAAGTCCTGTCTTCAGTCCTGGGCTTTGCCACTTGCTGATTATTTAGCTTTGGGCAAGTGATTTAACTTTTTAGAATGTAAATTTATGTATCTGTAAAATTTTAAAAACAATTCCCCTAGTCTCTGTGAAGGAGATACATGTAAATTATCTTTGAAAATTATAAATGCTAACCATTATAAAGCCATTTCTAAGGCAGAATGACAATGGCTTAATATCGTGGAATCATAGAGTCTCTGTATTGAAAGAGACCTTAAAAGTCATTAAGTTCAACCACACCACTGGTACTTGATTTTCTTCCTAAACAGCGATGTAATGGATATGAAATGCATATTTTATTTTATACATAAGGGGTTTTTCATTCTGCCCCTGATATGACCCAAAACATTCCCTTTGAGTTATAAAGGAGTGATATTTTCAGTACTTTACTCCACACTTTTAAACCGCACACAATTCCATGAGGTAGACACTACGTTTGTCCCCATTTAAGAGATGAGGAAATCTAAAAAAAGAATTGTAATGTTACTTGCCCAGTGACTCACAGTTGGTAAGTTGTAGAGCCTGGACTTGAACCTAGACAGTCAGGATGGAGACAGTCTTGAGTCCATACTCCTAACCAGCACAGTGCACCCTCCCCAGGTGAAGTGGAATGTGGGAATCTTCTCTGCTCCCTGCATGCAACAGTGGATGGTTGTAAGGCGCATCCTATCAAATTCCATAACAGTCTGGAGTCTAGACCAGCAGAGTTCCATAGAACTTTCTGAGATGAAGGAAATAATCTATATCTATACAGTCCAGTATGGTAGCTAGTAGCCACCTTTGGCTTTTGAGCAATTGATATGTGAATGGTGTGATTGAGGAACCAAATTTTTAATTTTGATAATTTAAGTTTAAATAGGTAGATGTAGATAGTGATTACACGGTGACCACATGTTGAACAATGCAGTTTCAGGTTCTAGATCAATGCTTCTCTTTTTTTTTTTTTCCTCCTTGGTATATATGACAGCTGGCATTTATTTGTGAGACACTCTCCCATGAATGGAGCCTGGCAGGACAGAACCAAGTAGTGGCTAAGAATTTAGAGGCTGAAGTTAAGCCGACTTAAGCTCAAATGTCGGCTGTCGTGCTGAATGTGTGACTCAGAGTGTGGAGTTGACTTACCCTTAAATCAGGGCAGTAATTAAATTACATCACTGAGCTTTTTAAAAACTGAAAAGAAAATTATTTGACGTAATTTCAGAGTTACAGGGGGAAATGCAAGAATAGTACAAAGAATTCCTGTGTACACTTCACTTGGAATCCCCAAAGTTTATTACTTTTTCTCTCTGTCTCTGTCTGTCTCTGTCTCTCTCCCTTCCTCTCTGTCTCTCTCTCGTCTTCCCTCCCTCTCTCTTTTTCTCCCTTTCTCTCTCTGTCTCTCTCTGTGTATGATTATTGCCCTGAACCATTTGAGAATAAGTTGCAGGCATGACTCCTCTTTCCTTTTACTAAATACTTGTGTGCATTTCCTAAAAATAAAGACATTATCTTAGACAAGGCAGGAAATTAACAGTTACTAGTCATAATACTATTATCTAATCCACAGACCTTATTCAGTTTTCAGCCGTCGTCCCAATAATGTCTTTTATATCCAAAGCAAATACCATCTTATGCTGTGCATTCAATTTTCATGTCTCTTTAATCTCTTTTACTGTAAAACAGTTTCTCAATCTTGATATTGTTTCATGACATAGATGTTTTTTAAATGATGTAGGCCAGTTAGTTTGCAGACTGTCTCTCCGTTTAGGTTTGTCCTTTGTTTCCTCATAATTTGATGTACTTGTGCACTTCCGTTAGGGATAAGAAAGCTATGACATGTCCTTTGCTGTGCATCATATCAGGAGGCATATGATGTCCATTTGCCCCATTATGTTGGGCCATTATGGTGATAATAACTTAGATCACTTGATCACTTAAGTAAGTTTCTATCTACCAAGAACATGTTTTCGAGTTAAGCTTATAAATTCATATAATTATTTTTTTTTGATACTGTAGCTCCAGATTTGAGTAGAGAGAGCCCCCCTCAAGCTGACCCTTATATCCTTTTGACATGACTCCATCATTATTTGAATACATCCCTAATTTCTGGCATAAGAAGTCACTTCAGACTCAGGTCTTATCTTCCCTGACTACCTCCTGGAATCATTAAAAGGAAAATCTACTTCAAGTTTGCTATGTGAAGTTTTGAAATTTTGTGTAAATGCTAACATCACATGGAAATCACATTTTGTACAATTTTATAGCCACCATTTTTTTTTATCTGACTGTTCTTGTAATTTTCTTTTTAGTTGCCTTCAGGGAACAATATGAGAGCTCTACTTAGAGCTTACTTAACTCCTATCAATTCTTATCAATAAAAATCAAAGATTATACAAAATTATACAAACATTCATTTGGATAAGAGGCAGTCCATTGAATTCTGCTAAAACAGTTTTTATATTAAAACTGATTCATTTTATTTCCTCACTTCAGTTATAGGCTACTAAACTCTTACAGCCTTCTGAAACACAAAAATTGAAAAAGTCTTATTCATGTAAAAAATTTTTTAAATTCTACGTAAAGCAAATGTCTGTCATACCAAGATGTCCAAAATTCTAAAGGTTATCAGGCATCACTCGTGGTAGCCTTGGAAATTATTTGTTTGATTTTTGAGGAAATCCTTTAACCAGTCAAGTTCAGTAATATTTTTAACTTACTTTTCTCTGCATTAAAAGGATATGCCTGTTAATATATACCTAGGTCATACATAATACATTCATCTGTCTTCTACCACTTCTGTGGGTTGAGATGCACATGGTTTAAGTGAATCTGTGTGACGAACATTAGAACCATCTTGACCCCAGTGTGTCAACTTCTGTGAGTCTGGCCGCTCTCAAAGAATTTGTTGGCTGAGCTATAGAGTCTCTAAGAAACTCTAATTTGAAGAAGGAAGACTAAAGTTTGGGGAGGGAAAGTGAAAAAGGTTGATAAATACATATAACTTCCTAAATAAAAACTTTGTCATATATCATCAAGAGTAGCCCAGGAAAACCATTCTTATGGCTTCTAAATCCTTGAATCCAGCAATATAAAAAATTTTTATTTTGATTTAGGTTTAAATGTCCAGTTTCTTGAGATGCCAGTTTCTTTACAAACTAAACCACTTGTCAAGTTCAGACCACGGGGAAGAATATTACTATTTTTCAAATACAGATTATTAAATCCATTCCATTTGAAAGACTAGAGATGCAGGTCAAACATCCTCTACTCCATGTTTTGGATCCCCTGGGAGATAATCCATTTTAGGAATTGTTTAATACTTTCTGAATACTTGTCATAAACTTCCATCACAGATACTTTTTCTTAAATCTGCAAGGCAAGTTGTCTTTTTATATGCTTGTTTTGCCTCTTTAAGAGAGAAAAGGGAAGAGAGAGGGAATGGAATTAAGCTTTAAAGAAACATGCCTGGTTTGTGTGTTTGGTGCTTTCCAGAAACAGGAAATTCATTAGAAGAAATTGAGGGTAATCTATATTTAAGGGAAGCAGTTTATATGTCTTATGGGCCATGGTTTCCCCAATGAAAGAATGTTTAATACATCTTTATTGAGTAAATAGGCTTGAATAAAATCTATAAATTTATAAAATATTTTTGTTTGATCTTTATGGCAATCCTTTGGGATGAGTAAAAGCAATACTATATCTCTTTCTGGTGTTGTTGCTAACTTGGCTTCCTGACCCAAAGTCAGTATCAATCCATTCCAATTGTGAAAGACCTAGGAGTCATCTGAACAAGCAGGAGTTGAGATGTTAAAACCACTGGTTTTATCGCACATCTGCAAGTGAGAAGACCTGTCAAAACATGGGTTAATTGTTTATATGGTAAAAAACTAGATGTTGAAGTGAAAAATCTAAAGTGCTAAATATGTTAATTATAATTAAATATGAGCTGTTTTCGGAAAAGGTAAACTGAAATTTACTACAGAAAGAATCCAAGACTCTCTCTGATGAAGTTGGTATACAACCTCTTTCTTTAGAGAATAGTACAAGCACAGGGAGCAGCTGCAGGACCCCCAAATTCTTGGAGGTAAAGAATATCTAGAATTTAGATAGATATTATTATTATATCTATTAATAATAAAATATAATTATTCTATTATTCTATTTAGAATAATAGAATTTGCAGATTCTAACAGGTCACATCACATGTTGGTAACTGAGGTGTGAAAAAACAAAGGACCATACTCTGGCTTGTACTCCACAGAAATCACACCTTACTTGTAACTTTAGATTTGGTTGGATCCTTTTCCAATGAATTAAGGGCAGCAAGCATTAAAAAAAAAAGACTAAAATTGAACTCAGACAAATTTAAAATGTAAGATCTAAAGGTGGTACATTCTGGGCCTAGATAATTTGAATTCTGTCTTTGAACAGAAGGGCAGCTATGGGGAAATTAGGCTTCTTGTGATGACATCAGAGACATCTCATCCCCTGGGTGTCAATGGTCACATTTAGAACGTTGCTCTAAAGTCCGATGCAGACTCTCTGCTGATAAGTTTCTGAGAGGCAAGTTTTTGGGTCTCATTGATTTACTGAAACATTCATTCAATTAAGAAATTTTTGAGTTCCTGGAAGGAGCCAGTGGTATGCTAGGCCATACAGCTACGACATAGGCATGGCTCATGTGTGGTGCAACCTAAATTTTGTTGCTTTGGTAAAGATAACATTACTTCCGAGAAGGGAGGCTAAATATTATAGAAAAGAACAGAACGGAAGTAGGGTGCCTCCATAAAAGGAGGCAAATACATAAGATTGGAAATTGAAGTGTGCGTTCAGTCTGGGTAAATAAAAATATGAGATTAATTGCTCTTATTTGGGTAATTAAATGGGGGGTGGGGGGAGGTGTTCCCATGATGTTAATCCTTTCTGAGATTAACATGCTTTTATATACTGGTTTCAGTTAGTCATTTGCCAATGAAGGCTTTTAGATAGCATTTAAGAGAAATCTGTACAGGTCAAAACAAAAAAAGAGACAATCTTTCCTAGCAGAGCAAATTGTTAGAGATAAGAGTATACATAAATTACGAAATTTGCTGTAAAGTCATTCGAAATGGGTGTATTCTTCTGTGGTCACCTTAGCTATATATGTATCTCAGAGCAGAGTAAGCCCATCTAGATCATATCATCTAGAAACCAGTATTTGAGCAGCCTCATAAAATATTTCAAAGTATAAAGTCTCAAATTTCCTTTGATGTTAAAGATGAGAGACACAGTAAATAGGTAAGGTTTTGGGTATAAGATAAAGAAAAGTTGGAAGAAAATTATTTCGTTATCATCAAAATCAATTATTGAGTTTCACTGTATTTATATCACTTCTTTTAGAGTGGTAAAGTTAGGAGAAAATTTAAACATTTTCTTCTAAGAATGTACAATTTAAAAGGATAATTTTAATATAGGAAAGGTTAACTGATGAATAGAACATATTCTATTTAGGAATGTTTACTTAGATAACGACAAAGTATTCATGTTTCCTTCAATGGTAGTTGAATCAGCAGTATCTCTAAGTTTGCTAATAACTTGAACACTATGATTTGGGACTTGAACCCTAAGGAGTCAAGTTCAAATGATGACTTGTATGTTCTCTATTATTTAGTTGGGAAATTAGACCTGGCTATTTAAGGTTTCTTAAATCATTACATATATGTTACATATTTTAAACAGCTTTCAATATAATTCTTGTGACTTGGCTTTGCAGATATGCCTGTTTATTTTTTTAGATTATTTAGGAGATTAGCATTAGAAGATATGTTTAATTACAATTTTTCCTTATAAAGTAGGCAAACTTTCATGTTTACTAAATAATAAGAAATATAAATTCTTTATTTATTAGTGAATGTGGAAAATAATTTTCTCTGAATGTAACCCAGTCTGGTAACTTTGCATAAACAAGCCCTAATTCAAAGCTATTGCAACAGGAGGGAGAGACCGGAACTCAATCTGAGCTCTACTCCAGGGGAAAAAAAAGGGCAGGAGAGTTTTCAATTAGCAATAATCACGCCTCGGATAAACCTCATTGGCTACGATACTGCCACTGCGCAAAGCTGGGCAGGAGAGTTTTAAGAGGTGCGTGGAGGCCTCTAAGTCTGCCTTTGTTTGCTAATTGGATTTACCTACAGGAAAAGGAAGATAGTTTTACAACTTGGAGCAAGGCACCTATCAAATTTAGGCTTCTACCTTCCTACAGACACTGAAAGATAGAGGTACTGTCTTCCTGGATGGTTACATTTCAAAGGAATGACTTCCAGGTCTTTGAGAAAGACATCTGTGGGTTGTAAAACTGGTTAGGGCCTTTGAAAGATATTTACATTTCAAAGGAGCAGAGAAGGATTTTACAATGATATGTTTTCTAAAGTAAATGCTCTAAGAAAAGAGAGATCAAGGGCTTAGAGTCAGGAAGATAACTAAAGTTTAGTCAAGCAGAGAGGGACCAACTTGAGCAATATATTATGTCGTGATTATGTTATAATTTGGACTTCTTCTCCAAGGTTCTTTGACTGTGGACCTCTGGGTGTGACTCATTTGGACTTCTGGAAAGGGGAAGTATCAATAGGGATGATGCTTTGGTACTCTTCTTTACTCTGTTACCAACTATTTATGTCTTGAGAAGCTGCCTTTGGGGCCTTTAAATTTTGTAAGTTGAGAAGAAATTAGATATTTATTCTAGTAACAAACAATAATGAAATAAATTATTGGAATTGCATAGATTATCATAGAAATACGATTAGTAGTAGTATTTTTAGTACTTGTGTTGAACTTAGCCATCATGATGCATAGAAAAGAGATGTTGTTATACTATAAAGATAAGTAAATTTAGGTAAGTTATGCTGAACAATTACTTAAGCAGAATAGCCTTATTCTTATACTAGCAGCTTCTTACCTTCAAACTGGAATTAAAAGAGAAAGTTTATATGTCATCCTGTTAAGGAGACAGTGATAATTATGAATTCTCGTCCTCCTTCAGAATCTTAAACAAAAAGCCTTACTTTCTGGAAAATTCTATAGTCCTATAATGCTGAAACATTATTTAGAATAAAACAACTCATAAAAATGTTGATAAAAAAGAACTACCTAGCTAATTCTTAATTCTCTGAAAACTAAAGCTCTCTAATACCTATTTTTTGAATGCTGTTGTGGGTAATTAGATATGATTTTCCAGTTATTGGAGAAAGAGCAGATGTGACTGGGATTGCTGAGATCATAATTTTATGGTGTAATGTGATGCTGACCGTGTGAGGGGATGTGAAGATGAGGCAGTTAACAGTAGATGTAAGGGTTTGGAACTGGGAGTCTTTGAACTATATTTGAAAGAATCAGAGCAAGGGCTTAAAGTCATTTTACTTTTCTTCTTTCTTTGTTTCCTTCTGCCATTCTTATAGCAGCTGAATTCTTGGGGCCTCTCTCCTCACTCTTCCTTTCCAACGTTTTCCTTCTATTTCTTTCTCCTTTAGCAGTGCTCTTTAAGTAAATAGGACACTGAAAGAATATATAACGTCAAACAACCATCAGACAGCAGGTCCTAATCATGCCAGTATTCAGTAAGCCATGTCTGAAGACTCTACCTTTCCTCTGGGTTTGATAGGATAAAGCTAGTCGTGGAAAAGGAATTGAGAAGTGTGGCTCTACTGATAAGGAAACATCACCATAAACTGTGAATTAGCAGCAGGTCACTGGATTTACATCTGGAGTGTTTCACTGCTATTAATAATGCCTTTTTTACTCTTTGACTTCTGTGGACATATCACCTAGGATAATGACCCTCCATCTATTTGCACAGGTGCAAGGAAATAAAAAAAAGGTCCTAAAATGTACATACAGACTCACACACACATAAGCATGCTGGGCATACTAAATTATAGAAAAGAATAATTCATCAATAAAGTAAATGTTGTGAAGTCCTGTGATTCATCATTCATGATTCATTCATAACACAAATTAAAAAATAATTTTGAAAGAAGCTGACAGATTGGACCAGAGGCATAAATCTAAGCTATCCAGGCAGTATAACTCTGCACAGTAACATTACGGGAACAGCTGCTATCTTTGTGTAGCTCACACCTAGGTTGTTTTTGTAGACCCTACTGATGACAAAACCAATTAGCAGATTAGAAATTGCCAAAAATCAGGGATGCCTTGCTGAAGAATCTCTAAAACTGAATAGTATTTTGGCTAATGCTATTCTTTGTTCATCTCAGGATTTATAGAATAAGAATGTTTTGTGTGTAAACATCTGTTGCTTCAGGGGAGCGTCCATCATGCAGTTGCCAAATGAGGTAGACATATGTGCATATGGAAAGCCTTAAGATCTGTGGTACTGCTGAATTTCTCAACATAGATTAAAACTTCTAATCAGGTTTTTTTTTTAAGTAAACCTACTTTATAAAATGAACTGTTGAATAGTTTGATGTAAAAGAAAGCATTTCAAAGGATATTTCATTTAAATGTAAATGTAGACTATGCATTATTAAAGAGAACGTGGCTTTTCATATTCTTGTTTTTCTAGACACCTGGGATCAAAGTCACCTTTTGAACTTACACAGTAAGCTTCTAAACTTAAATCTTACTGTTAAGGATTTAAGTTCCTTATTTTCACTGTTAAAAGACAAATGCTACCTAAAGCTTTATCTGCAGCATTAATTTTCCTGTAAAGACAGGGGAACTGAATTAGCAGGGGAAAGGGTAGGACTCTGGAACACTTCGGTCATAGCTTTGGAATCAGAGCTCTCAGCAGTTTCATGCTTTGTGGATAATTAAAATCGATACAAAATAATTACACAGCTGGAAGGATCTCCAGATAGTTAATCCAGTCCCTTTCCTCCAGGAGAAACTAACTCTAGTCTAAACCAACGTCCACACAGGCATTCAGGTTACATGAAAGAAATAGGAACCCTAGATTTACTTTCTGCACTTACTATGAACATTGCAAATGTGGCCTGGTAATAAGTGTTCAGAAGGAGATTATTATTATTATTATAAAGACGATGTAAGCATCATACAATAGCCTTCTGCAATCGCAAGATAATCAATGGAAGGCAGTGATGGCTAAAATGACTGTCATTTTTAGTGTTTCTCATGTCATATCTTAAAAGTCCAGATCAAGTGCTATTCCTCCCTAAAATCTTACTAATCTCCATATCCATTGGTTATTTAACTTTTGGTACCTATATTTAGTAAGGCTTTAGGATATATACATAAATCTATAATATGAATATAGATAGCTGTATAAAGTAGCTTTTGACATCTCTGCACCTTAATGAGAAGTCCTTGAATGCTAGTTGCCAGAGCCTAGCACAATGCTCTGTACTTAGTCATTACTCAGCAAATGCTGGTTTTTAATATTTTTCTTCTAAATCCGGTTGAAGCTAGTTTTTCTTTATTGTTCTGTCCTCAGGGCAGGTGAGGACAATCATGAGAAGTGTTGAGTCTCCTGGCTGATTTCAGTTCTCTATTCCAACATTCTCTTTATTTCTTTTTTAAGGCGTCTTTGTTTTTTTTATTTTATAGAGATCAAATATTGTAAGAACAAAATAAAACAAATATTTCCAAGTTCCATTAATGTTCCACATTTTTCAAGTAAAATTTAACGTGACGAAGTTAGTCTACAACAAAAGATTTTTAGATGATCTCTTGGAGTTCAATTTTATTTTTTAGGTACACTTTTCCTAAAGAAAAAGGCCATGGTTCTTGAAGCTTTTGGTAAATCAGTAGAATTCAAAAATTGTAAAGTAACGTGTCAAGTTAGATTAGTGGATTAGTCCAAGGCATCTACAAAGTTTTAGGGAAACAATGTATTACACTCACTACATGCTTTGAAAAAAATAAATAAAAGGGAACTTTTCATCAGTATTCAATATTGGGCCACCTTATGGAACTGCACCCTATTCACACTTTTTATGTTTCCTTTAATCCTGCTGTCTTTGACTAGTGGTCAAAATACAAGATTTCTATTACAGAAAATATTTCCCATCAATTGTTATTTCTACAACCAGCTGCCTTCACAATCTCTTTTCTTTATTCTGTGACCTACATGCCACATTTCTTTACAGTATATTCTTTCTTCTTCCTTTAGCTAATAAACTTCCAGTTTCTTCACTTGACAAGAAACAAAGGCAACTCAAGTGGAGGCTGTACATTCCACTACAGCCAGAAGGGGATGGGGGAGTGGGGAGGTGAGGGCTGAAAATGGGAATAACATTCTAAATTTCCATGCATTCAAATACCATCACTTTCTTTGTCTGCAAGACCCTTACTCTGCATACACATCCCAGACACACTGTCTTCTAATCATTGAGGACACTGGAATCTGGCTCCCTATCTTCCTTTTGACCCCCAAACCCAAGCATCCTTGTGTATAGCTTCAGTGTCATTATGGTGAACCCATCAATTTATCCCAAGAAGTTTTACCGACACTTCACTCAACAAACATCATCAAAGCTCAAGTCCAAAGAAAAGAATGAATCTCTCTCTCTCTCTCTCTCCCCCATTCCCTCCATTCAACCTCCATGCTCTTCAACCCTATAATTATCTATTTAATTTTCCTAAAGCACCGCATTAATCCATGCAGTCACTGATTCCTATTGCCACATGTTCAGTCTTCCTACTTCTGGTGTTCAAAGACCATCAAAATTGGCCCTCAACCTTTGTCTCTAGACAATTTTTGTTACTTGGGCAAGATTATAACTGATCCAGCAATTCTCCAAATATGCCTAATTTTCTAGAATTCTAAGCTATTCTCATGGCCTCTGTCAATTGTGTCCTACCCTCCCCCACAAAAAAAACTACTTTCCTTTAAGATCCAAATGGCCAGTAGTCTGTGACCACTCCATGTGAAAGTGTCTGTGTTCTTCTCAGAAGTTCTGTGGATTGGGTTCCACTGTTTGAAAGCATTTATTTCTTTGTTTTGTGGTTAACTGTAAATTTATCTGTCTCCTTAATTGCCTAAAAGGTAGAACCAGCTTACTGTGTTAGTAAAATAGGGTATTAGTTCCGTGTCTACCTCTAATGAGCTCTTTCTGAGTTACCACTTCACCCTACTGAACTACAATTGTATATGTATGTAACAGGAGAATGAGGACATCGATTAAAATGATGTGTTATATTTTGTATGTGTTCTATGAAATTATCAGAGAAGTGGCCAGGGCGTTCTATGTTTATTATTTCCATATCACTCTCTTTATAGTAGGCTAAAACTAGTAGATATTCAATAAATATTCATTAATATTCATTGAATAAGGAGATATTTACTAATTTCTTTTTAACAGAGCACAATAAGTTTTAAGGAGTCAATAATCCACTTAAGGATACAGTTCTCAGTCATCTACCCCTTCTTTTCATCACATCCGTGATTAGATTTCTCCACTAGCTCTGTCTTCTGGACCACATCTTTAGCCTATGGCAAATACTAAAACTAGTATAAAAAACATGGCATATCAGGTTTGAAAAAACAGACTTCTAAGTTTTAGTGGCAAGTTGTGCAATGCCACAGTTTCTTTGAAAAGCCTTTGCAAAACACCTCAATTACACCTCATCATTATGGTTCTTGTGACTTCCTGGATATTTCTCTAATAAACTCTGTAAAACTCACCTTGTTAATCACCATTGACAAAGCTCCATCACATGGTTCATCTTGTTTGAACCGCATAAGAAATCAGAAGTTGTACCTTCTTCCTGTCTCATTGGTTGCCTCAAGTTGTAAGTTTTGCATAATTATATAGATTTTTCTTCAAATGATGGTATCTTATAAACATGGCGAGTTATGTCTTCTAGAAGCCCGTATCTTTGGGGGGTTTTACATTGATAAGAAACATTGAAAACTTAGTTCATTTTTACAAAGATTTCAGAATTTTAAATATCTCTGAGAAGGGTCATATGCCAACAGATGCTTAATTTTCAGTGTAGCCCACATTATCCAATGCCCAGAGGGTGTTTTTTCTTTTTTAAATATTTAAATAACAGTAATATTGGCAAACACCGTCTTCTCCCCCCAGATGTGGAATACAGGAATGACTTGTTGGCTACTAAAGAGATTAAATTTCATTTGTTTTTGCCCTAGAGATAAACACCAAGTAAAAGATGGAAATATTTTTGATAAGTAAGTTATCACAGACAGCATAGTTTCTACTTAAGAAGTAAAAAAAACTAACTCGGCCTCGGGGCTCTAATTCTATTTGTGTGCCATCTAATATTTGTAAGTGGGCTTCACTTTAAGCTTGTCTATCCTGGCAGTTCAGAATGCAAATATAATAACAAAATTCCCTGAAAACAAATTTCAGCTGATCAAAACCCCTTAAAGAATCGTTTAAAAGATAAGTTATTTTCTTTACTACAGTAAGTAAAGTATTATGATGATCAACGTGTGAGAGAAATGAAGTTAATTTATATTAAATACAGAAAGGAATAAAAATAACTCATAATATATTCAAAACAAGAATGTACCGTATTTATAACTAGCTTACCTTATCTCAGTAGTTGAATTTTCCTTTGAATATAATTTTGGAGGAATTGCGCTTTTCTTGGCTAAGGTTCTATTTTAAAACACACACATGTATGTTGTTGACAATGTAGCCCTCCATCCTAATAACCGAGATTAATATCCAGTGACATAAAAACACTACCAAATGTAAAATAGCTAGTGGGAAGCAGCTGCATGGCACAGGGAGATCAGCTCGGTGCTTTGCAACCACCTCGAGGGGTGGGATAAGGAGGGTGGGAGGGAGATGCAAGAGGGAGGGGATATGGGGATATACGTATGCATATAGCTGATTCATTTGGTTATACAGCAGAAACTAACACAACACTGTAAAGCAATTACACTCCAAAAAAGATGTTAAAAAAAAAGTACTTGAGATTAAAATAGAATAATTGTGAAGTAAATGTGTTTTTTTCCCCTTAGACTTGGGACATGATTCAGCATTTAAAACTTATAATTCCCCAAAAGATGTTACAGAGACAATTCAGCTGTTGGATTTGTTTCAGAATAAATAAGGGACTTAATATAATATGCATATAATATCCATATGTGTACATACATATAGAGTCTTACATATCTAACCTATGTATCATGTGTTGATATATTTTTTCTTCTTTAATGTGCACAATTTCAGTTCATTCAGTGATATACTTAGGCAAATGTTACCAAGCCCCTCTCCTCTGTTCAGGAAATGAGATCAGCAGTGCTTATGGGAAACGCACATGGAATCATCAGTCTTTGGTGCTCATCTAGTCACATTAGCATTGTACTTCACTAATAATGTGGGATTTGGCACAAATCTAATGATATTAATGGGGAATGACTTCTGTTTGTATAGAGAGAGTAAATGGTGGATAATTGTGCTCTTTCTGCCCTTATTCAATCCTTTGTTCACTCTCCCACAGCCAACATGCCTCCCATATCCCACCTGAAACTGGAGGCAGCCTTTCTTGGCTTTTCTACTTTTTCTAATATTTCTTAGCCTTGTGGGAGAAGATAGGAGGAGGAGGAGGAATAGAAGAAGTCTAGTTCAAAATATGCAGTTTCCTCTTTAATGTCACCACTGGACTTGTTCAAAGAGAAACTCAGATCCTTTTTTTTTCTTTTTTTAAAGTAGTATCCAGACAAAAGTTTTAGGCTGTAACTCAGGTATGTAACGTTACAGCAGCTTTATATTTATATATTAGAGAAATCTGTATATTTATATGGTAGAGAATTCTAACATAAAAACCTTTTTATTTATATTTCAGTAAAATGTCCTTTTAAAAATATTTAAAATCTGAAAAAAATATTTCCCAAAAGATAATCTCTCTTACAAGGAGGGAACATATTTATTCGTTCCACAGGAATTTGCTGGGTGTCTTGTATGTGCCAGGCATCTCCTCACTGGAGATACAGTAGGAAAAGGAGGACAAAGTTCCTTTATCCAGTAATACTTAAAGGGTTAAAGCTTGTATTTATAAGAACTGGAGCTACCCTTAAAACCACTAGACTCAGTAATTCTATAGTGCCCATAACATCTTACACTAAACATGTAGTAAGTACTTTGATGATACATTTCCTCACCAAACTGGAAAGCCATTACATGTTTAGCTAAAATATCTCCACTTTGGAGTGAACAAACAAAAGCACTGGGTTTGATCAAAATGTAGAAGAGAAATACCTATTTGTTATGAATCTGCCTCTTAGTATAAAGGGTATAAGAATTATTTACATCTACTGGAAAAAAAAAAAACTTTGCAAGTTTTGTTTCCAAAATGTTTCGTGACATTTATTTATTAACTACGAATTGTTTGTATATTGTGACGGACTACCACTTAAGGTGTTTTAGTTGTTGTTGTTTTTACTATTCCTGAAAGATTTGCAACTAGTTTACGCCATCAGCTTGGTTTCTTTCTCTTCTCTCCTGGAGCCCTAGTTTCCTGGCAAACGGCAGGAATGTTGTAGATTTAGGAATTAACCTTCAAGAAGGCGCTTTAGATGGCGATGTCTCCATGTACTGCTCAGTTCTTTAGTCTCTCTTTTGGGCACAACTTGGCAAAGTGAAAATATGCCAAAAGACGGAGAGGAAAGTATTTTGCATTGGAAATTTTTTCTTTTCTTGAAAGAAACATCACTCACATTTAGGCTAGATTATACACCACGACCTGGAATTGGAAACCTAGCAGCTGATGAATTGGAACTTTTCTGTGAAACAAGCCAATTTAAGTTAGAGTCATGGACTGTTCACACAGGCTATCAAATTCAAACGGATGAAACAGTGCCTGGCAAAAGTTTGACTGAATCTAGAAAAGAAAAACAGATTCACTTAACAGAAAACGGCTGGTAAGAGATTACAATTTTTAAATATGTACTAAAATTACTGTTGTTCAGGCTGATAATTTCTCAGTGCTAATAGGCCACAGAAAGGCTTGATACAGCTGGTGTAGCTTTGGAGACAGGGATTTTGTTTGGTTTTTGTTTCTGTGTTTTATTCACATTATCGTTGTTCTTTATAAAACTGCTTGGGTCGTTTTTATTAACGTAGGAGAACCTGGACTTGTTGCAAGAGATATTGTCTAAAGAGTGATAGCACTAAAGACCTTTAGTCCCTATATGGATAAGAGAAAAATAACTAAATTAGGGTAGGTCTTTTTATATAAACCAACCTTAACAAAACAATCTTAGTAAATACTTTAATCTAATAAAATATCCTCATAGTCAAGTAGTGTTTTAAAATACCAGCTATACATTTTCAAGTTCATTTTTTTTCAGAGCTTTTAAAGAACCATAGAAATACTGTATGTAAAAAATGAATAAATCCAACAGCAGTGATAGAAAAGGATACAAATATAATACATGAAAGGTCCTGCAACTTACTTTAACCACCTAACTAAGAAAAGTAAGAACACTATTTCTCAGATAATATTTTTAAGTCAATATTACTACAACTCACTATATTAAAGGCTCTCAAAATGAGGGAATTAGTCATGGAATAACATTTTCTACGATTAATGACATATTTAATTTTCTTATTTAGTCATATTGCTTTCTTTACTCATAATCAAAATATAATTTAGAGAATGTATTATTTCATCTAGAAATTAACAGCTGGCTTGTAAGAAAGACTTATGTCAGATTAATTACTGCCTTTTTAAATTTTATAATATACTGTGACAGAAAATTAATGATGCCTGCAGTATTTAGCATAGTTCATAACCCACATTTCAATGAAAATATACTGTTATTAATGATAAACATTGCACAGATATAATATACATGAATTGCTGTCCATTTTATGTCTGTTCTGTATAATTCTATGAAATGAAGCTATATTCATTCTGTTTATTAATTTAGGCTTCATGGATTAAAATTTGCATTCATTATATTCATGTGTATATAGGATTATATGAATTTAATCAACTCAAGGCATGACAAGTAGCGTTTGACTGACAGTTTCTTCACGATTCTAATCTGGTCAAGAATTTATTTCCCGTTCATTTTATCATAGACATATGAGCATTTTAAATTAGACTGAACACGTTAGCATTTTAGGTAGTATCCATTCCCTTCATGCTCCCTGTGCCAAAAGCAAGGTAGTGTCCACAGACAGACATAGACTTGTATAGTGTCCACAGAGAGATGCTTCCATAGCATGCATGCACTGACATTTAAAGCATGATATCTCCAGTTTGGTGTCTCAGATTTAAGTTTCTTGCACAGTTTTAGTTAAAATCTCTTTTTCCTGTAATGGATAGCAGGGCCCCTTACATTATAGTGTAGCAGGTGTAAAATTCCAGTTTCTCAAATAGGGTCACCTCTTTCGTTTTTAGTCCTACTGAATTCAGTCATTTTCTTTTTACCAGTGGCTAGTGATTGGCTATGACATCTCCAAACCGAGGACTATAGTAATAAGAAAGACATGGTATATCCCTGAACAAATATGGGAACAGTTATTTTTGGAACCATAGGCATAAAAATACTAAAAAGAATGCTTAATAGTTTTCCTGTAGAGGATCCTTTTGGAAATACAGAATTGCTATGGAATACTTAGAGGAATATTTATAAATAGATTGAATGAATAGTCAAGATTTCTACATTAATATGAATGGGAAGTAAAGTTATTTCCATAAAATAACACCCAGTAATATTTGCGGAGCTATGATAATGAGTAAAATGTATCCACTGGTTTCAAGATTGTTCCAAGTGAGTTTAGAAGGTGTGAGTTGTCACAAAATAATACAGCGAAGTTTTCAAAACCTTAAGTAATACCCAGTCTGAGAGACTTCAATCACAACACCATTTCATTTATAATTCACTTTTAAGTGTCTGTGTTCCAGAGATTGACTGACAATGGCAGGTGTTTCTGAGTGATTGCTGAAGAAAATATCTAAAATGAGATACAGCAGAAATAAGTCTCTCTAAAAGAAGAGAATTAAAAGCAACCAGGTAGGGAAATGCATTTTTGAGAAAATACAAGAGACTTTCAGATCTCTCTTTGAGGCATATGCCTCACATTGAAAAGGAAGCATTTGAGGAAAACAGAGATGCCAGAGAGAATAGATAGGGAGTTTCCCTCCCATTAGCCTGCACAGGGTACAGAGGTAGAACTGGGCAACCTAAATCACATTGAATAATCTGAACTATAAAAACCTTTGGGATATGAATTTGCCTCTACTTTCATAGGAACAGAGTAGATGTACATGAAGATTATAATCAATATTTGTGCATAGTGGCAGAATAAAATTATGTTTTCAAAAGTTAGAAATGTTTTAGCATTTTTCTGGGAAGTCATAATTCTCAAATTTTTCAAAAACACAAAGAAAAAGGTAAAGCCTTTCTGGAATTGTAGCTCCTAAAAGTAACTAAAATTGTCAGTTTGGTGTGAATCCTTTCAAACTTTTGACAATAGGCAAATATATACGTTTACATTAATGGGTTTTTCTATAATATCCTTCTGTAGATTAATTTTTTACTCAATCATATAAGGTATAAATTAATGTGTGAATACATAGGAACCTACTTTATAGTTTTGACACTACCATGTTTCATTAAATGGATGTACCATAATTCACTGAAGCTATCCCTTTCTGAAGTATATTCATAATATGATAATATAAGCAATCATAAATTCTAGTGTAATTTAGGTTTTAACACAGTTTCTGATCAACCCCAGTGATGAGAAGGGACTTCCTTCAGTGGAGAACATTCAAAGTGCCAGCCAGTTTCTCATAGTATTTTATGAAATCACAACCACCTTTGGACGTAGAAATCATAAGCTTCATTTCACAGCACAAAACAGTGTGTTTCTGAGAGGTTAAAAAGTTTATTGCAAGACACAGCTGGTTTGGTAAAGAATCTGAAAAAGAATGAATCTATGTATATGCATAACTGAATCACTTTGCTGTACACCTGAAACTAACACAACATTGTAAATCAACTATACTCCAATAAAATTTAAAAAATATATATAACTTACCCAGTCGTTCAACCAGAAAACTGGTGGGTATGCAGTTATCGCCCAGCTCCTGGGGTACAAGCATGCCAAATACAGAAGAACCCTGTCAAGAAAAGATATCCAAAAAGTATGGGTAGTGTGTCCCTCCCATGTCATACAGGAATGAAGCCCTGCCCAGAGATGAACTTTTTGGTTTCAGGATCCATTTACATCTTAAAAATTATTGAGAATTCTAAGGATATTTTGTTTGTGTGGGTTGTAATCTAATACATCAATATTTATGTATTAGAAACTAAACTGAGAAATTTATTTACTGATTCATTTTTAAATGACAATAATAATAAACCCACAGCCAACATTTTTAATTAAAATATGTTTTGTAAAACAAACAAGACACAGAGCTAGTAAATGACAAAGCTAATATTCAAAACCAGTTATGTCTGACTGATTCCCTGTCCTTGACATGCCAACAAACTGTGAGAAAACTGTGAGAAAAATATGTTATTTCATCATGACCTTTTAGTGAGAGAGTTTCATTCTCAAGTTGTTTTCCTTAACTACAGAGCCCTGGATTTAAGAGAATTATTGAACAAAATTGTGCCATTCTTTTTTTTCCTCTAACATCTGTACCAGGAAACCTTGTTGCTTAGACCGAAATGGAGGAGCCATTGCACTGTCACCAAAGTACCAACCTACAAATAGTGTCATGAGGATTGATGGGTTTCTGTATCTATATATTTTAAATATAAAGCAACGCCACTCATGGACATCAAAGGATAAAGTTTTTTCATCTAATACAATTTTATACTAATTTGGAGGTGGCTGTTTTTCATGGGATATGAGATAATCCTCTATGTAAATAGGTAATGTATTTCATCCAGAATAATAGTGAAGTCCAGACGCTCGATATATGGATTACCTCTTTGCCCTAATTCAGTATAATCCTGCTGGTGTCATAAGGCCTCAAATATACTTTTTTTTTTTAATACAAAACAAAGATTTTTCTTTTGGATAAAAAGTTGTCTCCTAATTATCTACAGGTCATTCTGTTATGGAAACAGGAACTTCATTTGTTGGTTTATTAAGCAATTGTTACTGGATTTGTGCTGAATTCTAGTGATATCAAAATAAATTAGAAAGAGAGTTCATGTCTCCATTCCTCCAGCAACTACCAGTGTGATAAGTAGGGAAGGGACATGAGCAAGGAATTGATACAAAGTATGATATAAAGTAAAATGAGAGCCCAGTGCTAATTTTGGGTCCTAATACAGAAGACACATGAGAAATAGGGTTAAATAAGATTTCAGGACAACAATATTGTGGGATTTAATATTATAAAATTTTTAAAGTAATTAGGATAATCCCAGGGAAGGGGGGAACGACTAGTTTAAAATATGTGATGTCGGTTTGTAACTACATAAACAAAACGTCTGGTTAACGTTAAAATAAGACTCTCTTAGTCTGTGTTACGAGTCAGTGCAGTGAACAAGTTAGTCAACCCCCTTTTTGGCATCGTGTTCAAAACCAAATGAATGACCAGATCTTTTGTTCACCTGAGTGGACCTTTTGCCATCATCTGGTCACAGCCGCCATTGCAGCCCCTAGTGGTTTGGCTACTAGAGCGCTTGCCAGAGCTCATGTGTCATTTAGGATGTCCCCAGCCTCTGCACGTCTGTTTGTTCTAATGACCACCCTCAGGAAGCCCCAGCTTCCGAAGGAGACTCCACTAATTAACTCAGTCAATACAGCATCTAATAACTGGTTGGTGGGATAAACAAAAAAGACTCCTAAAGTGAAGGAAGGAAAAATGAATTCTCCAGGCCACGAAGACCAAAATGAAATTACGAGCCATCAACCCAAAGCCATAGAAGCTTGATCGTGTACATCAGCCTTGTCTTTGGCATTGCCTGGCACTCCATCCTGGGCCAAAATGTAGATAACTGCAGTTATACCATGCTCAGCACTTCAGTTTGGTGGCAGTTTCATAATATAATAAAATTTATCATTTGTAAGCCCGTCCGCTTTTTTTTTTGAAAAAAAGCCCGAGAACAATTTGATCTGTCCTGCTAACAGCAGACACTGATGCAGGTGGTTTAAAAACAAAGCGTTTAATCGGGCAGGGTTTTACTTAAACTACTTGATGATTCATCATCCAGCCTCTGCTCATTGTCAATTGTGCCTCTCTGAGCTATTATTTATAGAATATTTAAAGAGCCGGGACTACATGTGCCTCTGTCTTGGGTTCTGTTGTGCTATAAATTGTAGTTCCAATTTGTTTCAAATGTGGCATGGATTGTCAGGATGCCATGACTCATGCTTGGTTCAGATGAATACTGTATAGTAGTTATACCGAAAAGCACAGTTTTCACTATTTATTGGCAGTTCTAGAATATTCCTAGACTACAGTTTTCTCAGGTTTTAGCCCCGTAAAATCATTCTACTCCTACATTTCCTTATGTTCATTTTCTTCACAGGGCAAAATTCAGTCAGTGGCTTAATGAACACTGTGTAGGTTCTGGCCCCCTAAAATGGCTGTTGCCATATGAGGTTGCTCAGCATGACGCAACCCTTTATCTATCAAGAAAAGAGACCAACATTTGTGGTTTTCCCAAAGGAGACACTATAGATTTCTTGAATCACATTCTGTCTCCTTAGGTACTTTTTTTCCCTTTAAGCTAACTATTAAAAACAAAAATCAGAATCAGATGAAAGAAAGACAAATTTAACTTTAAATGACAAAACCAGGAGGATAGAAACTTTTACTTGTCATGCTTAGTCCTTAATAATTGCAATTAAATAGATATTAAGTTTAATTCACCCCCTAGGCTCCCTAAAAGCAGAACAGTCTTTCATCTCTGCACCCTCCACCTTTAACTATGTCCCATAGTAGGGACATAATAAAGATTAGTGGCAGGAATGAATGATTCTGGAAGACAAGTTATGTGACTCTATCATTGGGAGGCTGGAGAAAGTTAGAAAAGATAGTAAAGTATAAGAATAGGACTGAAATAGGATGATTTAGAGAAGAGTTGAAAAGGATACATAATTATCCAGCCTAAGAGTCCGCCTCTATCTTATTCCATTCGGGCTGCTACAACAAATCACCAGATGGTAGCCTTTTCACTGTCCTCACATGGTGGATGGGGCCAGGGAGCTCTCTGTGGTCTCTTTTATAAGGGCACTAATCCCATACATGTGGGTTCTACCCTCATGACCTAATCACCTATCCAAAGGGTGCATCTCCAAAGACCATCCCATTGGTGGTTAGGAATTCAAAATGTGAATTTTGGGGGACAGAAACATTCAATCTGTAGCAACCTCCGAATGAACAACCCCTCCTCAGAGCACATGTTGCTCATGTGCGGCTATGGCACCTGGCACATTTCATTGTTATAGCTCCTAGGGGTGCTTCGATTGAGTGTGTTCATCTTCTCATTCCTAGCACAGAGTGTGGCACGTGAACGAGTATTCAGAGAGCATTTATGGATGGACTGAACCAGTGCACACCCAATATCATTATCATCAAATGCTAAAGGCTTTCCCAGTTTAAAGAGAATTGAGGTGTTGTGTTGAGAAGTTAGACAAATTGTATAATCCACCAGAAGCAGTGTCTAAAAGAATAGGCATCCAGCAAACACAAATTTTGATGAAATTTGAAAATTCGAACCACAGTATGTAGTTAAAAAAAACTCAAATAGGCTTTGCCAGAAGAAAAAAAGGGTTTTGAAATTTTTCATTAAAAATTCAAGAAGAAAAGAAGGTGGGGCATGGAGAGGGAGAAAAAGCAGTAGGGAATGTGAGGGAAGAACCAGAAAGAGTGAAGACAGTGGATCAGAGTTTTCATTAGGTCTAGCCTGGTTTGCTTTGGACCCCTAACCAGGGATGATTTTTACCTATTCAATTTTCAAAAGCAATCCTTAATGATATTTCAATGCCCAATAATATTTCAGTTATATTTTAGCATCAGTGCTATCCAGGAGGATTATTCAGATTTATATGGCAAACAAAGGTACTTAATAAAAGTCTTGGACTACTTGGAGAATCAGAGAGAGATTTCCTCTAGCTGCTTCATTTGTAGCCTTAGAGAAATAATGCATTAATCTGCAATTAGATCATGTCATCTTTCAGGATGTTTAGCTAAGGTGAAACGTGTAATTAGACATTTTAAATTGCATGTCACCACCCACAGGGTTGACACATGTTGTTTTCTCTTTGGTACAGTTCTGTGTAAGGATTCACTCAGTATATCCAGAAGTCACCTTGACCATGAAAATAAGGCTCCTGCAAATTACAGCTTCAGAATGAAATCAAACGTTATCTTCCATTACTCGTGTATTCCAACTTGAATGAACATGCATTTGATAAATAAGTTTTTCATTTTGCTTACTTATTAATTTAACATACATTTTATATTTGAGGATAGCTTAATAATTATCAAAATGACTAGCAGATAATGATTAAAAATAGTCCCACATGTACTCGGTCCACCTTTTATTATGGTAGGTATAGGCATGGAAAAGAGGCTTTAAAAGAGAGAGAGAGAACATATGTAAATATCTTCTTAATATTGAACCCAGTTGAGTTTCCTTAGTTTGTTGTACATGCGATAATTACCCTGGATCATATTTTTCAATAATGGCATGTTTGTTATTATAAATAACTTTATATATGTATTTTTTCATTTGGGATTTTTGTAAAATATTAGCAGGTGAGGGAAAAGAAGTAATGTAACCCATCTCTAAGTGTATAATAATGAATGCTAAATGTTAAAGACATATCTGCTAAAATACACTTAAACAAATGCAGTGTGGCCTGCTTTATATCTCTCTACCTTTTTATTGCGATGTTAATCAGGAATTTAAATTTTATTTTTAGGCATGGTATCCTGAGTACTATGTGAAAAGGAAGTGATGATGGAATTTTTATTTTAGTGTTAACGGCAGTTTTCAAGAGGCCTAATTAAAATCTTTATCTGAACCTTGAAGATGGGAAGGCTGTGTGAATGCATGCACTGAGTTCATATGCCTTTTGAGATTTTCTTTTCAATTTTATAGTATAAAATTTCTAGTTTTTTTATACTTTTCTCCTATAAAAGTAGTATTTCTTGTTATCTTTAAATACTGCTTTCACTTAAAATGACAGTTAAACAGTTTCTAAAATATTTTGAAATACTTTAAGAGGGAAAAACCTACTTTTCCAATTGTTTAACAATAAGATAGGAGTTCCAATAATTTTAGGAGTTGCCTAGCCGCTATACATATTAAGGTGATGTCTGGGTGATTAGCAGGATCATAATTCAGAAGATAGGAAAAGTGTTGCTTATTTAATTTTCAAGTCCACCATTCAGGTTATGTCAGTATCTCTTGAGTGGGGTAATACTGGTTGGTCCTCAGGGAGAAATAAATGCTTATTGGTTGTATAGGTGTTTATTTAGTATCTTTAGTAGACTTAGTGTCAATGAACTATACCTTTATAATGACCAGGAAGAAAATAATCTTTACTTGACCATTACCTGAAAGTGTTATGGGACCATGCATTTTATTTTCTGCCAAGACATTGTGTGGGTATATGTAGGTAAAGACTGGGGACGGGATGGGGAGAGGGCAGGGGTGAGAAACACTGAAATACAATGTCTGTTGGCTCTATGGTTACCTAGCAGATAAATTGCATTTTCTTATGTCTTTCAAAGTTTCAAGGTCAAACATGTATTAAGATTAATATTTTTCTTTGGCTGAAAATCAGTGATCAGCATAGAATGGGGTGGTGTAAGACAAGTGGTGCGAGTCAGAATGGAAACTCCTATAATATGAGAAATTTTGTGTTAAAATGAAGTTGCTTTACTCGTTTGAACTTAGGTCTTCTTTTTCTGAATGAGGATGTGGTGTGTAGGGATTTGCGAGGAAGTGCCTTGGTAATCATGGAGTACTAACATTGCTGGAAGGACTGGTTTTGTGTGTATGCTTGTATGTGTTTAATAAATGTGAAATGACATTCTGAGAGATAGCTGGAACAATTTAATACAAACATTAATGCAAAGTGCGCAAAGATTTTGGAGGCATACTGCTTGAGTTTGAATCCTGGCTCCTCCACCTGTTTCTTCTGTGACAGGCTACTTACGTAACCTACTTGCACCTCAGGTTCCATCTCTGTAAAATGGGGATAGTAACAGCAGCTACATTATTAAATTGGCTTGAGGATTAAGTGAGTTAATATCCCACTCCCTCCTCTTCTTAGAAAGGAAAATTCATATCCCACTCCCTCCTCTCCTTAGAAAGGAAAATTCAGGAGTTTTTTGTGTGTTTTTAAAGGATGTATCCTAAATAACCAAAACAATGGTGGCAATCATTTAAAATTGAAAATACCTATCAGAAATGGAGAAAAAATGTGTTTCTTAAACCACTGGCAAGGACATTTATGCATAGGCTTTGTGTTTTAGTAGCAGCTTACTCCAAGGTGATTGTGTTACTTACTGAGATTTGACCTCTTATATAGTTGATAAATTAATCAGTAAAGAATAATTACGGAACACTGAAAAATACAGATTATCATCAGAATCAAAATTTGCCTATTATGGTGAGTTTCCTTCAGATTTTCATGGAGAAAATATTGTCTTAACATCACAGTTACTGGACTAAGAAAGTTGGAGGGATTTTTGTTTGTTTTGTTTCTTAATGACAGACACCTTAAAAGATTTTATTATTGTTCAGGACCATGAAGTCCATTATGGTAAAGAGCTAATCATTTCTTGAGTAATTTTTTTTTTTTTTTTTTGCTAAATACTAATATCAGTTTAAGTAAGCTTGATAGCCAGCCTTGATCACGATTGATTACACAGCATTTGAAGTCATTGCTCTAGTGCTAATAGTAAATCTATTTTGTACTGTGTAACCTCTTAAATATCCTTAATTAAACTGTCTTTGCTCCATGGACTGTCACCTGCTTGTAGACCAGCAAGAGATCTCTCTCTCTTCATAACTGCCCCTTCATAACTAGCACAGAGCAGGCTGTCAGTAAATGGTGGTTAGATGAACAAATCATACTAAATGAAAAGGTGTCAGTCCATTTCAATTTCCTTATACTTTACTGTGCTTAATTTTAAGTCATAATAAAATTGATAGTAAGACCTGCAGTAAAAGCACAGTGGTGGGAAGCCTAGGAATTGAGGTACCATCAGAGTTATGTGGCAATAAAGGACAGTCATCCCTTAGACGTGGCTCAGATCTATGGAAATTGACAACTAGTGTAGAGAATCGTATTATCGACATTGCCTACACCTGGGTAATATGACTACTGAAGCACTAACTGTGTTCAAGCACTGAGCTCAATACTCATTTCAACTAAGAAAACTCTGTGGGGTTGATTTTATTAATTGTATTTTGCATCCAAAGGGACTCAGAAATGTTAAGTCATTGGCTCATGGTCACACAGCCAGTAGGTGGGTAGAGACCAGAATTGGATCCTGTGTTTTTCTACATGAAGAGCCTGTATTCTTTGCTTTTCTTTGGGAGTCAAAATACTCTGAGCTGGCCCAAATAGACTACACGTTTTCTTTGACTCAAATGAGTCATATGTACAATGGATAAAATAACAAAACACTGAAGATCTTAATATTGTAAGGTATTTCAAATAATACTCCCCAAATAAATATGAAAATCCTGCAAGATGTGGCAAAGCAGTAACCATTATACCATATTATTTGGTTAAGAAATCATCTAAAAATTTAAAGTCAATTTAGTCAACCTGCATTTTTATTTACATTCTAGCATTCACATAATTTTCGTTTCCCTCAATTTACTCTTATCCCCTAAATCCTTACGTAGCTTCACTTGAGATCATAGCTTCTTCTAATTCCGTTCCAGGTGTAACTTTTCAGGAAAAGAAAAGCCATTTTTGAGTGTACTTTTCATCTTTCCTTGTGAAGAAAGTTATAATTAGAGATAAAGTTTGATCTCCCTTCTCCAAGTACCCTTTAATAAATGGATTATGCTTCTGAGGCCCAGATAGTTCCAAACCACAAGAACCCTGCATACAGAGCTGTCACTGAGAAACCAAGGACGCAATAGATACGTCAACTTTCTCTTTTTAATTTAGTTTACAAATCCAAATACAGCAGAAGTTTGTTGGTCACTTCCTTGCCATATTTTTGTTTGTATTTTTCTGTTTCTACATTCCAGTGTTAGAATTTGTACCTAGCCCCTACCAGGCAAGGTCAGGAACTTACCAAAGATCGTTCAAAATACTATGTATTATTCTTTCTAGTGATTGAGTTTTATTACTTGCAGCTATAACTTAAGTAAAGGAAAGTGCACTATGCTTTGATATCATTTTGTATCTTTTGTGCCAGTGTGAAAAACATTCAAGATCCCTTTAACATCAATTGAGAAGAACATTTATAGGACCAAAGAGTCTGTTGTATATAACATATTTGAAATTATTTTATATGTAAACATTTATTCTTATAATATGCTAATTTTGAGCTTTAGTCTCTTAATTGTTCAGCAAATTATTCAATTTATTTAGTTAATTTTTTTTTTAAACAAACTGGTAGAAAGCTGTCTATATTAACTAGTATAAGTATTGTGTGGAGGTTAAGCAGTGTTCCAAAGTACTGAATCAGTTGGAAGAAAGATTTTCTTATTAAATATTTGTGTTACGAATATATTTGGAATAAAATTATATGTAACTAAAAATGCAATATTTTAAGATGTTTGCTTAGAATTATGAAAATTATAATCTTATTTAAGAGCAATTATAATCAAAAAGCTTCCTCACAAGAAAATACTGGTTTTAATATGCTTCAAACACCCTTTAATTCTTCTGCCCCCATCTGTTATTACAAACATGTTGCTTGTGCTACCTTAAAATGTAAACGAGGGTGTATTCCATTAGAAGGACTTCTTTTCTATATGAACACAAAAGAGAGAGGTTAATAGATGCAATAATTCTGATGGATGATTCTTATAAGAGGCCCCTAAAAAGAAACAATCAATCAAACATATAGGTTCTAGCTCTTATTACAGACCAAAAGATGTCAGGGCTTCTTAAGAAAATGTGTGCCCATCACAGAATACTGCTGAGTTCTACCCTGTTTGAAACTAATAAAAACACAGTTGCAATGCCAGCTATGTAAGCTAGGGAGGAATTCAGTGGAAAAGTGAGATATCAGAAATGCTTTCAAGTCCTTTGAAATTGTAAGTGCATTTGAATGTTATGCCGTGAGCAGGGAGGCTGCATGAAGTGATTCTGTTTCTAAAGGTAGTTATAAAGAATCTGAACTACAGGATTCAAGAAACACTACTGGTGATTTTGAAAAACCATATAAAGCTAAAGTTAGGAAGAACTGCATTCCAGAGTGGTTCAAAAATGGCACATGATTTCAGAGTAATTTAAATAATTTTAAACTCTTATATATACTTGAATTTACAGTCTAATAGTTAATATCTTAGTTTTAAAAAACAATAAAAAGGCAACTTCACTACTTCCATGCTTTGTTGGGAGTTTTGCTTGTCATGGAAGAAAATAAAAGAAGAAAGTAAAAGAGAAAATCTTAACAGTTCATGTTTCAACCCTGTTCAACTCCATTTTTTGAGAGTTTTTTCTAACCTTTAGCCTTTGTAGATTTTCTCTTAACAAGCATTTTAAGTAACGGCATGAATTTTAGGAATTCTCAATATTTTCTGCTATAATTTAAATGTATACAGAATCTGGCAATACAGTGATCTGTTCATTTCTTGAGTGAATAGGTAAAGCATATTTAATCATTGGAAAATAGAAACACCTTTCTGACTCAATTTTTTCTCACCTAGTTCTTCATCTCAAAGAAGAAGTTCCTTTAGCAACCAATGAAATCAATTGGTGAAGCAGGTGTAATGGACAGATGTCTTAATGTGCTGCCTGCCTGGGACAGCACAGTCTATTGGAAAAAAACAGAAAGTAAAAATGCCAGAACAGAGTAATACATTAGTGTCACGTTTAGAGAGGTTCATGCGTTGCTCTGGGGGACACAGAGATGATTCTACATAGATCAATGGGGTTAAGGATGGCTTCTGAGAGATGTGAATAGGAGTGAGGATCATTTCTGAAGAATTTCAACTGAGAAAAAGTTAGCCTAGCCAAAAATTTTAAAGAAGGGCCTGCCATGGTTTTCCCTGTAGAATTAAACACATCAGCTTATACTTGAACTACAAAACTTTCTTTCAGCTCATGGTCTGTGCCTACATATTGGCAAGGGAACGTACAGTGGAGAATATAAAACTATTGCAGTTCTATTTTTAATAGCCCAGTATGGATCTGTAATCCATCAATTATATAAAGTTTTCCTTAAAGAAACTTATCTTTTCATTCTACTTCTCTGAAGTGTGTGTTTCTATACTCGAAGGCCCATTTTGTGGACTATTTAGTATTTGTTTTGTTGTCTTAAGTTTGCTATTTCAAGCTTTAAGCCGTTGTTACTCCTGTAAATTCTAGTGATTCAAGATTTCTATGAGCAAGTTCATGTTGACCCAATCAACTGCCTTCATGTCTTCATAGAAGCTGATTATATCCCCTTTGTTTTCCTAAGTGGAGATATTATCTTTGCAACCCTGTCTCCTGTAGCAGCCTGCTTTTCCTCTGAATCACAAGCAGTATGTCATATAAGAGAAATGAGAAGGTAGTTGTAGGCACTGCCTGAATGATGAGTAGTTCTTATGCATTACTAATGGCAACTTGAGAACTACTTAGAATGACACTTAGCACCAGATAAAGTGATCAACCTTCCAGGAGATGGAAGCTCTGTAATTGAACTGGAATAACCGGTAAACACTACATCCCTTTCTTTTCTGCTTGATGTGTCATATTTTGGTAAGTGAACATAATCATTTACTACATATCTGATGCTATACTTGAGCAAATTCATAGTAAAACCTTTGACTCATGAGTTACATAGAACCAATCAGAGGCCAGATGTAATATTGTTATATACCTGTAGTGTTTTTTAATGTCACATAACCTACTATAACAAAAGTGTATTGAGATAAAATATTGGATTGTGTTTTTTGTTCTTTTGTAGGGTTTTCTTCTTTTTTGGTTTTAAGGTTCATTAGTGTGATTTTGTTTTTCTTCATACTTTTTGATTGTGATGATACGGATAGTCTAGGCAAGAAGCTTGGGTCACTTAGGGTATTATCTCATAGGATTCTTACAAAGATTAAATAACAATACAAGATAAAGTGTTTAGAGAACTGCCTGGCACACAGTAATCACTCAGTAGCATTCTTTTTAGGGCATTATAATTAAATATTATCGCTCCATAGGTCAGTTACCTTTACTTTTCTCCAAGCAGATTTATCCTAGGTAGCCTATAAATGATCAATAAAAACTGAACAACACTACTAGAAAACTAGCTCAAAGTCTATGACCTAAATATTACATGAACCAAGTATGTCAGCTTTGTAAAGCGATTGGAAAATGTGGCGTCTGTGAGTCTGTTTGGGGCAAGGAAGCAAGGAGTTGGCCTGTGTGTTCTCAGTCCTAACCTATATAGGATATTCTGAAAGCAAGCTGTCATTCAAACTTTTTGAAAGAATTGGCTTATAGGAACAATGAATTTATTTCATAAGCTTTGATAATAAATAATTGTGTCGCTTAACTCTTCTATTATTGTTTCCCTGAAATCTATTCACCATACCACAGCCGAAGTGGTGTTTTGAAAATTCAGCTCTGATTAAGTTACTGCCCCCTTCTACCCTACTTATAGCTCTTTATTTATTTATTTATTTTTGGCTGTGATGGGTCTTCGTTGCTGCACACGGGTTTTCTTTAGCTGCGGCGAGCGGGGGCTACTCTTCGTTGTGGTGCGCGGGCTTCTCATTGCAGTGACTTGTCTTGTGGAGCACAGGCTCTAGGCGCACAGGCTTCAGTAGTTGTGGTGCACAGGCTCAGTAGTTGTGGCTCGCAAGCTCTAGAGCACAGGCTCAGTAGTTGTGACACACGGGCTTCGTTGCTCCGTGGCATGTGGGATCCTCCCAGACCAGGGCTCGAACCCGTGTCCCCTACATTGGCAGATGGATTCTTAACCACTGCGCCACCAGGGAAGCCCCACTTATAGCTCTTTAAATGATTTTATAAAGTTTAAGAAAAACAGGCCAAAGTCCTTGCTGTGAGTTACAGGGACCTCTGGGATCTGAATCCTTCTTACCTTCCCAGCCTAGGGCTACTCACTCACACCGTGCTTTCTGTGGTTCAGTGGCCCTGGTCATGGGCTCGACACGTCAGAAAATTTGCACATGCTGAACCACCCCCCTGGAATGCTTTTCCCTACAGGCCTTGCTCAAGTAATTTTTAATTCTAAGTTTGATCTCAACACAGTGCCTGGCACATAATAAGTGCTCCAAAATATAGGTAGCATAAATGAAAAAGTGAATGGTTAATGGAACGTGTACTTTCTCAGAAGCTCTGTAATAAAGGATAATTTCAAATTTTTTTCACTAGCAGTTTTCCCTTTATGTCACTTTATATTAGAATAAAGTTCAAACTCAATTTAAATATTCCCTTCTTTGGATTCACATTCATGTATCTGAATTGTTAAAAGATTCTTACCATGTTAGTAGAGAAAAAAGTCTTTTATCTGCTAGTATATTCTTTTCAGATTTAGGGTTAATACATTAATAAAGGGGGAAGGGGTAATACATTCTCTCTCTAGAATTTTGGAAGATTTTGAGAAAAGGTCCAAAACTTAGCTCACCAAAAATGGAATGACTGCATGTATCAAGCCTATATTGAATGGTAACAATTGTAATAGTGAATATGCTGTACATGATATAAAAACTGTCTTACAATTTGTGCTCTAAGGAAGATATTGTGAAACTATAGCCAGACAGAGATAACAAAGTAAAAAAAAAAAATCTTAAAAGGAGAAAAACCATACATGGAAGCTTCACAATAATAAGCTTTTGCAATTGCCCAAGTTCCCTCTCATAGCAGCCTTGGTTGATTAGAATGAGGAACTGTGAGTAAATAGAATTCCTTTGAAAGAAAAAGTGTTTGGGCTCCAGAAGCTGATGAATTTTCTTCTCTTCTTAGGGTAGCAAAAAGAAAGAAAGGTAAACTTCTGGGCTTTACTCTCTATATAACAAGGTTGTTGTGACCAAATGAATGTGAAGAATTTAGAATACTGTACAATTCTAAACTATTGATATGAGTAATACTTTTTTATTAACTATTAGTAATGTCAATGCATTCTGTATGCTACTGAGGAAATTGATTTATTTTATGTGCACTAAATAGAAGTGAGACCCAATTAGAAATGAGAAATTATTCCTAATCTTACTTCTAAACTTTAAAACATTTGTTCATAATTTTAAATCTTTCAAGATTTCATTATTCATTTTTATCTCTCTCTACTTGTTAGTTTCACACATCTTGAAAAAGAATATTTGTTGTCTGAATTACTTCTTATAAAATAGAAATTAAATATTGTCTGACTCTTTTAAGCCTTTAAGAAATGTCTTTTTTTTTAGTTTATGAAGATGCTAGTTGGTGTATGTGGGTGTGTGTATCTAAACATCCCAAAATGTCCCACACTACTAATATGAGTAACAATTAGAAGTGCACATACAATAGTATTACTATGCTTATTCTCTGAGTTATTGTATATCATTATATTTTATTTCATTGTCCATTCTATGTTCTCGCTCTGTCTCTGAAGGAACACTGTCAAGAGATATACTTTGAATCTGTAACTTACTTGGTTTCTTGACCACACACTCTACTTTTAGAAGTTTCTTCTACTTTGTCTTTCAACACACTGCTCCCTTCTTTTGCCTATTCTTGGGTATATTACATTTTCTCTGTCCATCTTTTATTAAATGTTGGTTTTCTTCAATGGTAGTCAGCCACTTCCTCTTCCTACATTTCATGTGTTCGCTGAGAGATTTCAGCTATTCCCTTAGCTTGTTTTTACATCTCTACAAACAATCTCAAATCTCTATTCTCAGCTCCCAAATTTGTTTTTTATTCCTTAGTTTTGCAAATTAGAGAGGGTAGTTAAGAGTGTGGACTTTGAAGACAAAATGCTTGGGTATAAATGTGAGCTTTACTTATCAGTTAGGTGACCTTGTGCACGTTATTTAATATCTTTGTGCCCCAGTTTCTTGTATTCCATGGTATGGCTATGAGAGTTAGCTACATATGTAAAATTCTTGGAATAGAACCTGACACATAATAAGTCTTCTATTAATAAGTGCTCTGTTAGATTTGTTGTGCTGTCATTGTCATTACTGATTGAGCAGGTAGCATGAGCAGGGAGACATAATACTGAGCAAAGGAAACAGGACCTGACCCCTGCTCTCCTGGAGCCTATAGTCTATAATCCTCTTTTTAGCTTCCCACTAGATTTGTGTGCTTGGCTGGCCTCCTGGTATTTCCAATACGAGATATTTAAATCCAAAACAAGAACATGCTTCCCCCTCAAATCTACATCCAATCGTCATAACACTTAACATCTTTACAAGGGTCACCTGGTAAATTGAACATTACTTCAATTACATTTTACAGGAAACAACTTTCTGAATGTCTCACAGGTGTGACATTGGTCAAGCACTTGCCAGCGATCCCACAGCATAAGTCCTGGAGCTGACACTTGGACCAAGATTGTTCTTCAGGTCCTTTCTGTATGAGTCACTGCCAAAGATACCATGTTTCCTGGAACCTGGTAGAACATCAATACATATTCTTGAACTAAATGAATGGAATGAACCCTAATTTATTTAATTCAGAGTTTACATTTTGACTGTGTCTATTTTATGTTCTGTTAGAAGACAGGGAAGTGGGAAGGGACCAGTATTTTCTGAGCAGGAAACATTTATATACCTTAATCATTCGTTTGTCATCCTTCACCTCATTCTATCCTCGTAACTCTAAGACTGGTACCATTATCACCATTTTAAAGATGAGAAAACTCGGGAGTTTGAACAATTCTCTTAAGATTCCTGAGCTGGTACCTGTTAAAGTCACAATTTAATTCCAAACCTGTCTAATTCTAAGGACCCGCAATCTTTTTACTATGCCATCTTGCCTATTTACTTTGCCTGACAATCTATGGAAAATAGTTTCCTCTTACACCATAGTTTTAGCTTTTCACAACATATATGTCGAGCACTCTGTCATATCACTTGTTTCAGATTAAGTCAGAATAAAAACATTGACAAGGTAAGTCACCCATCTGTTTATTTACAGAACCTTAGACAGAATCCAGAGGTATGAGTCAAAAACTTAAGGATGTGAATTAATCCCCTATTATATATTTTTGATATCATATTGGAGAAGGTACTTATTCTTCCTGCATTCTTTTTATACATATAAAACACTCAAAAAAGTTAATATTCATAAAAGCCTTGTCTTGCTAATAACTATTGAGAGAAATTTAAGTGAAATAATCATTGGCTTCTGATAACATGTGACCATTAAGTCAATATATGCTTCTACTCTCTTTAATTTTTCCAGTATATTATTGAACAATTCCTTGTTCAAAAACTAAATATGAAGGATAACAGGTGAGATATTTGAGCTAATATTTGAGCATAAACTATTAAGGACAATGATGTAGTTTTATTTTCTTGTGTTACAGTAGAGAAGGGCATCTTAGCCAGACTAGCACAGTGATGACATATTTTCTGAACTGTTTTTTCTCACATTGTCTTATGCTTAATTTAACAAATATTTATTTAGTGCATAACAAATAACATAACAATGTGCATAACAATAACAAATAACAAGTACATAACAAATAACATAACAATGTGCATAACAAGTGCATAACAATAACAAATATTTATTAAGTGCATACTGTGTGCATAAGTGAGGTATGTGGGCATACCTCACTATGGAGGGTACAAAAGAGGCTAGAATATCATTTCTCCCCTTGAGGAATTCATAACCTGATGGCAAAAGCAGACTTGTATGTAATCAACTGCAGTATCTGGAAGAAAAAAGTACATCTTTTAATAACAACACAAAATACTCTGGTATTGTAAAAAGAGCAAGGCTAGAGGGCAGGGCACTGTGGAGCTTGGAATGAAGTGGCAGGATATTAAATGGAAGCCATCAGTTATGAAGCTAAAGCACATATAGGCAATAACATGAGAAGAGTCTGGATTCGTCAGTGGACTGAGAGAGTAGAAGGTAAAGAATATCAGGGACATTTCAGGGGAAGAATCAATAATATGTGACACTTAATCAGATGTGGGAGTGGAAGTTAGGTGGAGTCAAAGATGAATTTCAGTTTTCTTATCAGATAATATGCCAGGGAACACAAAATAAGAAAAAGCGTAAGGGAAATGTGCAACATTTCATTTGAGGTTTGTGGGTTTAATATACCAGTAGGACATCTATAAGTAGATAGCCAGCAGGAGGAAATTTGGGTCTAGAATATAGTGAGGAGGAAGCAAAATAAGAAACTACAATAAAACACAAAACTACGGGAACCTCCTTGGTGGGGCAGTGGTTAAGAATCTGCCTGCTAATGCAGGAGACACAGGTTCGAACCCTGGTCCAGGAAGATCCCATATGCCATGGAGCAACTAAGCCCGTGTGCCACAACTACTGAGCCTACACTCTAGAGCCCGCGAGCCACAACTACTGAGCCCGTGTGCCACAACTACTGAGCCCGTGTGCCACAACTACTGAAGCCTGCGAGCCTAGAGCCCGTGCTCCACAAGAGAGGCCACCGCAATGAGAAGCCGGAACACTGCAACGAAGAGTAGCCCCCTCTCACCGCAACTAGAGAAAGCCCGCGTGCAGCAACAAAGACCCAATGCAGCCAAAAATAAATAAATAATAAATAAATAAATAATTTTAAAAATAAATAAAACCACAAAACTACGAAAACCAAAAACTACAAAGCCCAAAAAGTATGGGCATTAACACAGAACCAAAGTTTTGAAACAGTGGAATGGTGCTTAACAATCTCAATAATGCAGAGAAGTTGAAAATTGAGAATTAGGTGTTAGATTTGACAGCCATGAGATGCATGATGACTTTAGTATAATGAATGAGGAAGCCGGATTGCTGAAGGTTGAATAGATATATGGAAGTAAATGCAGAAAAGTTCACTATGAAAGTTTTATAGTAAAGAGGAGAAAAGTGAGTAAGGGGTAAAAGGGTAGTTGATGTAAAATTAATATTTTGGCTTAGTATGGAGAAAAATGAACTTGTTTATAAACTAGTAAAAAAACAAAAATAGAGAAGAAGAAGAAAGATACTTAACTCAAGATCCATAAAGTAGGAGTCTATTTGGGACTTCAGGTTGATTTTGATCTCTTAAAAGCATAAACAAAATATTGAGTGTATGTAAATTTTTATTTGAAGAGTCATGAGATTCTCATAAGGATCTCTACTTCTCACTGCAACCTCCCAAAAATAAATTTTGGAATCTCTGAAATACACAGAGGGAAGATTTTATGGACAATACCCAAGGAAGCAGGATGAAATTAATTCAAGGGGATGTATATTCCACACCATTTCATTGAAAATTTCATCTGTGAATCTCAAAGTGTTCCATGTATGTTTAAAACAAATTTGAAAAGAATAACTCATATCATCTCTTAATTTACTCTGAATTCTGAAAGGAAAATAGACCTAAAAGGATCATCACTGTACACATTACCTAAGAGATAACTGAGCACTTGCCCAATCTGTGCCAGGCATAGTGCAGGGTGGACTCAAACAATTAGGCAGGACACCTAACGTAGAATTTAGTGGAACCATGCCAATGTGGGATTCAGTAATGGTTTAGCAGACAAACTATCTAAGCTAAAACATGAAGAACCCATTCATTCAAAAAATGTTTAGTGCCCATATGAGCCAGATACTATCCCAGGTGCTGGTCTTATGGGCACGAATAAGACAGGAATGTCTGCCTTCGTGCATTGTGGCAAGAGGGAGACAAAGTAAACAAATGGACAAATAAAAGTCTATAATATCAGGTCTTGATAAGTGTTATAAAGAAAATATACGGGGCGGGGGTGGGTATAGTGGCAAAGGAAGACTTCCCTACAGAGGTGACATTTGATAAAAGACTGGAATAAACAGAGGAAATGAGCCATGTAAATATCCAGGAAAGATCATGGGTGGTAGAGAGAACAAAGGCCCTGGATAGGAACATGGTCTGTTGAGCTGGAGGAATTGCCAGTGTGTCCAGAACAGACTGAGGAAGACAGATGAGGAGAGTATATGAGGCCAGAAAAGACTTATGAGCCATGTTAAGGAGTTGAAATAGGAATAAGTCAAGTGAGGATTGGAGGGAGTAGCTTGACTTATTTGACTCCTTATTGAAGTTTGACTCCTTATTGAAGGAGAGTGTAGAGAAATGAAGTTGGAGGTGGGGATAAAAGTATTACCATTTTCATGGGATAGAAAGGACTTGATGAATGGTTTACTACCAACTAGCCGTCAACAATACACGAGAAACCCAAGGTTTGCAGATCAAAGACATCACTAGATAATTTCATCATCCAAGATTCTCTACCAAGAGATACCAATTGTTTTTCTTTATACAAGACACTGTATTGAGTACAATGCTTTAGATTGAAATGGGTATATTCTAATATAGTAGCTTTAGATCATTTTATAAATTTTCTTACTTTGCAGAGCCTAAAGTTCTGAGAGTTTCCAAAGTAAACATATTTCACTGATTTATATGTACATATTTTAAAGAACATGAAAATAAAGTAGACTGATTTTTTTAGTTATTCTAAAATTGGTTTTAAACTTTATAATATTTCTAACTTCGATTTTTTGAGTGGTTCTCTTTAGTACATAATGTTTTTACAAATATAAAATAATTCTAGGAACTAACAATAAGTACCCTATTCTCCCTTCCCCCATATAACTGATGGACTCAAAATGTTGGTGATTCTTGGGTAGCTTTAGTTGTTGTAAAGTATGTGCTTTTACATCTGATTTAAGAAACAGGTAAATGTTTATTTAATCGTTCAGTTGAGATTGATACAGTTGTCTTCTACTTACGCTATCTTCTTATTGCCCAAATCATACATAGAAGATATGTAATTATTTTTAAATATAGGTAATTTATGAAGTTTAGAATGAGAAGTTTATGGTTACTACTACATGAGCAAGCTATTTCATTGGAGGCTTCCTTATTCTATTTCATTGTACTTGCTTAAGTCTGGGTTTTCTCATATCTGGGTTCTTATGACACTGACAATGCAATGTTAAAAGTGTGGGACTAAATATTTTGTGCAAAATAAACTGTTATACCATAAAGTTTTTTTTACAATTTACTTCATTTATTTGTTTATTGATAGGCTCTTTTCTCATCAAAGTTGAAAGCCTCTTTTGTAAATTATAAAAAATTTTATTGTAACCTGGTTCATTTAGTACTTATTTACATGAAAAAAGCTTGAACTTGATAATAATACAGAGCCATTCAAACAAGGTCAGTATACTCTGCCTTAGTTATTACAGTTAATTTTTCATGACTTTTGTTGTCTTTTTATGAAAGTTTACATCTTTTACAATTTCTTACATTTTAAATACATTTTCTAAAATATTTACTATGTATATATTTGTTCATGTCTTTATTTTTGTATTTGGCACTCCAACATTGGCACTGGTATAGAATTTAGCAAATACAGTAGTAACAGAGTTTTAATTGAATTTTGCAAGAACTTAAGCAACATGAAAGCAGGGATCTGATTTGTCTTGTTTGCCTCTGTAACTTCAGACCTACAAAAGTGTCTAGCACAAGGTAGGTGCTCTATAAATATGTTAATGTAAAGGAGAGAAGAAAGAAGAGATAGAGGACAAGAGAAAGGGAAAGATGAATTAATAAGACAGTTTTTGTCCTGAAGAGACTTAGAGGCCAGATAAGGAAATATGACATGTGCGTAAAAACTAGAATAACAATACAGTGATGTACCCTCCAATATACCATAATTATATGTGCCTTCAGCGTTCAAGAATGGGATTTAGGCTGAAGTGTTTTTAAATTTGAAGTTGTGTTAACTTGATATTAAAAAGAATAATGAGGGTTCGTGCCCCGGTCTGGGAAGATCCCACATGCCGCAGAGTGGCTGGGCCCGTGAGCCATGGCCGCTGAGCCTGCGCGTCCGGAGCCTGTGCTCCGCAACGGGAGAGTGAGAGTGAGAGGCCCGCGTACCGCAAAAAAAAAAAAAAAAAAAAAAAAGATAGGGAGAAAAAGAATAATGATGTTAGTAATGGTAATATTAACGCCAACGCAACAGAGCTTATTATATGCTAACATTTCAAGTAAATTAATTTATCCAATCCTCACAATAGCACTATTGGATAATTATTATTATTATATTTGGTTTTTTAGTTGAAGGAATTGAGGATTATAACTAGGAAGTTCTAAAGACAGAGCACAGTGACAACCAAAAAATAACAGCCTGGGCTTCCCTGGTGGCGCAGTGGTTGAGAGTCCGCCTGCCGATGCAGGGGACACGGGTTCGTGCCCCGGTCCAGGAAGATCCCACATGCCGCAGAGCGACTGGGCCTGCGCGTCCGGAGCCTGTGCTCCGCAACGGGAGAGACCACAACAGTGAGAGGCCCGCGTACCGAAATAACAGTCTGTGAAAGCTCAATTCAGTCCTTTACTGGAAATATCACTCAAAAAAAACCTTTTTTTTTTTTTTTTTTTGGCGGTACGCGGGCCTCTCACTGTTGTGGCCTCTCCCGTTGCGGAGCACAGCCTCCGGACGCGCAGGCTCAGCGGCCATGGCTCACGGGCCTTGCCGCTCCGCGGCATGTGGGATCTTCCCAGACCGGGGCACGAACCCGTGTCTTCTGCATCAGCAGGGGGACTCTCAACCGCTGCGCCACCAGGGAAGCCCCGAAAACCTTTTTTTCATACAGCATTTATTTTTGTATTTTACTTTAATTAATTTTTTTCCTTAAGTTGGATTTATAGTAAAATAGTAATAGTTATAAATAAGTATAACAATATAAATATTATTTCAACTATTTAAAAGCTCCAATTTATTAAATAGTACAAATGTTAATTATGCTTTTTTGAAAAATTTATTGAAAGGGTATCTATTATATTTATTTTTTAATTGAAGTATAGTTGATTTACAATTTTGTGCCAACTTCTGCTGTGCAGCAAAGTGACTCGGTTATACACCTATATACAGTCTTTTTTTTATATTTTCCATTATGGATTACCAGAGAATGTTGATTATATCAATAGTTCCCTGTGCTATACATTAGGACCTTGTTGTTTATCCACTCTAAATGTAGTAGTTTGCATCTACCAACCCCAAACTGAAAGAGTAGCTTTGAAACAAGCAGCTAAAGAAAATCTAAGAACATCTCAGTGTTCTGCTGATTCTAGCATTTTGTCTCTAGATTTCTAACCTCGTCTACGAATTATTGCTCATTCTCTTTCCCTGCTCCACTCATACATGTAAGAAAGTCTGCTAGAACTTGAGCTGTGCAGATTGCTGTGCAGAATAAAATGTTAATCTCTTGGCTTATTCAATCCAAGAATGATTGTAATATACTTACAATGATTGTAATAAATTGAGACTGTGACTGACTCAGATAGGGGCACAAAATTAATTACCTGTCTTTAGTCTTATATAATGCATTATATATATATATATATATATAATATTTAGGAAAAGCACACAAGCATGGAAGATACATATATAATACACTATATATAATATAATTAATATATATTATATATACATGATATATATAATATATAATGCATTATATATACGTGCCTTCCATGCTTGTGTGTTTTTCCTAAATCTGTTCTCCCAGTGACTTTTACCTGCACTTCGGATCAGAGTTCACCTAAATTCCCACAGTGGTCAAGTATTGCTAGTGTTGCTAGTTTGTTATCTAGTAGTTAGCATACCACTAACAGTGGTCAGTAGATGATGGCATAAAAAAATGGATCATGTGCATCATGGCCAGTTTTAGCAAATCTCTAGACTAGATTCCTTTCCTAACTAAAGTTATCTTATAAAGAGGTCCAAACGTATCTTGAATAATTTAAAATCAAACCTGAAAATACATTTACAAAAGAAAACAGAAATATATTCATTTGTCCTCAATAACAAAGGAATAGAGAAACTGAAGGCAATCAGTTGAACCAAAACAGGTTGTTAAAATTCACAGTGTGTTCTATGTTGAAATTTTAGAAATAAAAAAGAAAAAGATGAAAGCAGATGCACTGTTTTGTGGATTAAATCAGACAAGAGAGCCAAGGCTTTCAAACTCCTTCTTCTGTCCAATTTACAAAGAATAATGATATAAAATTCTTTGTAGCTTTTATCCCACATTGACTAATATGGTAAAAGATTTCTCCCTAGCATTTTTTTGCTTTAAAAAAATCCAAATAAATTTTAATTCTAACTGAAGTCCTTCCACATTCTATGTTTCGAATACAATTTGCAAACATTTTGTCTTAAATTATTTTTTAATAGGGAAAAAATTTTTGAATGGTGCAAGAGCCTACCTCTCCTGCTTTCTCCCCCACTTTTTGCCTTTGCACATTGCAAACAAGATTCTTCTTATGCAATTATCTTACAGGGCATCTTGGCATAAGGATATTCAAATGTAATGATTCTTTACATTTTCATGTCTCAGGTAATTTGGCTGGTATATTGTCTGTGATTTGCTTATACATAAGGTCAAAAACCTGACCCCTGTTGGTAATACATCATAAACTAATCATTTATATTTTCTTTGCCAAGGTTCACTGAACCATTTAACTTACACTGACTACTGCAACATTAAATTTTTCATATTAAAGCAGTATTCAAATTAACCTTTTTAAATTACACTATAAAAAAGTGAATTTGCGTAAGTAAAAATTAAGGGCACCGTAAGCAAATAAGTTGGGCAGTTTTTCTTGGGAAAACTGTAGCTTAAGCACATTCCTCTAGATTATTTAAGCTGTTTGTTGTGTTACAACAATTTGTATCTAACCCAGTAAAATTTATAGTACATGTGTTCAATGGAAGAAAATAATTGATAAATTAAACATCTCACTCTGTGGAAGCAGTCTATTAAAATTACTAACTTATTAGATATTTTGTCTATGAGCTTTTATGAATTCATCTATATCATAAAAATATAATCTTTTAATATTACAAAATTTGAAGTACATATATTTGATTAATTCCTCTAAGTTCCCCTGTCAAATAAATGGTACCAGAGAGCCCTTTATCTGTATCCATTTCTAAATTGATAATAACTAAAAGGATTTAGAGTTTTGTGAAAATAACAAGAGAATTTACTGAAAAATGATTGACTCTTACCCTAAAATGAGTGAACCTAAAGTCTAAGAGAAGTACGTTAGGACAAATATATTTTGCTTTCAAGTTAGGTTCCTCATCTTTTATTTTTTTATTCATTTACTTTGCCCAAATAGGTTTATTTATACCTTTTCCATAAGCTACAATTATAAATACTTTTTTTTAAATTGAAGTATAGTTGATTTACAATGTTGTGTTAGTTTCTGGTGTATAGCAAAGGATTCAGTTACGTATTTGTGTGTGTGTGTGTGTGTGTGTATACATATATATATTCTTTTTCATATTCTTTTCCATTATGGTTTATTATAGAATATTGAATATAGTTCCTTGTGCTATACAGTAGGACCTTGTTGTTTATCCGTTTTATATATAGTACTTTGTATCTGCTCATCCGAAACTCCTAATTTATCCCTCCCCACCCCCTTTGGTAACCATAAGTTTGTTTTCTATGCTTGAGTCTGTTTCTGTTTTGTAAATAAGTTCATTTGTATCATAGTTTAGATTCCACATATAAGTGATATCATATGATATTTGTCTTTCTCCTCCTGACTTACTTCACTTAGTATGATAATCTCTGGGTCCTTCCATGTTGCTGAAAATGCCATTAGTTCATTCTTTTTTCATAATTGAGTGGTATTGCACTCAGTTGTTACGGTAGTATCTTCTCCATCCATTCATCTGTCGATGGTCATTTAGGTGGCTTCCATGTCTTGGCTACTGTAATTAGTGGTGCTGTGAACACTGGGGTGCATGTATCTTTTCAATTTAGAGTTTTCTCCAGATATATGCCCTGGAGTGGGATTGCTAGATCATATGGCAACTCTGTTTTTAGTTTTTTAAGGAACCTCCATGCTGTCTTCCGTAGTAGATGCACCAATTTGCGTTCCTACCAACAACGTAGGAGGTTTCCTTTCTCCACATCCTCTCTAGCATTTATTACTTACAGACTTCTTAATGATGACCACTTTGACCGGTGTGAGGTGATGTCTCATTGTAGTTTTGATTGGCATTTCTCTAATACTTAGTGAAGCTGAGTATCTTTTCATGTGCCTGATGACCATTTGTATGTCTCCTTGGGAGAAATATCTGTTTAAGTCTTCTGCCCCCTTTTTGATCGGGTTGTTTGCTTTTTTGTTATTGAGTTGTATGAGCTCTTCATATATTTACAAATACTGTTTTGAATGACGAATCACCAGAAGCACATTTTATTAGTCTAATAAGCTCTACATTAGCATGCAAAGCTGACCTGGCATGAAAGTAATTTAGGGATAAAAATAATAGCAAATGATTGCTAGCATCAGGAGACAGTTTTCTAAATTATCCATTCATTTATACATTCAACATGTATTTGTTGAGCTACGACTGTATAGAATAGTAGCCAAATGGTGTTCTAGGCACTAGATATGCATCAATGAACCAAACTGAAAAAACCTCGAGCTCTTACAGATTTTTGAAGAGGTGGTCGTGGTGCCAGGAAGAAACAGACAAGCATATATGCAGCATAATGATAAGTACTGGGAAGAAAAATACAGTATTACTGAAAAGTGAAGAAAACAAATAAACCTAGACCTATTCAACATCAGGGAGTCAGAAAATTAATTTTTAAATCAATACGATAAATTTCACTCCTATGAATAGGTAAAAGAAAGTTGTTGTTTTTTTTTAATAGTGATAAATATCCTCACCCCAATCCATTCTCCAAAGAGTAACTAAAGGGAGTCGATGCTTCAGTGGCTTCCAGGGTCCCCTCACCTAGAACCCTCATCAGAGGCTGCCCCATGCCTGCCTCCAGCCTTGATACCCCCATGCCTCTCCATACTCACTACATTTCAACCACATAGACCCTTTGTGTCGTCCTTGTTCCTCAAGCATACGGAGCTCAGGACTTTACACCTATATTGTCATATTTTGAATCTACCCCTTTACCCCATCCTACCCGTAAATCCAGCTAATTCCTGAATGTGATTTCTGCAAGGAAGCCAATTCTGGATGAAGCTCCCCTGCTCTCACTTTCCCGGCATCTTTACCTGTCCTTTTTGGAATTTATTACATGTAAAGTGTGTAATGACACATGCTCTGTATGTATGTTTTTATCATCTCTCTCTTTCATTAGCCTGCAGTCTCCGTGGGGCGAGGTGAGGTGGGCACTAGAGGCAGCCGTTTGTTTCCTTTGCCAGTGAGTGTTCAGTGTCTTGCACCCTGCCTGACACGAATAAGCATTTAGAAAATCACTTCTGAGAGAAAGAATGAATTTCTATAAAAAATGTCTTAAGTTTACAACCCATGGTTTTATGTAACACATTGCAAAGTGGGTTCTGGTGGGAGCTGGTAATATCCTTTTAAACCATGTGACTGAGCTAAATCTAGTTGAATCTTTTGTTTTTAAATCTGTGTTACATACTGTTTCTGCCCCGGACTCTGCTGGAAGTCTACTGCTTGCTTGTAGGCTCACAGTCCCAATGACAGATGTTTTTTAATCTTTGCTATTTGGCTTCCAAAATGGGTATATATTACTAACTCATGTATTCTCACCAACATTTAGAAAATGACCCTGGGGGCTGTGCTCTGAGAAATCAGATACTTTCTGGGACCTGTAGCCATGGGAAAGAGGTTTTGAATGCTTTCTGGTGGGAAAAGCCATTTTATGCTTGGAACCATTGTTGAAAAGAAGACCCAATTGTGAAAAGCCACAGTTGTGTAAACTATTAAAAAATTCCAGGGAGTGACATAGATCAGGACTTTATTGTTTTATCCTCTTACTTCACGTGTGTGTGAAGGGCACACACATAGATGTGCATAAACACACAGTGTTGGTGATGTTTTCTGCTTCATTCCACATGAGAACTTAGAATACTCCTAGAGGATGGGAAGAATCCTTTATCGATGCCTACCACATCCTACATCTCCATTGTGACACTTATCTATGTGTAGTAATAATTTATTTCCTTACCTGTCTCGCCAATTCTTTTAGAAGCAAGAAACTTTCATTTTTTATCCCCAAAACCTGGCCAACAAAAAGACAGTCCACAACAGACACTCAATTAATATTCATTGAATGAATCGCAGATTATAAATAAGTACCTATAATGGAAATAGCCTGAGCTGGAGTCAACCTTCCCTTGTCTATCTCAGCCAGGCAAAATGGAGCTCAGAAACCACTCAGGGAATTACACTGTCTTATGCAGCATCTTCTCCTTTAAACCAACAGCTAAGGTTTTCCCAAACCCAGAAAACCCCCAAAAGATTTTCCTACATGGATTTATGCCAGAACGATTCTGGTCCATTAGTTGGCAAAGAGGACTCCATAATAACTTCAGAGGAACTGTAAAATTCTATTCAGAATATAATGAAAGCTGCGTGTATTGTGTATTCATTTATCTTGAAGTAGGAAAGCTTGAATCCTCAAATAACAGGGTGTTGCCATATTAGCTTCCTCCAGAAAACTGAAACTTCAACTGTGAAGAGAGCAGAATGGTCTGATTAGTATCAGAGCTGCTGGAATCTGCAAAGCCTCCATTCTTAATTGGAGCTGCAAGATGCAGCTGATAACTTAAAGTCTCCCTCTGTGAGTTTCTGCATTCATGGATGAATTCTGTTACTTTAGTGTTTTTGAGATTCCATATTCTAAAATCATTATTTAAAAATCTCAAATATAAGATAATACCATAGGTTGCCCTGTAGCTAAGAATAAATAAATACAATAGAAGAGTATATTAAAGAAAACAGAAAGAATAAAAGGAAGAAGGAAAGAAAAGAAAAAAGAATGGAAAAGAAAGGAGGGAGAAGAAAAGGACAAAGGAAGCAAGGAAGGAAGGTACTATTAGAATATTTGATAGATCTCCTCCACAACTCAGATGTTTTTGTATGTGCAGCATTTCAATGTCCTTCCTAGGTACATACAATGCCTTTCTTTTTTATTAGCACGGCTGCAGCTGCTGTTGCTTGCAAAGAGGTTCACAAATCAAAATAGACTCAGTTAGCTTTTCAATAATTCTAAAATATGGGGGAACACTGCCAGAGAAGGACAGCACTCCAGTATCCTAAACAAGGAGTCTTGTCAGCAAAACAAAGTATGAATTGCTTAGAGATAATCCCCCCCGGGTGGTAATTCCACTGGGTGCCTTCTGTGGCGGCACACGCTCTTTCTCCTCTACGGAGCAATGCCATAGAACAGGCTATGTCAGAAGAAATAGGAAAAAAGTTGCTTTCTTGAAACATTTCTTCTTCTAGATTTTTCTTTATGTCCACATGATTCATACCTCTTGGTTCTTAGCCTGGAGCACGTAGTGCAACCAGGAAATGAGGAAGCTAGAGCTGGCTGTGAATAATGAATGGGCCACATCAGCAAAAGTCTATATACACACTCAGTAGCAAAGGCGGGTGCAGAGTTGCAGGCCAGCATTTTTATGAATTTTTTCCATTCTCCTCTTTCTCTCAAAGGAAACCAGGAAAACAAGAACTAGCAAGAGCTTGACAAACGCCTGGCTTTGAATTGGAGACCATTCACCTGCCTATTGCTTCATTCCTGGAAATTTCACTGCAACTAACTAAGGTACGTGGAAAAAAAACAGAAACTTTGATATGTTTTGTTGATGAACTTGTGATATGTGGAAGAAGAATGCATTTGTGCGGAAAATTGGAGGACTGTATCTCTTACTTCAAAAGAATGTTTGGTATTTGTCATGTCTTTTGAAATTATTACTAGTATTAACGCCCTTGACGTGCTAGTTTAGTTGATGGGACACTGGCCACTTATATAACATTTTGCTTTCTCCGACTCTCGTTTTGTACTTCATCAAATCCAAAGTTGTCATGGTTCATTATCTGTAGATGATCTTGAGCAGCCTTGCATTCTAAAAGAATATGCCACAGCATCTGCCTCTGTGCTTTTGTGCCCTGCTGTACGGATGATATTTCAGCAACAATATTGGGTAAGGGGTGGGAGTGGAGGCAGATTTGTCTCAGGCTGATGTTTCTTTGTGCCATACTATGCCTTACTCTTTCCTATATGCCTAATTCAACAATGAAGTACATATATCACATTGTGACTATTACCTATGTTAGAGTACATAATCGAGGTTGTAAAGTATCTGCTTGAATGTCCCAACTCATGAATTCCATCAAATTCAATTATCATTCTTAGACTCTTCATTAACCAATCAAATTGCTTCTTTGGTCTGTCATTTCTAACACCCTTTCACTCGGCATAACCACAATTCTCTGAAGTAAATTGGAGGTGATTAAATTATCTCACCAATCATTATTGGGAGTCTCATGTTACTGAAGTTTTGGATTTCTAAAGAATCGTCTTTCACATGATTCTCATTGTATATAGGAGAAATGATGTTATAGTATGAGGCCGTGTCTTGAACTTTATTCTGCTGTTTGTATCTTAGTTTCTTCCTGAGGAAGTTGGCTACAATAGGTCTCTGATCCTAAAATCATACAGAAATAAACCAACTATACACTCCTATAAATTCACCATCTTATTAAATAAATCTGTCCAGTAGGCTTGTGTTGTAACACAGTTCTTCACCTTTGGGGAATGAACCATTTGAATGCTGGACGTTCCTCTTATCTCTGATGCAGTATGATTTTAGAGGATCACAGTTGTTATTGCTGAAACATGTTTTTTGCTAATTTTTATAATTTCCTTACATAGATTATTAAAACAAAGGAAGTGGTTCTGAAGTGCATATTACCTAGAATCAAAAGTTTCTTTCTTAGGCAATAATTGTCAGTGCTAATATATAATGGTTATTTCAATCATTTTATAATGAAAGGCACAGCTGATGATCTGACAGTGTGGTTCTTACCATGCAGTTCTTAAAATATTCCCATTTTATACTCTTCTACTTTGTATGTTAGAAACAGTTTCATCTTCTACTCTGCAAATATTTCGAGAAACATCTCAAAATGTAACCTGAAGCCAACCTAAGAAAATATCTATTCCTGGGTTCCATGCCAGACGTACTTAATCAGAATCGTTGTGAATGGGCTTTAGAACCAGCATTTTAAATATGTGTATCAGATCATCCCAATGCACTCCAAAGTTTAAAAACCACTACTCTATAATATGACAGCAAGGAAACAGCCAAGTGGAAAACATTTTAAAGCTATAGACATATAATTAATATAAAAATATTGAAAATAAATTAGGATTTTGACTTTTTTCCTACATATTTTTATTTCCTAGGAGTGTACAAAGGACTTTAGACTGTTTCTTTCCCCTTTCATTTGAGTCATAAATATTTTGAAATTAAAAATTAAATGTTAAAGATGTTAAGGGTATGAATGTCTGTCAATTGAAAAGTTTCCCAAAGTTGCCAAATAATAAATGATCTCATAGTAAAGGGTATTAAATTCATAATTGCTACAATTATTTTCACATTTAAATCTTTAGTTTTACAAAGCTTTCTAAATATCAAGTCATTCTTTCAATATTAGATGTCTAATAAGCATCACTTCTTTAAGAATTCCAGCCTGTACTTCTGTTATGGTTTCTACTCATACAAGTCCTGTGGGTGTCAAACTTTCAAAAGATAATTTATTGGTACAACTAAGTAAAAGCTTTTGGCTAAGGGTACCCCATTTATTCATAAGTGAATATTTTTCTTTTATCTAATTTTAGTAAGGGAATTTCCTCATAGCTTTATTTTTAATGCAAAAATGTCAGACAGTTTGCCAACTTAACATGCCAAACTCTGAAGTATACATTTAAGTTAGAAGGGACAAAGAACTTTCTTCTGAACCGTGAAACGACAGAATATTGTGATTACCTCTGGCACTGAATGAGAGCAAAAAGTAACATTAGATTTAGTAGGAAAACTGCAGAGACTGTTTGACCCATAAAATTAATTCTTGCTTCCTATCTTGTAGAATCCACTGAGACAAGGGTCTAAAAGGGGAAAATGCTCAAAATCTTTAGGTTTTCAGGTGTACTTACTTTATAAAAGTGTCCTAAAATAGTTGGAATAATTGTCTTCCAAATTCATACGAATCTTTTTATAAATAAAAATATTCTTGGTTTTCAACTGGTTTTAAAAATCACATTTACAATACAGGCAGGCACTAATTTCAATTGGATTGTATTTCAAAAGTTTAATTTATAAGTTATATTTAGAACTCAAAATGTTTTCACACAGAAACGATGTTATAAATGATGTTAGATGCACATTCAATTTTTTTTTTTAAACATGTTGGGGGTAGGAGTTTATTAATTAATTTATTTTTGCTGTGTTGGGTCTTCGTTCCTGTGCGAGGGCTTTCTCTAGTTGTGTCAAGCGGGGACCACTCTTCATCACGGTGCGCGGGCCTCTCACTATCGCGGCCTCTCTTGTTGCGGGGCACAGGCTCCAAACACGCAGGCTTAGTAGTTGTGGCTCATGGGCCTAGTTGCTCCGTGGCATGTGGGATCTTCCCAGACCAGGGCTCGAGCCCGTGTCCCCTGCATTAGCAGGCAGATTCTCAACCACTGCACCACCAGGGAAGCCCCACATTCAATTTTTTTTAATCCACAAAATTATAGTCAAATTATATGATTTGTAAAAAACGAAAAAAAGAGCTCTAAAGTGGAAAATAGTAGAAAACAATACTATGGGATTCTAAAAAGTAAACCAATTGAACAAAATATTTTTTTAAATTCTTATTTACTTTGAATATTGACACTAAAGAAAAACAAGTTTGGTTATAAAGTAAATGAGAAACTGAAAGAGAGGGTAGGATGTTTTTGTAAAACACAGAGAAACTGGTTATAACAAGAGCAGTATTCTCTTGAGCAGAGGAAAAGTAGATGGAGGGAAGAGATGTAGCCCAGAGATAGAGCTTGAGGGGCAAGTGGTCTCAAATATATTGCCAAGCAGTATTAAGCTATTAAATAGACAAGATGCTCATTAATGTTCATGTTTATGGCTCAAGGAAAGAGGTGCATTCAGTTATTTTTAAATGAATAGATACATATTGTAGGTACACATTCATTTAGAAAGCAGATGAATAGAGGAAATGTTTAAGCAGAGACAGCGAGCATGAATGCTAGTCCAATGGACACCAAGGAATGATGGAAAGAGAGAACTGGTGATCTCATAGCCTTCTACCAACAGCTTTTTCTCTGAATGACTCAAGCCGCCACTCAGGGTTTTATTATACCCCACTTTCTAAGGAATTCTATCCTCTGTGTTTTTCAAAAAGTTCAGCATCATGTTCAGTTGGATCAAGTTTACCTATTTGCTGCATTTACCCCTACAGGTGTTTCTTTAATTTGCCAAATATTTCTTGAATATCTACTGTGTTTTAGGCACTTTGCTGAATTTGCTACTTTTAGCCCAGACATTAGACCAAAAAAAATATTTTGTTCCATTTGAATTTTAGTATTTTCTGTTTTACTATTTCTCTTTCTTTCTATTCATTAAATTAGGATGGTTTGATAAAACAGGAAGCACCTGTACCTGGCATGGAGGACAGGAGTCTGAATAGCCCAGGGAATGAGGCCCAAGTAAGGGCTTATCTGTCTTATTCTTCCTCTGTTCTTTGGAAGTCAAGGAAGTCTTAGCAGCTCTGAGTCCCCTTTACCTTCATTTAACCTAAGGAACAAATGGTAGAGGTGGAAAAGCAAACAAACTAAAACTCTTCATTCAAAGAAAAATTGATAATTTCAAAATAAAGGCCCGTAATAGTTAACATCTCTTGTTTTGGTCAAGCCTCACTACTAGGCTAATCTGCAGTGTAAGAAACAAGAAGTTAGATACCTTTCCTAGAAAAAGGGCCTGTAATACTTCATCAGTTCTAATTTTTAAAATAAAATGTCTAAAAGAAAAGTTTCCAGAATCTCTATTACCGTTGAGGTTGAGGCACAACAGAAGTTATCATGCAGGCTCCTAACATCCCTCTTTACTCTGGAAATTCCACTAGGAAAAAAAATGGTTCATTTTCCATTGAAGAAAATTTTAAAGATATTTTTAAATGTAAAGCACCCTTCTTTTCCATTCCATTCTCAAGAAACAAGAGTAAAGGGTAATATGGAGTATTGGCAACATTCAAATGAGTCTTAGGACAGGAATGGTCAATGCCTGGGTTGAGTTATCTCAGTCTGTACTTCACAGCTTTCAAAAACTACTAGGAAAACCTGGGCTTAATGAGACAACAATGGTATTGCCACTCAGCCTTGTTTGAATTTCCCAATTGCTTTTGTTCCCTCATCCCTTTGAAGTGATGCTTGAGAATTGCTTGACCAGTCCTATATCACCAGTTATCTTCACATGTAAGCTTGTTTGATGTTTCCTGCACTTAGGTTTGCAATCAGTATATCTTCGTCCTCTACTTTCCCTTAGCCCAGCAAACCTTGTTCATCAGCCTGGGTTCACACTTCCTATGCCAGTCAGCACTTCCTATGCCAGTCAGTCTTCCAAGCCGTGTGTCCAGGCCCCTGTTCTATGGAGATTTCATGTTAGTGGAGAAACAAACAAGAAACAAACACATAAATACTCAGACCCACTAAAATAGTGATCATCCAGTAACTCTAATCATATTCTTCTCTGCATTTTTTTCCTCCAAGTTGTTTCCAGTCAATGATCCTACTCTTTTTAATCTCACTGATTCTTACTGTTGTCAGTTATGCACTAAAATCAATCTGGTCCACTTACTTTAACTCTTTTTAGTCTTTATACCTCCTTAAATGAAATGTATAAATTTGCATAGTAGATAAAGCTATATTGCCTGAGAAATCTAATCCATAAAGCTAGGCCTAAGTAATGCCACAGTGCCTACACTGTGGCCATTATGGAATCTAATACCCCACAACCCAGGCCACCAAAGGCATAATTTCTGATCCTGAGATTTTTCTTAATTACATTTCCCAGCGACTAAGTGTCCTGTTCTGGGACACATCAGAATAAATCTTTTGCTCTGTTGTTCTATCTGGCAAAGTAACTTCACTATGGATGAAATTGGACTAGCCACTTTTAAATTCAATAAGGATTGTGTGTATCTAGTCAATATAAAAGAATAGACTTTCGAGAATTCATTGTGGTAATAGGAAGGAAAATTACCTACTTGAAGATATTGGATGTAATTCAGGAAATAGATGATAAGAAAAGAATACATAGCAATTTGTGAGAATGATGCACTATTTAAGAAGAGATAAACCAATAGCCTGAAAAAGTTATAGAAGTTGGACATTCATTCTTAACAATTTTCTTTACACTTATTATCACTTAAAAATAAACTAATAACATTAAAATGCAATATTTAATGAGAGTAGAACCACTCTAATTTAATAATAAAAATGATTTTTATATTTGCTTATGCTGATACTTATTTCAGTTTAAAAATGTTTTATGGAGAAGTTAATACTTTTTATTGTAATTTAATAAAAGCAAAAGTTGTGTTGCTCTCATTAGTTTATTTAGGGTTGATTATCTTTTTTATTTGAAAATATTTTTGCCAATTTTAAGGCATTTAAAGAATCTTCACTTTGCCATACATTAAACCCCCTAAGCAATGTGCAGCTAAACATATCTTAAACATATATACCCAGGAGAATAATACAGTTCACAGGAACATCGAAGAGAGCTTCATAGAATCTTCTAGAAAAACTGAACCAGAAGGAAATGTATAAAATAGATGAAAGGATATTTTCAAAACCCAGTAAGAATGTGAGGTCACAAGGGGATATGTTGAAGGACATAAAATTCTTTCAGGTGCAATAGTAATGAACTCTGGAAAGCTATCCTTTTCCTAACATTGTGAAATTCACACAGAACTATGTGAAGCATTGTCTCATTTCACTGTATGCATCTAGGTTAATCACTGATTACTAATTCGTTTCATATCTGAGATGAAGCATTTACCACCTCTTGTTCATACATACATATCTATAGTATTATCACTATAAATATTTCTAAATATGTAGATCAACAACACATTAAAACCCTGAAAATCCTCAAGCGTCAGAAAAGAAAGAGAGCTCGAAGGCAGAGTAGAAAGACGAAGAGCTGATGTCATGACTGAGTAGGGAGAGGTCGGTCCTTTATCAAGTCTCTAACGACTACAGGACTTGGGTCTAAGCAGGTTCGAGATCTGGAACTGAAATTCTCACATAAATTCAGGATCGGCGAAGAGCTGCTTCCTTCTTGATGAAGCAGCAAGAAAATTGCACCCACTGATCCAGGGAAGTGACTAGAGCTTATCTGCCTAGGAACCTAGATGAAATACAGGGAAAAAAATAGTTCTACTGTGACAAATCAAAACACCAGGCTTTAGCATATGTCAGTACGGGGCTTGAATGTGTATTATTCACAGTGCATGAATCCTCCAAATGTAATTTATATAAACTAATGGGAACCTACAATTCTGTATGGAAACATGTCTGAACCAGGACACACAGGACTCTTTAAGGAAAAAAAAAAAAACTAAAATGAGTTTACAATTAAATGAATAATGATAAAACCACACATGAGAATTATCCAACATAGCAAAGCATAATGAGGCACCATAAGCAAGAGCATTCAAATCCTAAAGTTTTGAGATAGCTTAACAATATGAAAAACAGCATAAACTAATCATTTAAAAAATTATAAAAATAAAGAAGGAAGAAATAGAAACCAACAGTAAGACACTATGAAAACAGATTAGCAGATCTGAAAAAGAACCAAGTACTCATAGAAAAGAAAAATATAGTTTTCAAATTAAAAAATTTAATGAAAACTTTTAGGATGAAAAGAGAAATGACCTAAGATGATATTAATGGACTGTGAATTACATCTGAAGAAATTTTCTAGAATGAGCACAGAATGTTAAGAGATGGAAAACTTAAGAGACATAGAGGAATAAAATGAGAAAGCACACCAGTATCTATTAGGAATTCTAGATGGTTAGTTACAAAATAATAGCTGAGAATTTTCCATATTTGAAGAAAGTCATTAATACCTTATAGAAAATCATTCCCAGCCACAAACCAGATAAAGAAAAACAAATTCAAACATAAACATTTTAACAAAGCCACAGAACTCCAAAGATAATACAAGATCTTAAAAATCAATTAGAACAAACAACATATAAAGGAGCAAGGAAAAAATAATAGATATCTCGTCAACTATAATAGACAAGATGACAGTGCAAAAAATAACTTCATGTGTTGAAGGGAAATAACTAGCAAGTTCCATATTTATATTCCATATTTATATAAACTACGAATTGATTTTGCTGTCATTATTTTTCAATAATGACAGCAAAATCAATGTACTTTTTCAGAAAATGATTAAAGAAGTTCACCACTCATAAATAATTTTGAGTAACAAAATATATATTATCTACATTTTAGTGAAACCCTGGTTTTCAGCCTTGAAAACTTGGTTATTCTAGGATTCACTAAACTAAAAAGACATCCCTGGGCTTCCCTGGTGGTGCAGTGGTTGAGAATCCACCTGCCAACGCAGGGGACACAGGTTCGAGCCCTGGTCTGGGAAGATCCCACATGCCGTGGAGCAACTAAGCCCGTGGGCCGCAACTACTGAGCCTGCACTCTAGAGCCCGCGAGCCACAACTACTGAGTCTGTGTGCCACAGCTACTGAAGTCCGCATACCTAGAGCCCGTGCTCCACAACAAGAGAAGCCACTGCAATGAGAAGCCCGCGCACCACAACGAAGAGTAGCCCCTGCTCATGGCAACCAGAGAAAGCCTGCACACAGCAACCAAGACCCAACGCAGACAAAAATAAATAATAAATAAATAAATAATAATTTTTTAAAAAGACATCATCAGTAGCGTATTGTTACAGACCAAGTTCATTGCTGACATATCTTTATGTGTCAAAAGGTTGAAATTTTAATAGCATAAGAGAGGTGCCTTTTTGATAGATAGTTAAGTGGCCTAAAATACAGAAACTGCACTGTCCTGATCATTTACTTCTTCAGTTAGCTACTCTGTAACATTGCCATTCTTCTGAACAGGAACTTCAAATGTAAAATCTTTATGTTCTCCTAAAATCATTGTTATCATTCTTGACCCATCATTAAATGTAAACTATTGCATTTCAGAATGCACATCCAGACATTTAAATGTGTACACATGTAAATGCTTATCTTGCTCAGCTATTCTGTAATAGTGTGAGAGATATATAAATAATCAATAGTTAAACCTATAAACCATCTTTGTGCCAAGCACACTTAGTAATTATAGGATAGCTGAGCTAGAGATAAAAAAGACTGTAGGGGTAATTGGAGCAAGTTCTTGCCAGACAGCTTATGATCATTAACAACTTCTTCATGTAATAAAGTGATTCTGTGAAGAAGATGGAAGGGCACTAGGAACTAGCGTAGGAACAGACCTAATGACTGAGTGGTTTAGCAAGAGTGTGTTTTTACCCAGGACAAAGCCTTAAGAACTAGAGACAGACCAAATACTAAGAAAGAAATTTGCATTAGTAACTTATCTACCCCTTAAATTAGATAAAACATTCACAAATCAGTTATACCCCTTCTTGTGCCTGTGATGTTTTCTTATGCCCTGGACAGAATTTACTAAGATAATTAAAAACTCAGAGCATCCTATCCATACAATGACATATAAACATTCTCATTCTGTTTAATTCTTGAAGCTAATGTGTTTATTTATTATGATGATCAGAAATTAGGAAACATAAAGGATGAATTTAATAGGAAAGTATTAAAACATATTCATGAAAGGAGCATACTACAAAGGCGAATTAAAATTTGCTATCAAATATGTAGAAAATTAGATGGAGTTTTTGGTTTGAAACAGCTGAAGAGCTGGCAATATGCTACTATTAAAAACCAGCATTATTCTAAGATATTCAAATAGAAACATAAGAATAATGCTGGACAGATCACTGTATTAGAGAGCCTAGTTCTAATTTAGATCCGTAATTGAAACACAACATCAAGAACTAATACAAGGACTGACATATACACACTACTATATATAAAACAGATAACTAATAAGGACCTACTGTATAGCACAGGGAACTCTACTCAATACTCTGTAATGGCATATATGGGAAAAGAATCTAAGAAAGAATGGATATATCTATATGTATAACTGATTCATTTTTCTGTACACCTGAAACTAACACAACAGTATAAATCAACTCTGATCTAATAAAAATTTTTAAAAAAAGATTTAACAGAGGGAACTGTATTCATTATGCTGTAATAAACCATAATGGAAAAGAATATGAAAAATAATATATATGCATAACTGAATCACTTTGCTGTACAGCAGAAACTAACACAACATTGTAAATCAACTATACTTCAATAAAATATATTTAGAAGTAAAAGAATTAAAAGAAATTGAGAAACAGCAACAAAACTAAAATTATTTAAGGTTTGAGACATCACCTTGTCAGAAAAGACTAAAGAAATTTCAAGATGTTAAAATGAGAAAAAGAGAAGCATCAGATGTGGATTTAAAGTAAATATAGGCCATTACAAGAAAGGTCAGACACTGAGGCCCAAAAGGGAGAAATGTGTTTAAATTGTCGGAAAGAATAGCAGATGAGATGATGTGATGTTCTACAGAAGAGAATGTTGAAATTCTGTTCTTGAATTTATTGAAAAGACAGAAATTTGTCTTTTGTGAAAAATTTTATACAGTTCTGCCTGACAGTAAAGAAATACATGTTTATAACACTTCCCAATTCTCGTATATGTATATTGATAAGTTTTGACGCTGTATTTGGAAGGCTTAGGGTAATCAACCCAAAGGTTTCCTGAAGTAGAAGCACAACATTACAATTTTCTAGGTGATAAGTTATTTTATGACTTTGTTATTACATTGAATGAGCAACAGGAGAGTCCAAAAACATAATCTTCCCCCCACAAAAAAAAATCCGTTTCCAAAATAACTCCTGTCAAGATGGCAGCCAAGTCCAGAGAATGACCAGATTAATCGTTTGGGTTTCGTGGTTGTTTTGATGTTGCATAGAAGGAGAAATGATCATTCTGTGATGGTATTCAAGGAAGTGCTCCTACAGAGATAGAGTCATCCGCTCACCATCCCTCACAAACCCCCTTCATAAAATGGGAACATTCCAGGTGGAGGACAGATAATAAATTCTTTATGTTGTTTTAGAACCTTTAATTCTAAAAATATTGGAGGTTTTTATGTACTGCTGTTTTACTTCTGAGTATAAATGTAAGGAAGTTGTTTCATAATTTAGTTTTATAATTTAGACCCTTGAATAAGGCTTATAAACTGATTTATGGTCATTATGCTTCAAGTTTATTTTGGATGCAAAATGTCTTACAGAATCTACTGAAATCAACAAAGGAAATAATTTCAAAAAGTGTTCATCCAATAGAAATTCTCTGTGGTTAGGAAAATTTACATCAATCTATTTTTACTTACCGACACCCTCGTTCTTTTCTTTATAAAAACACCTTTGGGGGAAGGAGAAAATTTAAAAGAACACAAAGAGAGGAAAATTACATAAAACTTTAAAAATTGCATGGACTCTTGCCTGCTTTTCACATGGACTACTGTCTTATACTTATTTAATCTTCTCTGATTGCATTATGTTGTGAATGGGCAGGGTAGTGTTTTCCCACCAGTTTCTTCTATACAGGCAAGAATTTTCAAACCAAAAATCTAACAGTTTGTGTTTTTATTTTACTTTATTATTTTTTTAATTAATTAATTAATTTATTATTTATTTTTGGCTGCATTGGGTCTTTGTTGCTGAGCCAGCGTGGCTTTCTTTAGTTGCGGCGAGTGAGGGCTACGCTTCATTGCGGTGCGCCGGTTTCTGATTGCGGTGGCCTCTCTTGTTGCGGAGCTTGGGCTCTAGGCGCGCGGGCTTCAGTAGTTGTGGCTCGTGGGCTCTAGAGCGCAGGCTCAGTAGTTGTGGTGCACAGGCTTAGTTGCTCCGCGGCATGTGGGATCTTCCCGGACCAGGGCTCGAACCCGTGTCCCCTGCATCGGCAGGCGGATTCGTAACCACTGTGCCACCAGGGAAGCCCAGTTTGTGTTTTTATACTGCAAGAAATGTCTCTGGTGAATAGGGAAGATGATTTATATGCATACATCTGACCTTATAAAAAAATCTTTGTTTTTCCCATAAAGTTGAATTTATATTGCTATCATTTATTCCAGTTTCTTTTTGTGTATCTCTAATACACCATTTAGTTTGTAGATCTTTGATACTTTAGAACATATGACAGTTTAAATAAATCTATTTTTCCAAAATTTTTTTACGTTTATAGTTTTTCTTCTTTTTTTTAAAAATGAAACAAATAGTTAATTACATGGTTACAACAATTTTTGCAAAGTTTCAGCTAACACATTGTAATGACTAAAAATTGCCTCTGCCTGTTATTTATTGTTCAGAAATTAAAATTTAATTGTATTAATTAACAGTTCTATGAAGAGTAAAAGTTATTAGGTTTCTAATACTTACAGTTCTTTTTTATATATAGTGAAATTCAGATTTCTTCTAAAAGGGAAAAATCACTCTTCCACAGTAAGAAAGGCTTTCTATTCATATCCTGAAACTACATTTTTTAGCTTGTGGAATATAAGTCATCCACTTGCTTGGTATGAATGCAGAAATTTAGTTCACGAAACTGAATATATATTTGTTCATATGTCTCTTTATAATAAGATTCTGGACTGTGATGAGTGGTTTTTCCTTCATGTTTTCCATACACACATGAAGGATTAAATACATAGCTTTCTTTTTTCCAAAAATGCCATCAGCATTATCAGTCTCTGAATATAGGTGGAAAACTGCCTCAGTGTTTCTGATATTTCTCTTTTCAAAAAAAGCCACAATGCAGAATGAATAAATACTAAAATTTTATAAAGTGTGATCATGAAATAACAAAACTTCTTTTTTTCAAAAAAGCTCATGTACTGAAATTTATATTCAAATGAATGTTGTCCTTCACTGTGGTCACCTTGGATTTCAGAAATGCTGCTGCTCTTCAAAGTATTTTGTTAACACATTTTGGGGTCTGTCTTTAGAGCCAGTTTGTGCACCAGGAAGCATTCCTCAAAGAACACTGGGAAGGCAGACACCATCCATGTCTGCTACAGGAGACATTGGCTTTAAAATCACATGATCATGGCAAATGTGAAGGCAGACTTTCTGAAATGTATCTTCCTTCCTTCCTTCCTTCCTTCCTTCCTTCCTTCGTTCCTTCCTTCCTTCCTTCCTTCCTTCCTTCCTTTCTTTCTTTCTTTCTTTCCTTCCTTCCTTCTTTCCTTCTTTCTTTCTTTCTTTTTCTTGCTTTTGTGAATATATTTATTTACAGTTTTCAAAAGCACTAAGTCTACAGCCCTAAGATACTCAGAATGACTTTCTGTGCTTCCTTTGACCTGAGATGTTTCTTTTAATGAGTTTGTGCCCTCTTCAAGCAAAATAGGCATTCATAAATTATATTTTTATTTTAAATAGTACTCTTTTTTTCTGGACAGAAAGATATATCTGTCACATAGGAGGAGGGATCTGAGGCTGATGGAATCATGAGATCACATGTTGGTTAAAGAACTTCTTAGGCTATGCCCAGAACACTGGATTCTTTAAGATAATAAAAAAAAAAAAATCAGGAAACACAGATTTTTCAGGCTAGGTGAAGGATTATGGGCTCATTGTTTTACTCACTTCTTATTATATCATTTAGTTATATCCTTATCCTGGACAAGTATATAAGGTCCTTACTAGAACCCATAGGACTATACATGACCTGCCCCTGCTACTGGTCTTTAATGGGATATAAAACTTTACCAGAGCCTATAGTACTCTGCATACCTAATTACTGTTTAATATTCACTTTGCATTAGGGATTTATAAAATGGAACCTAAAAAGCCAGTATATACCAGGCCCACATGGGTTCACTAGTGTATTTTACCAAACATTTAAGAGAGAAATTATACCAATTCTCTAAAATCTCTTCCTAACTCATTCTGAGGCCCACGTTACCCTAATACCAAAACTAGAAAGACATTACAAGAAAAGAATATTGCAGACCAATATCTCTCATGAACAGAGATGCAAAAATCCTCAACAGGAGCCAGCCCATGAGCTGTCATGCCAGGTGAAAGAGGTAATGGAACTGTGGAGGGATGTTTCACCTTCTATTACAAACTGTTCATTTATTCAACCAAAGTTTACTGTTCTGAGTACTATCCTATGTGGTCGATAAGTCAGACTAGTTACCATCCCCTATTCAGTCAGTCACTTATCAATTAACTTATCCAACGAGTATTTCTTGAACATCTACAAGGTGTCAAGCATTATACCTGGTACTGGGGAATGTATCAGTGAGCAAAATAAACCAAACTCCTGCCCTCGGGGAGCTTACGTTCTACTGGGGAAACAGACGACAAACAAGATTTATACATAAAATGTAAAACATGTTAGTGACATGTGTTAAGGAGGAAATATGAGTGTAACATGTATGTGGTGGTGAAATGTACATAGATTGTTCAGAGATGGCCTCACTGAGAAGACGACTTTATGTAGAACCCCAAAGGATGCAAGGGAGAGAGTCTTGACAACGTCTCCTGGAAAAGAGAAGGTAGAAGGAACAAGGAAACAATAACTAGGAGGCCAGTGAAGGGTGAGAGAAGGGATGTGCTTGGTGATAAAGTTGAAGAGTTAGGTGGAAACCTGGTCACGCAGGGCCTTGTGGGAAGTGGCAGGGAGTTTGGATTTTATGCCAAGTGTAATGGAAAACCGTTGGAGGGTGTTCAGTGGGAAAATGCCATGCAATGATTGACTATTCTAGAAATTCATTCTTATTTCTGTGGAGAATATATATTTAGGTGTCAAAAGTACAGGCAGAAAGACCAGAAGTAAGTTATTGCAGCAGTGCAGGTGAGAAAGCTATCAGAGGGTTAGTAGCTTTGATTAGGCTCATGGAAGTATAAAGGGGAAAAGTAAAAAGACTTGAGACATATTTTCAAAGTAGAACTTATATGACCTGTTGATAGATTGGTTATGGAGAATAAGAGGAAAAAAGTTAAGAATTATCCTAGATTTTTGCCTTAAACAGCTTGGTAAAGTCATTCACAATGATGGGGATGATCCAAAACAGGATCCAATAAGGGAGGATAAATAGAGTTTTATTTTTTACATAGTAGGTTTGAGATTCTCATTGGACTTTCAAGGGATGACAAAAAGGCTCAGGTGCAGGAGGCTGGGCCCCGGGAGAAACGACTGGGATGGAAATATCAAAAGAAGATTTGTATTAACTAGGATGCTCTCAGCAAATTAAAGAACACCTTACCAGAGCTGCTTAAAAATAAATATTACTGACATTTGTTTTGTCACTTTACCATGTCTGTTTATTAAGTTTAACTTTAGAGTTAGATAACTCAGCAGATAATTGTTGTAAAAACCCTGGGTCAGCCTCTATGAGAGTCTCTTGGCCTGGCCGCCAGGTATGCAGTGTCGGTGCAGCCATCCAAGCATCATGTCTTCAAGTGGCAACGGAGAAAGCAGGGTAAAGGAAAGAAGAGTGTGCAGCCAAAAAGTTAGCTCTCTCTTCTGATTGGGGAGCAAAATTTTTTCCAGAAAATTACCAACAGATTCCCCCATGTCTCTTGTCCAGAACAATATCAAATGCCCACCCCTTGCAAAAGGAAATAGTATTATCTAAATTGATAAGACAAATGTGTCATTTCTTATAACCAAGATTCCATCATTAATTTTAAAAAAGCTAGGCTGTCTAAGGAAGGTAACCATCCATGTCTACTACAGGAGACATTGGCTTTAAAATCAGGACAAATGATGTCACCAAAAATATATCACTGTACACAAAATATTTCACCCTCTTTCTACAATACCCTTTTTTAAATGGCCACTGGAAGAACGAAATCTAGAGTATCACCTACAAATTAGTTGCTTCTGGAAGTGAAAGAAAACCATAACCCAACAAACTTAAGCTGGCTGTAATGATGATTCTCTCTCATCACAGATGAGAATTACACACACACACACACACACACACACACACACCATGATTTCCAGTAACTTCATGTTTCTTGTTAGCTTAGGGATAACCACAGCCTAAAATATCATAATCTTACATATATTTATTGTGGACTTAAATTCAGCAGATCTGGATAACAGCCATTTTACCTTCATGAACCATGACTGTCTCATCTCTGGGCTCTTGCTCTTGCCCTGCCCATTCTACCTGGAAATCACCTCCCTTAGATCTTTACGGGGCCAATCAGTTCTCATTATTTGGATGAGAATGTCATTTTCTTAGAGCCTCTTACCTTGACCACTTTACTGAGAGCAGCCATACCTGTACCAAGTCCCTCCATATTTAATACATATTTAAATAACTGCTTTTAATGCACAGAAGTTATCCCTAACTGAACATTGTATATATTTTTGCTTGGACCTATAAGATGTTTCTTCCCCACCCTTAATTAGGTCAAGGACGTCTGCTTTCTTCTCCATGGGCTCTCAGCACCTATGACAGCACGTGCTATGAGGTACATACTCGGTCAAGATTCATTTCTGCATCTGTAAATGAGGATACTTTGAAAATAACGGGCCTATATGATCTTTAAGAAAACATATAACACTTATATTCTGTGATTCCTGAGAAGATTTTTTTTTGAGTGACATTTGTTGGAAGTTTTTTTTTTTCCCCTGATTAGGAAAATAAATTACATCTAGAAATCATTCTTAACTCACTGTTCTGTTAGTGCCTATGACTTAGCTGACCTCCTTCTTTCTTTGAGAGACTTTTTTCCTTTTAATCCACATTTTCTACTTCAAAATAGAGGATGAATAAAAGTACATGACTGTGTTTTCTTAGACATAGTAGTTGGTTAAAGTGGGCACTAAATGCAAGAGGAACCAATCGTGAAACTTTTTCATACGGTTGTAATCATTTATGTGCATATTCATGTTTATACTTGTAGGCTCTTAACCTATGTGCTCCAGTGCCTCTTAATTTGGAAATGAAATGTCTTAACAGTGGCCTACAATTTTATACTATGTTTTTATAACTTTGAAATTAATCATCTGCCTATGAACCAAGATATAAATGAAAAATTTCCTGGGGAAAAAATGTACCTATATTTCTGGGCTTACAGGTCTAAAAGATATAAATTGGAATATAGCGAGGAAGAATAGCTAATATCACAAGGATTATTTGAATTGCCTTTGCTAAGTGACAGTAACTGAATTCGATATTAGAATTTTTCGGATGAATAAGATGTGATTAATGCATTTGAGTGTTCCACAGCCTAGTTGGAGATTATAGGTAGTGTGTGAAGTGAAATAAACAGGAAGGAGAACAGGATGTGTCTAGGATAAATGAGACCCAGGGAAAGAAAGTTTTCTGAGAAAAAAAAATAGAGCTCAGATGTAAACATATCTGATTCAGAGACTGTGCTGGAAAATTAATGAAATCAGTAGGCAAAAGAGAGATTAAATCAGCCTAAGAGGGGGGATATACAGATCTGTTAAAGAATCAGAAATGGGACAATCAGAAATACTGGGAAGAGACTTAGAAAATTTACAGGAGAATGGAAGCAACTGAATTCCAGAAAGTAAGTTTCTGTGTTTGTGCACCCTTAGTAGAGGGTCTCTGCTAGTACTTGAACGTGCGCTTGTGTACGTGACAGTGTTATGCGGCCTGTGAGTGTTGCCTCACCTGCCGCCTCTATGAGTAGGGTTTATGGGTATTAACTGTTCATTTGTTTACTGAGAATCTCCCATATGCCAAGTACCCTGGCAGAGGCAAATAAAAGAGACCACTGTCCTCAAAAAGGTCGTAATCTCTGATTGGGAGATAAGTGTTAAATAAGCAACGTGATAAAATATACTTGCCACAATTTCCTATTATTGCAGGGGTTTTTTTTCTTTCTTTCTGATGTCAAAAAGTAATCCAAGCCACCCGTTGGCATTTAAATCATGTATATCTAGTTTACAGTGTCCTTCCTTACAGTTACTTTGTTCTATTTGTTCTATTACAGAAAAAAACAATGTGAGTTGATATCTACATGAGTTTTTAAGTACAAATTCTTATCTCTGTCTGCCATATCACACTGTGTTGTGAGAAGTCCAAAATTTAGGTTCTTTCTTAAATTTAATTATCTGGTACTTCCCTACAATAGTCTGTCTCTTATTGACATGTCAAATTTCATTTTGTTCACATATCTTTTGTGTATGTCTACTTGATACTGATAACAGTGGCTGGTGTAAGAGCTTATCTGCTTTTGATTCTGAAAATGTAATAAAGAAGGAAAACACAAAGGAACAGCCACATGTACTCGCTATTCAAGCATACATCCAACTTTTATATCAAACTAATATTGGGAGAAACGTGGGCTGCATGTTGCAACTCAGTCTCACTGGTATCAAAGACAGACACCAATGGCAAGGGACAGCGCGTCTGTGACAAATGTGTGAAGGGGTAAATTATTGAAACAAAGCATGTGAAAGCGGTCTTATGAGGATCTGTGTTTGACTTTTAGGTACAATAATTTCACGAATGTGTCCCTTTGTATTACGTTACCTTTGACTTCAGAACAACAGCATTTTTCTTACCTAACAATTTATGAATAAAAATGACATGAAAATGAGAAGAGACATTACCCCTTAGTGCTCCATTTACTCCATTTGAATAGATCTTAAATAATTATCAAATTAAAAAATATTTGAGGGAAAACATAGTATTAAAAGAAACGCCAAGGGCTTCCCTGGTGGCGCAGTGGTTGAGAGTCCGCCTGCCGATGCAGGGGACACGGGTTCGTGCCCCGGTCCGGGGAGATCCCACATGCCGCGGAGCAGCTGGGCCCGTGAGCCATGGCCGCTGAGCCTGCGCGTCCAGAGCCTGTGCTCCGCAATGGGAGAGGCCACAACAGTGAGAGGCCCACGTACCGCCAAAAAAAAGAAAAAGAAGCGCCAAGAAGTTATGTAGTTCTTGCCTAACTCTAGGCAGTTTTGAAATTAGTAAAGGCCTTCTAAAAAGGGAACCTTACATCTTATAGAAACACTTCCTTCTATCTAACTCAAATGCTTTATTTCTATAGTAACCCTATGTTTTCTTTTCCTTAGAAAATTAGTAGTAGAGTATCATGTCTTTTGGGTCTATAGCTAACACCAAAAACACTGTAGTTAATTAATGTGGATATTTTTAAATTGTGGACCCCTAGATAATTAATTTTGTTTCTCTGGACTTCACAGATGAAAGCAAAATTCAATGATGTGTAATTAGAAGAAAGGCAGAGTTAGTCCTTTTGAATCATTTTATGTGAAAGAAGATTTTCATCATTTAAAATCATAAACCAACATTTTTATCCAAGAAGATTCTAGAGGAAACATTTTGATTTTCAAATGTGATTAGAAAAACTCAGACATTCATCCTTGCCCTTTCTATGAACTCTTTCTCAGATTAACAAGTTTTCTTGATCTCATCATTTGGGGTGCTGTTTATAAAACTGATAGCTGTACATAAGCACTGAGTCTTTTTATAGATTTTATAAAATCATGCTGAATTGTTTTGTGGATAAGTATGTTTGTGTCAAATTGATTTGGCTCTCTGTGGATTACTGTTTGAGGAAAAGGCTGATCATTTTGTAGTGAGGGTCATTTTGTGAAGAGCCGTTATTTCCTGGAACCTTAATTTTGGGGCCCCAGAATGTAGACTTAGGGACCAGGCTCTTCACCAAGGTCATTGTTCTGTTCTTACCATTGCCCTTTCCCCAACTCAAAGTCACCCTTGTAGTCAGGAACATTCATTTACAGGGAAAACAAACGAATAGCTCTTTCTTACCTATGCCCCAGAGCAACAAACAGCAAATATCACCTGAAAGTCACTGCAGATGGACGAAATATTCAAGTTTTAGAAGTGGTTATGTCTGGACCTGAATCTGCCAGTTCCATGTGACTCTGCACAAGGTGATTGACCTTTCCAGCACATTCCATCCAAAAACAACAGAATACACATTTTTCTCAAGTGCTCATGGAACATTCTCCAGGATAGATCATATCTTGGGTCACAAATCAAGCCTTGGTAAATTTAAGAAAACTGAAATTGTATCAAGTATCTTTTCCGACCACAATGCTATGAGACTAGATATCAATTACAGGAAAAGATCTGTAAAAAATACAAACACATGGAGGCTAAACAATACTACTTAATAACGAAGTGATCACTGAAGAAATCAAAGAGGAAATCAAAAAATACCTAGAAACAAATGACAATGGAGACACAACGACCCAAAACCTATGGGATGCAGCAAAAGCAGTTCTAAGAGGGAAGTTTATAGCAATACAAGTCTACCTTAAGAAACAGGAAACATCTCGAATAAACAACCTAACCTTGCACCTAAAGCAATTAGAGAAAGAAGAACAAAAAACCCCCAAAATTAGCAGAAGGAAAGAAATCATAAAGATCAGATCAGAAATAAATGAAAAACAAATGAAGGAAATGATAGCAAAGATCAGTAACACTAAAAGCTGGTTCTTTGAGAAGATAAACAAAATTGATAAACCATTAGCCAGACTCATCAAGAAAAAAAGGGAGAAGACTCAAATGAATAGAATTAGAAATGAAAAAGGAGAAGTAACAACTGACACTGCAGAAATACAAAAGATCATGAGAGATTACTACAAGCAACTCTATGCCAATAAAATGGACAACCTGGAAGAAATGGACAAATTCTTAGAAATGCACAACCTTCCAAGACTGAATCAGGAAGAAATAGAAAGAAATATGAAGAGACCAATCACAAGCACTGAAATTGAAACTGTGATTAAAAATCTTTCAACAAACAAAAGCCCAGGACCAGATGGCTTCACAGGCGAATTCTATCAAACATTTAGAGAAGAGCTAACACCTGTCCTTCTCAAACTCTTCCAAAATATAGCAGAGGGAGGAACACTCCCAAACTCATTCTACGAGGCCACCATCACCTTGATACCAAAACAAGACAAGGATGTCACAGAGAAAGAAAACTACAGGCCAATATCACTGATGAACATAGATGCAAAAATCCTCAACAAAATACTAGCAAATGGAATCCAACAGCACATTAAAAGGATCATACACCATGATCAAGTGGGGTTTATTCCAGGAATGCAAGGATTCTTCAATATACGCAAATCAATCAACGTGATACACCATATTAACAAATTGAAGGAGAAAAACCATATGATCATCTCAATAGATGCAGAGAAAGCTTTCGACAAAATTCAACACCCATTTATGATAAAAACCCTGCAGAAAGTAGGCATAGAGGGAACTTTCCTCAACATAATAATGTCCTTTATATGCAGTAATTTAAAAGGGTCCTCCCAACATCATTCCAAAGACAAAAACTGAAGGTAGATATGGTTCTCCAGACTATTCTGACTTCTAGTTTATCAGTGGCGTGAGGTTCTATTAAGATGTAACTTAAAATAGTGCCTGTTAAATGGTGGATAGTGACCTATTAGTGGGTCATGGAACCAAATTAGTGGTTTGTGACAAACATTTTAAATGGAATAAAATAGGACAAAAATCAAAAGTGTGTAAGTTACATCAGATGCAGTGAGGCTTAGTATTGCTTTGTGAAACAATTATGTATTCAGTTACATATTTGCATTGTGTGACTGAATTGTGCTATAAAACGTATTTCTTACCGATGTCATTGCATTAAGTAAAGTAGCTGAGCTGTAGATGTCCATGTGTAGGTGATATTTAGAAACTCACCATGCCCGTTCGGTTGGATGCTTGTGAGAAGAAAGCAGATAGATTAGTGCATTCTTATTTGGTTTACTTAAGACCGCTTTTAGGCACCTTTCCTCAAAATCCCTGGGCTAAGACTACTGCAGAGAGAATTCTCTATTTGTTTCCTCTTCACACTCTGATGTTTGTTCTCTGACATTTTTGTGTCAGCCCCACGATGGCTCCTTTGGGCTAATAAATCCTTGTGCACCAACTCACAACTCTTACATTCTGATAGCACTCTATTTAATGACTTAAAACCTGTATTAGGTTTCTCTGTTTCCTAAAACAGCATATGAAACTGTTGGACCTAAATTATCCTGGACCCCAAACTCTGAGAGAACATATAATCATAGGAAAAATATATTTCTTATCAGAACAAGCAGGTGTGCTTGAATATTGACTAAGCTGCTTAATCTTTTGGGCACGGTATGTCTTGCAAAGAAGGACAGTAATGTTCAAATACCTGTACTTTTATTTTCTGTCAGTTTCATATTTTTCCCTTCAGAATAATCATTTTCCACTTTCCTAATGAAATCAGTTTCATGCATCAAATCAGCCATCCTTGAATATTTGAAGCCTTTGACATCAGGTCCTGTAATGCTGTTTTACATATTGTTTGCTGATGTGGTTGCCTGGTCAGAAATTCAGCTGTTCCACTGGGACCCCACTTTTGTTTTTCTAGGAGCTGTTGAACATCCATAGCATCCAGCTTCTGGAAAGAAAAGCTTTCAAACTAAACAGACTGTGTTCATTTAGGTTACCACAAATTCTTTAACCATATAAAACTGCTCTTTGACTCATTTTGACCTATAAACGTGTAGTTCAGGCAGTTTCATATAGTTCAGTCTAATATTATGTTTGAAAAGACAATATCCTGTATTCAATTTACATTTCCTTTTAAATAGCCAGACTCTGAGTTCAGCCAGCATGAGATACGGGCTGATGCTTTTCTTCATTCTTGTATTTAGTAAATATTTTCCTCAGTTCCAGCTATGTTCAGAGCACCAGGCATGTGGTAAAGACAAAGATAAAGCCGACAGATGCTTAAGAATCATGTAATGTTTTTTCTGATTGCTAGTAGACTGGTGGCAAAATAAAGTTATATCCTCCTTTTCACTCATAAAGTAACACAGAACTTGATAGCCCATTAAGGTACGTGGTTTTTCTTAAATATGGGCTCAGTGTCGTATTAGAATCATCAAACCCCTTCCTGTGTTGTCCCTATATTTATTTCCTCCTGAGTAGATACTCTCTCCAATCAACCTGCCAGTGTCATTTAGTCTTTCCTAGGTATCTGTCCCTGATCTTTAAATACTAATGATCTACTGTAAGCATTTAACCACCTAAAGTCTCATTGCATCTTGAAGCATTAACAAAGCACTAAGGTGGCTCTTTAACGTTTTAATTGCACCAGCCACAATCAATAAAATATTACAGATGTTCCTATGTTATTGTTTCTTTGTTTTTGAGGTGAGAATGAGTGGATATCTTTGTAGTTTGCCTCTTTGTAAGATAGTCACTGCCTGGCCTGTCGCTATTTCTAGTTCTTTTCACGTTTACTTTAGAAGTTGCATTATGCTTGGGTTTAGTTTTGTTTTGTTTGGAGGGAGTCCTTTGCTCTGTGGTTGATATTTTTGAAATGATTGCTCCCATCACTATCCGGTGTGGCAGGGCTTTTGTTTCCTTCCGAGACTCCTCGTTTTGTTTCTTCCAAATGACCATCCCACCCGCCACTGCTGCACTGATGTTACCAAACTATAGACTGAGTACAGCAAGGCGGTGCAACCATGGCAGTGATTCTCAACCTTGGCCGCACGATAGAATCCCCCGCGGAGTTTTAAAAATACTGATGCCTGGGTTCTGCTCTTGACATTCTGAATTAATTGGCCTACACTGAGGGATGGACATTAATATTCTTAAACATTTCCCAGAGGGAGTCTAATGAACAGTGAAGTCTGAGACCCACTGATTAACGTTTTAATAAGAGTTCCCACGTCGAGCTAGCTCTGTCTTTGGTCTCATTGAAGCTGGTCCAGACTTTGGAATGAGCTAAAAGCTAATGTGTATAACTTCTTTTAGTAACCCATTCTGATGGTTGGCTGGTTACTTTATAAAGGTTTTACCACCTGCCCTACATTTATCAGAGAGGAGTTCAGATCTCAACAAGAGTGAGAAATTATATCCATAATATCTAATAGCCCTGAAGTCACTCTTTGGGATCCACTGCAAGATTATTTTACACACCTGACACTTTGGGCAGCTTTCCTAAGAGTAATTAACATCTGTGTAAAGATGTAATCACCTGAAGCAGCTATGTAAGCAAGAACAATCTCAAGAGCTTTTCATTTCTAGCAGCAAAGAAATTACATTACAGCAGCATTTTGCCAGCAGAGCTTAGGACATCAGTGTAGCCAGTATTAGAATGAAGCATTGGAAGACTGAATAACAGGAAAAGATTAATTTCTATTAAATACCTACATCTGCTGGTTCTCCCAAGTAGATTAGACTGGAAAAGCCTAATGGAGGATTTTACCCAATCTCCTTGGACTCTGTGCACAATTCCTGCAGTTGCTACCAAGTTTCCCCAGAAAGAAAAAAACAAAAGGAGTAAGAAGTAGCCCCAAACATGTAACCAATCCCCAAAGTAATTGCTGTTTGAATGAACTGTGTTGTTATTTGTGTTGTCTTAATTTACATGGACATTCTTTTGTTAAGAAAGAAAGATTTCTTTTACTATGTAACATTATACACTTTTAGAATCAAAAATTTGCCTGAATTTCTGAACTGAACTTATTGTTAATCATCTGTCAGTTTCACAAATAATCCAGGTCTTTCTCCATCCATTACTGTTACAGAGAGGTCTACAGATAAAATTATGGGTATAATTTTACCCCTATCTACCTTAATGTCATTTATTTTAAGAGAATTAGAAGATCTTTGTCAGCTTTTGCTGTTACTTTTATGTGTCTCTGCCTCAGTGCATTCGGTAAACTATAAAAAAATAGACTAATAGTAATTTTCAATGAATATAATTTTTCTGTTTTATATCAAAGTCCAGCTGCTTTCAAGAGAATCCCTTGATCACCTCTACGGCCATGATTTGGGCTTAGGGAAATGTGACTAAGCACTGATTTCCACCTAAGGGAAAGTTTGCTTCTAAGATATAGGAGAGCCTTGCAAGAACACATTTCTTTTTTAGTGAAAGCTATACTATATTGATACCAATTAAGAAGAAAGCATGGGGCTTCCCTGGTGGCGCAGTGGTTCAGAGTCTGCCTGCCGATGCAGGGGACACGGGTTCGTGCCCCGGTCCGGGAAGATCCCACATGCCGCGGAGCGGCTGGGCCCGTGAGCCATGGCCGCTGGGCCTGCGCGTCCGGAGCCTGTGCCCCGCAACGGGAGAGGCCACAACAGTGAGAGGCCCGCGTACCGCAAAAAAAAAAAGGTCTTCCCCAGGGCTTTAATAAAGTTGTAGTAAAAACAGAACTTTCAGAAACCCAGCAGAGTTCCCATTTATGCTTTCTTCTTTTTTTTTTTTTTTTTTTTTGCGGTACGCGGGCCTCTCACTGTTGTGGCCTCTCCCGTTGCGGGGCACAGGCTCCGGACGCGCAGGCCCAGCGGCCATGGCTCACGGGCCCAGCCGCTCCGCGGCATGTGGGATCTCCCCGGACTGGGGCACGAACCCGTGTCCCCTGCATCGGCAGGCAGACTCTGAACCACTGCGCCACCAGGGAAGCCCCCTGGGGAAGACCTTTAAACTTGCCTTAGTGGTTAGTTTTGATGCTAATAGTATAGGGTATTCTTGAAGAGCCTCAGAATTCAAAAGGACCATATTGACACTCTTAGATGGTCAAGAGATTGGTTTCTAAATACTACATCAAACAGTATATATAAGAATAACCTCAAAGCACAGTAAGAGTTGAGGATGCTATAGAGTCATATATCAAACCCTAAAATTCCATCTGTCTGCCTTACCCTACCCAACCAAATCCAGTTTGGCAAAATACAGAAAATGGATCAAATAAATCAGAAAGATAAAGAGCAAACATAAACTCACACAAGTGGCTTTGGAAATGCAATGCTTAAAAGAAAGTCAGAGAAACAGGAATTAGATTGTTCACAGGATAAACATAGGTCTCGTCACAGTATTAAGTGAGAATCTTTGAATGGCAAGCCACAGAAACTATTTGAGCTGGCATAAATCTCAGTGATGTTATAGGAAAGGCACTGGGGTATCTACAGAATCCAAGGAAGCATTAAGCTTTCACATCTCGGGGAGAGCGGGATCCAGTGTATCGACAGAGATCTCAGGGGCAAGAATATGTTCTCCGGGCTTCTAGAATTCTCCTAGAGGCCCAACAGTTTAACTCCCAAATTAGCAGGAAAGTAATTTGATTTTCCCATTTGAGGTAAAGGGCCTATCCTGTGTTAATTAGCAATATCCCAGACAGCTGTTTTTGGAACAAAAACATGGCCCTTGGGAGTCATTCCTATGGACAGTGTGGTTGTTCTCAACTAGGAAGGAGCAGACAGGTAATCCATAATAGGATTCTATTATGAATATTTTCAGAGAGTCCTGAAAACAAAAAGAAGAGATCCTCAAAATACAGGGACATCTGTGGATCGTGTTATTCCTGAAGCCTCAGGCCTTTCTATTTTGCCTAAATTGTCTTATATTCGTGACTGCTAATGTTAAGTAATTGTGCCTTGAGAGAAGGCGGTCATGTTTTGCTTTGTGAAAAGTAGGAGCATGAGCAATCTTGAGAATGGGCATTTTTTCCTTTTCCTCTTGAGTTTGAGTGAACGCAAGAGGAGGAATGTGTACTGAGATGACCTTCTTTCTTCCCAGAAGCTGACTTGTACCCTAAGCCTATCGCTTTACAATTTCTTTTCCTCTTTCTTGTTCCCTGTTTTGGAAAGAGAAAGAGAAGACAGAGGAAAGAATGGGGAAGAAGAGAGTGTGCCTTGCAGAGGACACCATGTTGCCTGGATTCCCTCACCCAGTAACCTAATGGAGAGTTAGAGGAAGCAGCTGCTCCAAGGAACAGTTCTAGACAGTTGAGGCTAGTCCTTTCAGCCACCCCGCCCCTCTCTTCAGTGCCACAAATGCCTAAAATGACTTTACAAGAGCTCAGAGCCTTCAGTCCACGTTTAAGAAGGAAGGGTCAAGTGGATTTAAGCTCAAAACAAGTTAGAAACTGACTCATATCAAATTTTTGCCCAAGACCAAGTTTTGAAAGACTTGGAGAGGAACAAGAGAATTATAACAACCCAAAAGGAAAAGTGGGGGAAAGAGCAGGATCTGAGAGCCTGCCCCAAACCCTTGCTCTCTTCATAGTTTACCCGGTGCTGTCCTTGATTAGAAGTCATTTTATTTTGCTTGCCTATGAGAAATAAAAATACTGAAATTAAGTCCAAGAATGGAGATATTTTATGGATATTGACCTTTAAATTAGGTGAAGGGAGAGTTAGGAGTTCAAGAGCACAGGGGTCAGAATTTCATTAAGAAGCAACTTTTATTTGCTCTCCTTGGCAGGTAACCCTAAATGTGTGAATTCAGTGCCATCCTTATTCCTTACCCAAAGTCACCACTCTTTGTCAGGGAAGAGTTCTGCTTGCTTTGTCCAGGCCACTGGACTGGAAGCTCCATGAGGACAGCCACCATGTCTTCTGTGTAACAACTGAATACCCAGCACCTAGCATGGAGGCACTGAGTAACATGTGCTGAAAAGATATTAAATCATAAAGCAGTGTCTAAACAACAATGTGACCTTCGGGAAATGCGGGGAGGCAGTGTAGAATTAGCACAGTGTTTAAGAACGAAGACCCTCGAGTGAGTTAGACTGAATTGATTCAAATTATGACCGCCATTTTCTAGCTTTGTGACCTCTGCTGATTTGTTTAACCTCTGTGAACTCGGTTTCCTTCTCTGCAAAACTGGAATAATAATAGGAGCTTCCTCCTGAGATAGTTCTTAAAAATAAATCTATTACACATAAAGCACTTAGCATATTTCCTGCTACACAATGAGTACTCAGAAATATTAAGTATAGCAAGTTGTCACGTGTAGTTATATGCAAAATCCAATCAAATTTTGTAAATCCTTTGAGTTTAGTGTTGGTAGAAAATTTCACTCTGTTACATTTATTACTCATCAAGGGATGCGTGCAATAAAGAGAGGTGGTGTAAAGGTCCTGCTCTTGGCTAATAACTGAATTTCTAGAGCAGCAAGGCTCCATGATTATGTGACAGAAAAATGGCTTATTATATAGTTCACCAATAAATACATTATAAAATATTCACACAGGAAGCTCTGATTCACCAAGGGTTTTTAGACATTCGTATCTGCTGTTTTTCTTCCAACACTGGCATGATTGAAAAGCATTAGCATGCTCTTGGCTGTGACTGTGTTTTGGAATCTGCATTTGTAACTCCCCCCATAGAAGAGCAGCAAGTGATTTGGAAGCAGCGTGATGGTATCATTTCTAAAGGGAGATTGTTTTGTGTACCTATGGTTTCCTTTTCTGGAGTTTATCTTTAAAGAGTCTAAATCTTTGACATGCTTTTATATTTTTTGTCTAAAAATGGGAGACTAATGGCAATGCTCTAAATCAGGATAACCATGGTATAAACTGCTTCTGACAGCCCTTTCAAGTACAAGTTCAATTCTGACTTGTACTGCCCTTGCTTTTATAATCCTTCCACCCTGGCAGAAATAGTCTAACCTGGATTAAATTTACATCTATCAGAACATATGTACTTAATAGCAACTAAATTAAAATAATCCCATATTCAAACTTTGAACTTGGGTGTTTGGAAGAGGGAAGGTATGTATCATGCAGGGTCCAGTGCAGTCCTTTGCCACCTTATCAGAGATTTTTCAGGAATCAGTCACTGTTAGTAGTTAATGTATTCAATATGTTAGTGCAAAGGTGGGGAAGGGGATCAGCACCGAAATGTAGAAACTGGTTAATATTCCTACAGAGAATTCATTAACTTCAACAAGATGTAATTTGAGAGAAAAGGTTCTAATCACCACACGTTTTAAATAAGTACTTGCACTTAATAGGTGGCAGGATTTTGATTATACAATTGGGTGTTTCATACTGAGAAACGCTGACTATTTTAAACATATCAGTGAGGTTAGTGGAAATATACAAAATATTTGAAATGTGAAATAAATGCAAACATTACTGATGTTAGATCAGATTATATTAAATTGGATTAGGGTATGTTAAAATATAGGACACGGTCTACTTCAGAAGTAATTCAAGATTAATTCACCGTTACCAAGCTGTGATTCGGATGCAAAGCAAAACGGAAAGGAGAGTGCTGTTCTTCTTCTTCAGCTAAGCAGTGGAAGGATTAAAAACTGTAAACTTACTCCTTGGAAACAAAATACCGCTCTTGCTTTTGAACATAAGTGTTTTTTTAAAAATCACTTTTTAGAACCACCTTAACTACTTCTTCATTTTGAAGATATGAAGGTTTCTGTCCTTAAAAGAAAATTATACTTTGTGTCTACACTTGAAACTATCAAGGTTGATGCTGGATTGTCTAATAATGCCTTAGTCACACACGCTATCCTGGGGCCAAAAGATTCCAATCAGTATTTTGTTTTCCATATAAAACGTTTTGTCATCTTCTTTTCATGAATTGAAAATACTGTTGTTGGACCTTTATTTCCATTGATGTCCGTTGGTGAAATGTCCATGTACTGAGACACTCCAAGAAATGCCAACTTAAATTCCCAAATACGTCTTTACTTGAAAATAAAAAGCGAACAATAAGCAGAAAATTGTCTTAGCCAAATTAGCAACAGAAATCATCTCAAATAAATTATGTAACTGAATATTAAAGAATTCTAAAAGTTAAGACTTCCAATGTGTTTGCCTTTGAGTATCCTTTTTTAATAGTCAGAATACCACTATTGTCTACACCTTAATTCATTACTATTCTAGTATAAAAATCACAGTAAGTTTAAGGGGCTCTCGGACAATTCGTATTTAACCCTTAAAATAGCTAAAAGCTGCCAGTATGGTAATCAGTTCCTCTCTTTTACATGTTATATTGGATAGACTAAAATGGTGATATTTTACAAATCCTTTATAAAGTTCACTTCAGTTAATAAGAAAAAAAAAGTCCCCAATCTCACTAACAAAGCCACCGCTAGAGTGACAGTAAAACCTTCTGGAGTTTCATCATTCATAGATAATTTAAAGAACATCAACTGTAGATCCTATGATTAATTAGATTAAAAAAACCAATGCTTAGGGATTTTTTTATTAGTATACATTTTAACTCTAAGCTGTTTTACGAATAAGAAGAAAGTACAAACATGTTATTTAAGAAGAGAATGTGACCAGAGTTGAGAAGACTAAAGATGTTACACTGCCATCCCTACAATCCATTCTATCGGTTGGAAAGATTGTGTGCTATTAGTGGCTACAAAAAGGCTGCGAAGAAGTGAGCACACCACCATTATCTGACTAATTTGCTTTGTGAAGTGCTTTTAGAAAAACCGAAACTGAAAGGCACTCTAAACTACCAATTTATGGTCTATTCTTGGTGTCAATGATGCCTGAGAGAACAGCACATTGTAAAGTCTGTTTTTCAGATGAGAAGATTTTTGTCAAAGTGATGTGGATTTTCAAATACAGTCAGCCCTCCGTATCCAAGTGTCCCGAATGTGCAAGATTCAACCAAATGTGGATTGAAAATTTCCAGAAAGTTACAAAAAGCAAATCTTGAATTTTCTGCACCCCAGCAACTATTTACATAGCATTTTCATTGTATTTACAACTATTTACATAGTATTTACATATGTCTTTGAAGTAATCTAGAGAGGATTTGAGGTATATGGGAATATGTACGTAAGTTTTATGCAAATACTATACCACTTTATATTAGGGACTTGCGCATCCTTGGATTTCGGTATCTGCAGGGGTCCTGGAACCAATCCCCCAGGATAGTGAGGGACAACAGTACTCGTGATCATCTGCTTTTCATCATGTGAAATTTATCATGTGCATTCACTTTCACTTCAACTGTCTTCATCCAAATAAATGTTCTTTTTTTTGACACTTGCTTCAAAATTAAACGAACATAAACAGAGTACTTAGATTTATTTCAGTGATTGGATTACCTGAGAGGTTTTGCTTTTAGTAATTTCAAGGTTTTCTAATTCCATTTTAGGAGTGTGCTCTGCGTTAAACATCTGCATGGTAAAATCACTAAGATATTGAAGGGAAAAACTGCTGTTGCAGGATGCATAGAGATGTTTGCAGATCCTTTTTTTAAGAAAAGGATAGAAATATGTATACCTTTTTTTCCTCCTTATACTTTTCAAAAAATTAAAGAGATTTTACTGTAATTTTTTCCATAATCTTTCACTAGTTAAAAAGAATGGCAGAAAGGCATGGATGTGATAAATTTAAGGGGATCAAGGGAAGCACGTCAGTACAGTGTGCTCCCTCCTGGCCAGAAAAATTGTAAATTAAAAGTCATCCTGGCGTGTGCTTATTGGTCACTTATAATAATTTTCATTTATGAACAACTTGTTTACCTTAAGTTGAAATGTCTTTGGCAGAAAGAATAACAATGCTCTTGTGAATGCAAGAGGAAATATTCCTTGTTTGGCTTTTTCTCGCATTGTCATTTTTTTAATTATTATTATGAGGGGAAATTTCATTTAGAATAAAGTCTCATCATTTCACAGTTTTAAAAGTTTTCTCAGATGAATGAAATTTGGCTTTTGAACCTCTCAAGTTCGGTATCCAGGTAGTGAGTGAGCTACGCAGAAAATGGTCTCATGCTGTGTTTATTGAGATGTCCTGAACTCTTGCCCTGAGCTTATTTCATTTATATTCCATATCTAGTCAAACTATGAATTTAGTTTAGCGTCACGAAGCACATTACTTTTGTGTATTCCTTGAATCTCAAATTCACTAAGTCACTCCTTTGGGATTCTTCTATCATGGTGAAGTAAGGCAAGATGAGAAAAAAATGAGATCCAACATTAAAAAAAACAGCTTGAACTCTTATTCACTTTGTTTGGAAAATGATTTCATGAAACCTGTAGTATTGGGCTTTACAAAATAAATATCTGTTATATTAAGATAAGTATGTAGCTTTCTTTTAAAATGAGCAGAAGGTACATTTGTGCTGCACCTTTCACCCCCTAAGGAGTGTGTTACAAACTCTATACAGAGCACAGAAATGACTTTTTCCATCACTGGAGTGGAACAGAGCAGTTGTTTAACAGAATACAACAATACTGCAAAATCACTTAAGAAAGGGATTGAATGAGAGTACAGCCTCCAAAAGAAATGACAGGGGGGATTTAAGAAAAGCAGACTGCAATCTCTCAACTTGGAATGTGGCCAGGACATTCAGGCCAAACACTCCAATCTTTCACAGTAGTGCCTTTGACCCAGGATCAGTGTCTTGTCATTTTAGTGTTTATCACATGTGACATCTCCTGGATCTAGTCCCTTGATAATTAACTAGTCCAGAACTGATCCAGGAAAAAAAAAAATTCTTTTAATGACTTTCCAATGTCCACTCTTCTAATGCACCTGGGTTCCCACCGTCAGGTCTCCTTGCAAATGTCACCAGTCCTAGCCAATGTTAGGAGTGTAACGCACGTGTTATTTAAAACCCAAGGTGTCAAAGTTGTAGGTGGTAAAATAGATTTTTCTAATTTCAAGTAAATATAAATAGATCCAAGCTTAAGACATCAGTGCAAAATTAGAAAGTTTTTGAGACATTCAGTGAAGCCAAGTGAATAGACGTAATATGTGTCATTGAGGGGTTGTTGTTTCTTTGTTTCCTAATAAAAAGGCTCTACCTTCATTTACATTGTATTGTAGATCTTTCCAAAGTCCTGAATGATAGTGATCATTCTGCAGATGAATTTATTTTGAAAAGCATGTATATATATTTCATTTTCCATTTTGAAGATACACTAGACGTTTTCAAAACTTTTGACCTACTCAAATTTTATCTTTTGATGATATAATCTTCTCAATTCATTAGTACATTGGACAGTTCCTTTTCATTTTTTTATAATTCTATAGAAACTCTTCTGCTTTGAAGTCAGATTAGAGCTATTTCTTTTTTCATCTGGCAGGTTTGAATCAGCACTCTCTCTGAAAGGATTAATTTCTTTTGTTCCAATTTTAAAGTAACGATTGCCAGCATCTTAAAAAGCATCAGTTATGTGGAAAACCTGCCCTGCGCAGAAACCGTAATAAAATAGTTAACCTTCATCTTTAAAGTAACTGTGATGCCACCAAGTATTCAATTTTCTATGCTTTCAAATATCTAATAACCCTGCTTTTTTAACCTCATATTCTAATCAAGAAAAGACGATCACATGTAATTTATATATATACAAAGCAATATGAAGAAAACATGCTTATATTCATTTAGTTTGATTTATAGTTATTTGTGGTGAAAGTTACCAGTTGTCTAAACTTCCCAAAGTAATATATTTGGACATTTAAAAGTAACTTAAATTTTTAATGAAAATAAATAAATTAGATCATAAATATAAAGGTGATGACAATTGCAATTTCTCTCTAATAATTACAACACGTAATTAATTTAGCTAATTCTTACTGACTTCTCTTATGTGCCTAATAAATTCCATGATTTGGATATAAAGCACTTAGAAATACTGAGCTCTATACAAATTTTATCATTATTATTGTTTAGTTAGTATAAGTAATTGTATTTTGGTAAAATTTCAATAATATCTTATGTTTAAGTTGTTTTGTTGGGTTGGAGCTAAAGATAAAGAGAAGTATTTGATGTTGCTATTGGTTTGGTTTATTTCAATAGGATAGTAGCACTTAATACAAGGGTGAAAATCAGAATGCAATTTGAATACAGATGTGGGAATTTTTCAGGTATCTAGTATGTCCCGTTTCCTTTAAGCATTTTATCTCATTTCACTTCACCACAATATTATAATGAAAAAATTATTTCCATATTTAGATGAAGAAAATAGAGCAGAAAGGGGTTCAGTAACTTACTCAATGTCACATAATTATAAATGATAATTCAAAGTAGCTGACTCCAAAACTCTCTCCACTCAATAATGACACTGATTTGGTGACTAATATGTTCATATGCTCATTTTAACTTCGAATGAGAACTTACACAAAAACCTGAAGCTTAACTCTGCATGTATAATACTTCCATGAGAAGAAGGGTTTCCTAGAACATAACTTGAAAACCCTGATAGACGGCGTCTCATAAAAGAATCTAGTATCCTTACTGTGTGAGCACAACAAAACTTTCTGGTAGCCCTCGCATTCTAGCAAACAAGAAGCCCCCTCTAAAACTATGATAATTTTCCTTGCCCCAGCGATACACGATGAGGTCAGCAGAACCCCTTGTTTCAAGGGCCCCAGCCAACCTTATGTGTTAGAGGCCAGCTATAGACTTTAGAAAGGGAGCATGAATGAAGTCACAATATGTCTGAACCCATTTAATGTTTCAACATGACAATGTTTTATTCATATTATGAAATCAATTAAACAAATGTTTATGAATAGATAATAAACATGGATTATCTCTGTGGGATTACCCACAAAGATTAAAAAACATGGATGTTTAAGGTCACACAAACCTAGATCGCAGTCCTAGTTTTCCTTTTGCTAGTTCTGGATCTAAGCAAGTCTTTGCAACCCACTAATGTGCAGTTTCTTTATAGGAAAAACAAGGCTAATAATAGTATCTCTCTCACAGGGCTTTTGTACATTAACATGTATTAAATGAGATAATACATGTAAATCACAGTGTATCTGCTCCATAGGAAACACTTCAGAAATTATTTTGTTCATTTACTAGCATTATTATTAATATACACCGGATTGTATACAAGATCCTTAAGAGCAGATAGACATGGCCTCAACTTAGACGTAGAGGTTATGGATTGAAAAGATAGGCAAACAAGCATGGCCGTGCAGTTTACCAATTACTATGCTGGAAGAGGATTAAAGTCATCAAGAGTTCCAAAAGGTTCAGTTTAAAAAACCATTCCAAACTGAGAACCGATCCCATCGAAGGTATGCATTTCATGCAGGTCCCAATCCAGTCCCACATCTTCAAATTGCTCTTCCCACCATGGACACACCTGAGCCCTGGTGGATTAATATCAGACATCTAGGGTGGTGCTGTGGTTTTGACAGGCACTCTGTTTGCCTACCTTCCTTTTCTCTAATTGGTTTGCCTTGAAGGATGATGATATGCCTTTTAGGATGCCAAAAGATTAGACACCTTAGTTCCTAAGAAATCATTGTGACTGTGGGTAAAAAAAACCTAGAAGATTTTTTACTCAAGGTCCTCTTCCAGGGAAGACCAAGCTCTTGAAATTGACTAGAAATATCAATTCCCATTCTAGCTTGGAGAGGAAGTGATGGCATTCATTACTTTAGGATTTTCTCTCTCAGGCAGGTCTACTTGTGCCAATGTATGAAGGTCACTTATATAAGGCATGGGAATTAAAGTATTCGATTCTGGGTCATCAAGGGAACACTTAGTCAGGACTGGCCAATGCAGCGGTTTGCCAACAGCTGGCACCTGTTTGGCCGAAGTTGCCAAGGCCAAAGGGTGGCTATTATGCAAGGAGTGGTTTCCATAATAAGTTGTAATTGGAGTGTACCATGAGGGGACAAGGGAAGGCAAAAGTGGCAGTGACCATGAATGAGCTCCAGGCAACAGGTGCTCTTTTTGGAAAACTAGTCATGTTACTGGGAACGATGACATTGCAGGCTTGGATGTTTGGGTTTTCTTGTCTTTTGACAATCAGTGAGGATGACTGTTTGGTGTCATCTTCTGAAAGTCCCTGAAATGACGTATCTCCCACCTGTTTTTGTTTGTATTTTCTTTTCTTTTGTTTTGTTTTGGGTTATCTAAAATGTACTATATAGGATCGTTAGAGATTCACAGAAGATATTCTCGGAAAGCTTCAGAGCTTTGTTTGCTAAGTCTGATTCTAATGGAGGATAAGAGGGAGGTCCTGCAACACAGTTCCCACTTTACCCATGACGAGCCATGTCAAACCATATGGTGAAACACATTATTATTGTGGTTAATAACTTTGAAGCACAGTTTGGTTGCAAGTAATTAAGATGTTATGCATTGATGATTGACTTCAGTAAATCTATAGCTCCTGCTATTTTGTTGTTTTGTACCTGTTTAAAGCTGCCAAGAGAAATCTTAAAAAACAAAATCCATACAAATATACAAAAGAAGTCAACACAAATATACCCTTAAGGTGCTCTACCCATTAAAATTTCAGTGTGTGGACATTTCAAGTGTTTTCAGCCTGAAATTATTCACAGTTACCTTGTTGGCCATTTTTCAGCAAAAGGGTTGCTACAGTTGACAGGCATGGCAGCCAGCCAGGAGAAATTGAGCATAGAGGAGATGCAAATTTCCCCTCACAGTTAGGTGAGGGCAAATTATGCAATTAAGTATGGTAGCTATTTAAATCCAATTGTAATTCAAGGCTCATCTCAAGTCCCTCCGCCTCCTCCATGAGGCTTTTTAAATTACTTCAGGCCATGATGACCTCCCTGTCCTCTGCAGTTCTATAGCTCAGTTTATTCAGGTAGTTATGAAATGAAAATGAAGATGTATTTTATAAGTTTATGTGTAAGTTAGTCATTTGGCACATGAAACTATTTTCCAGGAGTTGGGAAAAAACATTTTATGTGGTGGTTCTATTTTTTTCAGTCAGCTTTGTTACAATTATTAGGAAATTATTGCCTAGATCAGTCCCCAGGGCCACCAACCATCACATAAGCAGTGACAGTACTGCAGGAACTTGATGTCCTAAGGACTTTTATGTTCCCATATTTAAGAGTTCTCTTCCTCTTAAATTAACATAGCATCTGAACTCAGAAGGTAGTTGAAGGTCAAGTTGGGAGTGGAGGGGAAAAAGTAGATAATACTTATACTGTTTTGTGTTACATATGTCAAGTTTCATCTCCTGGGAGGTGTCAAGAAAAGGCTTTGGGAGAAGGTGAATAGAAGATTGAGAGGTTCAATTCTCATTAGAAGGGTAAGGGGAGATTTTCAATGCAAAAGCTCATCAAAGACAGAAAAGAATTCTGGGAGGAGATGGCTTCAGAGATTGGGAATGTACCTGGATGATTGATATGGGTAATGGTCCCCTTCATTCATTCAACATTCAACTCACAAATGCTTACTAGACGTCAGACACTGGTTTAAGGAGGTACTTGGGGATACAGCAAAAATACGTTAACGAAGATCCCTGCCCTCAAGGAATTTACACTCCAGTGAAGTAAAAAAGAAGATATACCCACATACATATAAATAGTTACGACTGTGATGAGAAAAAATACATAAATGCAGTCGTGAGTGGTGAGTTGAGGGTGAACGGCCATTTATATACAATGGTCACAGAAGGCCTCTCTGAGATGATGACCTCTGAATCGAAACCTAAAGAGTAATAACCATCCTGGAATATCTGGAAGGAGAGGGTTCTAAGCAGAGGGTTCAGCACATACAGGAATCCTGAGGCAAGAGCGACCTTGGTTTGTTCTAGGGGCAGAAAGAAGAAAAGTATGAGGAGTTCAGTGCAAGCTGAAGGAGAGTGTTAGGTGAAGTAGGCAGGGGAAATACGTACGATCCTATAAGCGTGAGAAGTGGTTAGATTTCATTCTAATTGTGACGGGGCGCCACTGAAGAATCGGAAGCAGAAAAACGCTATGACCAAGTTTATATTCGAGAAGCTTATACAGGCCATTGGATAGAATATAGACTCCTTTCTGTAGGTAGAAAGGAGTGATGTTAAGAGACAAAAGCATTTATCCAGGGAAAGATGAAGGTATTGTGGTCTATGATTGTGGCCCGTGTGGATGGGGAGAAGTCAAATTTGGACTTTTGTGGAGGTGGAATAGGTAGGTTTGATATAAAGATTAAGGGAAAGGAAGGAATCATAGATGATTCATAGTTTCCTAGCTTCAGCCTCAGGTTGGATGCATAAGGTGTTCCAACTGATGACTGTGCCATCTCCCACTGTTTTTTGCTAGCCTCATTTCCCCAGATAATGTCCTCATGGATGATTGCCCCATTTTATTCGTGTCCATAGTGTTTACCATAGTAGGAGTTGAATAAAAACTCCATTGATTTATTTTCTCCACTACTTGAACAAGAAAATATTATTCAAGAACAATTTTCTTCTATAAGAAAAACATTATGGTGAAATTTTTACAAACTTTAGCATTGCTTTAAATATATTTATGCTCCCAAGATTACTTATAAGGTTATTACTCCATTTAGACACCTTACGTCAAATTTAAAATCTGAATTGCTCGCTTTCATTAAATGTTTAAATTACACGAAGACTACCTTTCTGGTTACCGTGTGACAACTTCCCTTGTGGCTGGTGTGAAATACAAGATGGCATTTTAAAACCTTTATAAGTTTTTAGTATCCATGAGAAAACCAATATCTATCAACACTTACGTATTTCTAAAACAATATTTTAAGTCTTAGTGGTTTTATCTTTACCATTTATGTAAAGATCCCTCTGATTTTTTTTTAACTTTCAATAGTTTATGCAAAGCCATCCATCCTGTGAATTGTCTAAAGCATTAGGCAACCCTACTTTCTGTTTTCCCCTGACACCCAGAATAAACTTTGGTTGTCTGCACACTTCATTATTGATGAACATTAGCAAAGGCAGCAAAGCAAATCATAGCTATTAATACTAAATTACATGTATTAAGTTCTTACTTGCTTCCTGGCACCATGATAAACGTATGTTTTATTTCATTTAATCAATGTAAATACCATATGAAGTAAGAAGCATCATTATCTCCATTTTACTGATAAAGGCTGAGACTTAGAAAGAGTGAAGGCTGTGCCTAAGATCACCTAGCTGTCAATCAAAAGAACTGAAGTCAATGTAAGTCCACAACTCAGACTCTCAACTATAAGGTATATTGCATATTGACATAAGAAGGTCAATCCGGCTGATATTTTGGTTATTTTTATAATTTGGTTAACTTTAAAGGTTTATATTTTCTAACATTTTGAGAGTCTATACTTTAACCTGTGTCTCATTTTCTTTTCCCATCATTATCAATTCTGTTTGTTTCTTTATCCTTTTACTCTACCTTTCTTTCACTATCATCTTTTCTCCCTAGCCCAGATTTAGTGCTTTACTCCATAATATTAAAGCTCTGCCCAGAGAAGGCATTCTTTGTACTTCATGACACTTTGCTGCCATTGCTGTCACTATGTTCTTTCCTGGATTCGCAATCCTGAGCTCCAAGTGTATTTCCAGGATTTCTTAACCTGCCTTTCAGTGTCTCTGGGTGGAATACTGCTGTGTAGAGTCTGAGGTCTTACCAGAGGCTGTATGGGTTTCTTTTTATTGCTAAGTGAATACTATGGCATTCCTATTACAGTAGTTTGTTTCTTTATCCCATTCTTTCAATATTTTTCTAGTACTATGGAGAAAGAGGTAGAAAAATCAATAGAATTAAAATTGAAAAGAAACTGTGACAAGATGAAAATTGGACAGAAACAAATTGAATGATTTTTTTTTCCAGTCTAAGTTGAAGATTAGACTAGATGTCTCTCACTTGTCTTAGAAAATAGAAGATGGGGAATATCTCACATGTATCCTGTCCTCACTTTGGTTGCCTTCCATGAAATCCTCCATTTCATTCTGAACAAACTCTCCTCTCAAAATCATGTCCCCTTATGTGTTCAAAACAGGAAGTAAGTTGTCCATAATAACATGTTCCCCTGCCTTTTTTTTTTTCGTGAAGATCATACCTTTTGCTACTCCTCTTGATATAAAAGTGAGGAGGAAAATCATCCATATTTGAAACCCCCTCTTATCAAAGCCCACTAAATTATTCTTTACTATATTCTTTATTAAATCTGGATTCTTGATTAACAAATTCAGTATCTCCTTTAATGCCTCCAAGACACCCAGATCCTGATCATTTTACTCTCACCTGTACTTGCTCTATTTCTGCAATATAGACTTACAAAGTCTTGTTCTGCAATCAGTTGTTAAGCCATTCCTGTAGATACTCAGATTCTTTTCAGAACCCCATCCTAACTACTTTATTATCTAAATTTTCATTATTTATCTCAATCTTTGAAGACAATTTTCTTCTAAAGCTAGATCCTCTGAATGTACCCTCTATCTAACACCCATCTAATTCCTGATTGCTAGCATGAGGATGCCTTTATTTTCCAAGTCTACTTGATTTCCTCTTCAAGGGAAAGATGGAGGCATTTTGGACTAGGATTGCGGCTGCAGAGAGGGTGAGATGTGGCCAGATTTGGGCCGTGATGCCAGTCATTGTTGAGAAGTCCTAGCAGAATTTGATGTCTGTTTCTTAACATTAGCCTAAAAAGTTGCTTTAGGATCTCATATGAAACCTTAAATGAAATATCTTTTCACTGGTAAAGAGGAGGTTAAAAGAGATCATAGTCTTCAAGTAATGGAAACATTTATTTAATATTTACTGCATATATTTTTCATTCAGTAAGTATTTATTAAGTGCCAGGTCCTCTGCTAGATATTAACAGTTCTACTGAGCATAAAGTAGACAGTGTCTCCCAGTGTTTACTAATAACTTAGAAGAAAAATAATCAGTTTACTACAAAGAAGTGTGATGAGTGATTTGAGAAATTACAAAGGTTTGTGGATCTGTAGCAGGAACATTCCATCTAGTCAAGAAGGCAATTACATTTCATTTGAGGTCTAAAGAACAGTAAGAGTTAACCCTATCCTAGTGCTAAAGAGAGAAGGTTGAAAAGATAGTGCCCCTGCCCTCAAAGAACTTACAATACAGGTGTGTATATGCTTTCTGAGAGATCTTACTAGAAATAGTTCAAATAAACTAGGGAAAACTTTTATACCAATGGCTCTTTGCACTTAAAATTCACCTGAGCTTTATGGGAAAAAAAAAATCTATGACTAGTTGCCACCCCAAATCTCCTGAATTAAAATTTCTTGGTATAAATCCTGGGAATTTGCATTTTATAAGATCCCCAGTGACTCCTATATTTATGAATGCTTGGGAATCATTGCCTAAGATTTAAACATAGGTTTTCTTGAGAATCACCTATGATGTTTTCTATCTGCAGATTCTCTGGGCACACTTAGGAACTGGAAAGTTTAGAACTAAGAGGCCCAGAATCTTCATTTGTAGGCATCAGTCCAGTTGATTCTAGTTCAGGGGTAGGTGGACCATACATGGATAAGCAGCACTCTAAAGTTGTATGACAACATTATCTGTTATAGAATATTATGGACTAGATATTGATTTAATTTTTAGAAGAAGACTGGATCCAATCACCTGGAGGGTATCTTACTTTCTGGCCACATCTAGCTCAAGCTGTCTCCCATTCAAGCATAACTGAGCACGTACTACTGTGATATACAAATGGCAAGCCACATTTCATTGTTCATAAAACCACAAGTGTATGCAGAGTTTTCAATATGGAAGGAAAGGAGTTGGGCTTTTCCTATTCTCTTATTTGTTTCTGTGACACTTCTGAGATCTATGGAGTCAAGTTACCATTATATAGCTCTTGCTTTCAGAAAGAGTCAAGAAAAAAAAATGTTGTAATATCTCCTGATTCTTCGTGAAGTATGTAGGCAGAAACTGATAGCTTTCTGTAGACAAGTGTTCACTCCTTCTGATAAAAACAGAATGTACCTTTTAGCTGCTCCCATGCCTCTTCCCAGGTGGTCACTGCTCTGCAGCCAGACTGCTAATTTTCCTTCCATGGTTTCTCATCACTCTTAGGATGAAGTCATCTCCTTAATGAGGCCTACCATGCTCTATAGGACATGCCCCGACTCACCTCCAGACTCATGTCCCCTCTTTCTTTGCTTCATTAAGGATGACACATATGCCTTATGGTCACGTGGCACCTCTTTCCGTGCACCCTCGTCTGCCTGAAGACCCCTGCCATCTCTGCTTGCTTCCACATCAGCCTAACTAATACTCATCTGTTTCACATGGCAGCTCAGGAGTCACTTAGAGAATCTTACCTTGACTCCCACTCAAGGTCAGTTTTATCAACATTATTCTATCTCCTAGGGTGCTTTTCTCAGAGAGTTACTGTATATACTCCTTCAGGAGTTTATTTGCTTAATGTCTCCTTAATTAAACTGAAAGCAGAAACAGTGTGTGTGTATATGTGACACATACCACATTGTCTACACATAGTAAGTACTTAATAAATATTTGTTGAAGACGTGAATGAAGAGTGTAAAAAACTTGAAGAAAGTCAGAGTATTTCAGAGTAGGATCTCAGTCCATCCAGTGGGTTCATCAAATATTTATTCAATATTTGCTATGTTCTGGACGCAGTAATAGGCACCAGGAAGACACAGATGGATTAACTGTTTGTGAGCTGTAAACACAACATGCACTCTCAGTTTTAGGCAACTTTCTTCCAAGGAGATGCTGTTACATCACTCATTTGTGTAAGTGGTAGCTCTTCCGAACTCATCTCCAACTTATCTGCAAGCAACTTGGGCATATTCCATTTCTATTTCTTCTGTTTTCCCCATACACCTAGCCCATTTCCAGGAGGTCCAAGTAAAGCATTCAGTCAGGCCCAATTCTAGAAACAAACCAAAACCTCAGATCAATTCTTGATATAGTATAAGAAAAAGTACCTTTTTTTCTAGATAGTTATAGAATGGAAATGCCAGCAAAATATATTAGAAGATTAAATAGTACATTGTTTTTTTCATATACAAATGAGATTCATGACTATATCAATTTTGTTTGAAAAAACAAATCTAGGGTATTTTGACAACTTCTAGCGAAAAATCAATTCAGATACTTTAATCAGAAATAACTCTCATGATAAGTACCATTTATTTTTTCTTAAGTCTAACCTAAAATTTGCACTCAAATGTGATTAGAACTCTTTTCAAATACTTGATACCATTTAGAATAGTGTTTAGAATTCTTCCCTCTAACCATTCTATGTCATGCCTATATTTGGTGGAAATATTTCTTCTCTTTGAAAACATATTCCGAAATCTTCATATCGAATTTAAGTTAAAGATTCAAAGCTAAAGTTAGAAGATATAGCCACATAAATAAATTTGTACAGTGATGACTCATAATAAATGCAAACATTGTAACTCAGAGTGTCTACCTAATAGTTGGTATTGTACCTATTAATAGTTGGTATTGGTATAGACGTAATGATCAAGCGTAGCCAACATGAGAGACTTTTTTTCTATGAAGCATCTGGTTGGTAGTACCATGTTTGTTGGTTTTAACTTTGCTAGGCAAAATGCCATTTAGGGTTTTGAGGGTGTTTTTAAGAAGTGGGGAAACAACCTTCAGCATTTTTTTCTTACTAAACTCCATTCATGTCAGAGAAAGAGAAGATTGCTGGCTGGAGAAACCAGAAGCCAAATTTGCAAGTGAGGTCAAACAAAATACTAATAGATTCTTGCAATATGCATTAAAATGCTTTCATTTTCACAACCCATTTAACAAGTAGGTGTTTCCCGCAATGCAAAAATACATTAATTTTTTTTTCTTTCCACACCTCTACAAATTGCTTTTGTGTAATATACTGCACCATAGGATACTTACTCAGAGAGCTGATGCAAAACCTCATTTTGAGAAACAAAAGCAGTGTCGATTTCTATGGCAAGAGAATGAATACTACATTCCAAGTTGATTTAGGATCTGACAGTTCTAAAATAAGTTACTTGGAAGGCCCACTATCTTTTTTCCCTGACCTTGGGTATTCACAGCATTTGTGACCTTGAATGAAAATGAAGTCTAACACTAAGAATGTTCTTCATCAGCATGAATTAGCAGTTTTTTAATGTATGTTTCTGTGATCATCAGTTTATTTTCCAACGTGTAATTTCTATCTCCCTAAATCAATTTACCCAGCAGCATGTTGCGAATGTGACTCATTTCGTCTGTGCCTGTGCTTAGCATTATGTTGCTACAACAAGACCACCTGACAGATTTTTTAGCCTAGGAATTGTCCATTTCAATTAACAGGACACCCAGGACATTTCCCTGTCAGGATAATGAAAGTATGCACTAATTTGCCTCCTCTCTGAAAAAGAAGAAAATATTATGTACTGTTAAAATGAAGTCAACTTCCTTTCTTTTCAGAACACAAAGTCTTAGCATAAAATGAATATAAATAATGGAAAATTATACATAAAAATATACAATATATATTATATGTTGTTTGTATTATGTATATTATATGTGTGTGTGTGTGTGTCTGTGTGTGGGTCTGTGTGTGTATTTTTTTCCTCCACATTATAGTGTATGTGCCAGGCATCCTTTCCTAATTCTTCGATGTCTATAGAAAAATGGATGGATTATGGACACAGTCATCAATTCATAATGCTAATATGACCTGCTGTTACCTGTCCATAGCAACAGATTTGTGTTTCCTGTGCTTTGGAGAGGAAACACGTAGAAGAAAATGCATCATTCTAATGTTTAAGTATTGTTTACTTCATGAACCCTTTGAAGAAACCTGCAGCATTTAATTCCTCCTAGGCTATGGCTAAGCAAGGCAACCTAATGGGTAGTAAAGTAGAAACACGGTATGACAAAGGCTCCAACTGGTTTCATGAAGAATTGATGCAGTTTTGCAATAATGCTTTAATAAGATTAGAAACTCTGACATTTTCTCATCCTCCGTCAACATTGGTGCATGCTGGACTTTTAATATAGTTGCACATGTAAACCTTAGCTTTTCTAGTCCAATTCAGTTTCTCCAGGTTCTATTCTTGATAGATCTCTTTTTGTTAATAGTTTTTGTAAGCCTACAGGAGAAAGGAGAAAAGGGAAAACAAACTGAAGCAAAGCTCCTTTCAACTATAAAAACGTCCCTACAAATATATGCGGGCGCTCTTTAGATATACCATTTTGTATGGTTAAGCCTCACAAACTCATCTCTGCAGCAGGCTGCACATTTAGCTGGGAGACAACTGAGTTATAAAATTCGTTTTGGACTATTGAGAAAAGAAATGGAGCTAAAGAAAGGTTCGAGATTCTATCGTGAGCCCATAAAATAGGAACTTTTACTTCTTCCGGTGAATTTCTCTCACTAATACTGGTTTATTTTCCTTTGTATGGAGAATGGTCATTATTAAGACACCTCGTAGGTTTCCTCCATGAACAGCGGCCCTTAATTAAAGTTGTGCATATATATGTAGTGATGAGATGAGCCTGACGTTTTGCAAACACCTGCTTTCTTTAGATAAAATCCAATGACTATTTTATAGAAAAAGAATAATAATGTTATACAATTTGGGAGCTGAAAAGATGGATCTAACCCCTCAATAAATCATTTTAAAGATGAAAACTACTGTCCAAAGAGGTTGATTTGCTCCAAATCGGAAAGTTATCTAGTGATGGGAGAACAGAGAGTGCCATCGTCTGCCCCCTAGGAAAGCATTTTACTCTTCAGTGTGCTTAACAACTTGACAATAAAATGAGGGATTTAGAAAACGTATAGTTCCTAAACCTAGACTTTTTAAGGAAATAATTTACCATAACTCATATTTTTATTTTATCTTTCAAAGAGCTGAATTTGGTCTAAGTACCAAACTTATTCATTAACATTTTTATTCTATTGCCAATATAAGTGCATTTCTTATATTTTAATGTCTCTTCTGCTTTTTCAAAGCATCTCAAAATCTGCCATTTTGTTTTGTCACCATAGCTCTCCAATAAGGTAGCTATTCATATCTTCTGTATTTTGTTTTTTCCCCCCTCACGGAGGACACTGAAAAAGAAAGAGGTAAAATATAACCCTACCACGTTCACAAACCAATCTATACAGACAATGACAATATACCTGTGTGTCAATGAATTTGTAGAAGGAAGTGTAAGAGAGGAAACTTACTTATACCAACTATTGACTGATCTGTGCTAAACTAGTAGGAGAAGCTTTATATATGTTATTTCATTTAATTCTCTATGAAGAAGCATTATCTCAATTTCCTAAATGATGTACTAAGTCTCAGACAGGGTAAATAATTCAGCTGAGGCCTTAAAACCATGTAGAGGCACAACTAAGATTCAAAATCAGGATTTTTACTACAAAAACAGATGCTGGGTGTTCTAGACTAGTGGTTCTCAAATTTGGTCTGGGGACCCCTGCAGGCCCAAAGACCTAGTCTATGAGATCAAAACTATTTTTATACCTTTTCAATCTCATTGCCTAATGATTTTACAATGTTTTCCAGAGGTTATGTGACGTATCGCAACACAACAAATTGACTGAAGCAGCAGACATGACACTTCAGCTCCCTTCTATTAAGATAGAGATTTTTAAAGATTTGTGAATGTGTAAAACAATGACATTACTTTCACTAATCTTTTTGTTTGGGAATATAGTTACTTTTTAAACATGTTAACTATATTAACGAGTTATAGTTTATTGTTATTTTAATAAGTTAATAGAATTTTACATTTCTTTTAATTTTTAATAGGTTATATATATGCAGACATAACCCATATGGAACAGATCTCGTGGAATCCTTGATAATTTTTTAGTATAAAGGAGTTCTGAGACTAAAAACATTTGAGAACCACTATGTTAGATGAAGCCTCCTCATTGAACAAAACAACCCAGGACCTGTCTTTCAAAGGACAAGAAAATCTATGTGTACATCAGTCTTAGTGCTAGAAATGACTTTCAGATAAAACTTTGCTGCCATGTTGTTTTTTCACTTAACTTATCCTAGAAAGAAATCAGTAATTATTGTTCTTTTCTTGGAGGTCCTGAGTTTTGAACTGTCACTATAGTCAGGTATTTAAATCTAACTCTTTTGACTTAGTTTTAGCAAAGGTCTCAAAGGCCAAGAAGGAAATGAGAGGTGATAAAGCCTGCACATTCCAAAGTGAGGGGCGGTAATATACATAAAACTTTCAAAGACAATTTTTAAAATTAGTTTGACAATACCTCTCTTACCTGGATGAAATAAAAGGGTCAAAGTAGGAGAAGCCAGGTTGTTGGAAACTGAATAATTTCTTTAAATATAGTTGTTAGTATGCTGAGTCTTTATGGGGGCAGGAAAAACACAGCTTCCCTCTAGCCTGAAACCTAGAGAAAAGGGGCTTTAGAGAGACCATCTGAAGTTCCTCACATGATGGAGTCTCTGTGGCCCTGCAGTTGATGCCTGGCCCACAGTAGGAAAAGCCAGAATGTAGGATATTGTGACTGGCTCAGGCCTCAGATGGAGGAACATGAAGAGACTTCACTGAGAGCAGTCTGGACTCAGAAGTTGACAGGGCCAAGTATGGTGAGCATTTCCTCTGGGATCAGGTATTGAATAAACAGCCTGGAGTTGTTTTTAGTAATTTTAAAATGTTTTATTATTGTATATTGTATAATTCATAGTAATACATTTATTATTACATAATTATTTCATTCCTACAGAAAAGTTACAAGACTACTACTAAGAATTACCATACACTCTTTGCTAAGATTCGGCAATTATGTCTATGCTGTACCATTTACTTTATCATACCCTTTCTTTATCAGTCTTTCTCCATGCGTGCGCATGCACATGCACACACACACACACACACACACACACACACACACACTTTATTTCTGAACCATTTGCCTGTAAGCTGAAGACATCATGCCTCTTTATCCCTAAATACTTTAATGTGTATTTCCTAAGAATAAGCACATTTTCATATATAACCACAGTGTAGTTATCAATATCAGGAAATTCCTCATTGTTATCATAGTACCACCTAATCTATAGCTGGAATTGTTTCACATTTTTCCCAAGAAGGGCATCCTGACCCCACCTAGGGGTAGAAATGCTGATCTCCCAAGGGTTGAGAGAGGAAGTATGAAGGGGGAACGGATGGAAATGCGTAGATCTCTAACCCAGCCTTGAGTGACTGGCAAGGATTCTAGGAAATTGGGATTGGCGATAGAAAGGACTCATTCACTGAAGAACAATTCAAAGATTTATTTTCTGGGAAATGGGGTTGAAAGAGGTACCTGGCCGACCAACAGCAAGGCAAATTTAAGCACAGATTGGAATGCACCTATCACAGGCTCCTGGTTGTGCTTTCTCTTTATTGTCAGAATTCATTGAGGAAACCAGGGCTATGCTTCTTCAACAGGTAGAGATTGCTCATACTCAGTGGCCAAGACTAGCTGCTGTATCAATATCCAAAGCCAGAATTTTGCTTAACAGTATGTATCTGTAACATATCTTTACCATTCTAGAGCTATAGAGACACTTATTCATTTAATTATCAAATATTAACTAAATGTGTACATTGTAAAGTCCTAGACTAGGAATACATTCCTGCAGTCTCAACATTCAGTCATTCATTCATTTATTCATTCAACAAATACTTTCTGAGAAGTACCATGTACCAGACTTTCTAGGTGCTAGGAAAATAGTATTTGACTAAAATGGCCAAGATCCCTGCTTGCCACGAAGTTAGTTAGTTACTTTCTAGGGTGCATTCTGTTGTCCTTGTTGAGCTTATCTCTGCAAGGGGGATGCTGCAAAGATGTTTTGTTATATCTGTGCTATAGTTTTTATGCTGTAATGATTAAGAAAGAATTTGGATCAGAGAATGAAGCTAATGGAGAATTTAGTCCAGCTTTTTTCCACTGTGATGATGTATTGTCTTCTTGAAGTCCTGCTGTTTGCTACATATTTTATTTTTTAATAGCTCCAGGATAATAGCTACCTAACCCTGCATTTATTGGGACTTTCTGACAGTCAGTTGCAAAGCAGAATACCCTTATTTATTTTTTATTTATTTATTTTAATAAATTTATTTATTGATTTATTTTTGGCTGCATTGGGTCCTCGTTGCTGAGCATGGGCTTTCTCTAGTTGCAGCAAGCAACAGCTACTCATCAGTGCAGTGCGCGACCTTCTCATTGCAGTGGCTTCTCTTGTTATGGAGCATGGGCTTCAGTAGTTGTGGCACATGGGCTCAGTAGTTGTGGCTCACAGGCTCTAGAGCACAGGCTCAGTAGTTGTAGCACACAGGCTTAGTTGCTCTGTGACATGTGGGATCTTCCCAGACCAGGGCTCAAACCTGTGTCGCCAGCATTGGCAGGCGGATTCCCAACCACTGCACCACCCGGGAAGCCCCAGAATACCCTTATTTAAAATATGCTTATGAGGGACCTGGCTCTGCCCCAGCAGCTGAGAGGAGCTGCGTCTCCTCAGGACCCCCTGGAGCCTTGGCTTCTGGAACAAGCAGGGCCGAGGCCATGCTGACGGCCCCGGCTCTGAGATGAGAGGCATCAAGTCCACAGTAACGGAAGCCTGGTCTCCTCAGGACCCGCTGAGAGGTGGTGCCGCTGAAGGAAAAGGGTCTTGGTGTTCCGGCTAGGTGTCAGGCCTGAGGCTCTGAGGTGGGAGAGCTGAGTTCAGGAATTGGTCCACGAGAGACCTCCTGGCTCCTTGTAATACCAAATGGTGAAAGCTCTCCCAAAGATCTCCATCTCAACACTAAGACCTAGCTCCACTCAACAACCAGCAAGTTACAGTGCTGGACACCCTATGCCAAACAACTAGCAAGACAGGAACTCAAACCCACCCATTATCAGAGAAGCTGCCTAAAATCATAATAAGGTCACAGGTACCCCAAAACACACCACTGGACACGGTCCTACCCACCAGAAAGACAAGATCCAGCCTCATCCACCAGAACACAGGCACTAGCACCCTCCACCAGGAAGCCTACACAACCCACTGAATCAACCTTAGCCCCTAGGGGCAGACAACATAACCAATGGGAACTATGAACCTGTAGTCTGCGAAAAGGAGACCCCAAACACAGTAAGTTAAGCAAAATGAGAAGACAGAGAAACACACAGCAGATGAAGGAGCAAGGTAAAAACCCACCAGGCCAAACAAATGAAGAGGACATAGTCAGTCTACCTGAAAAAGAATTCAGAGTAATGATAGTAAAGATGATCCAAAATCTTGGAAATAGAATGGAGAAAATACAAGAAACGTTTGACCAGGACCTAGAAGAACTAAAGAGCAAACAAACAATGATGAACAACATAGTAAATGAAATTAAAAATTCTCTAGAAGGAAACAATAGCAGAATAACTGAGGCAGAAGAATGGATAAGTGACGTGGAAGATAAAATAGTGGAAATAACTACTGTAGAGCAGAATAAAGAAAAAAGAATGAAAAGAATTGAAGACAGTCTCAGAGACCTCTGGGACAACATTAAACACACCAACATTCGAATTATAGGGGTTCCAGAAGAAGAATAGAAAAAGAAGGGGACTGAGAAAATATTGGAAGAGATTATAGTTGAAAACTTCCGTAATATGGGAAAGGAAACAGTCAATCAAGTCCAGGAAGCACAGAGCGTGCCATACAGAATAAATCCAAGGAGAAACATGCCAAGACACATTAATCAAACTATCAAAATTTAAATACAAAGAAAAAATATTAAAAACAGCAAGGGAAAACAACAAATAACATACAAGGGAATCCCCATAAGGTTAACAGCTGATCTTTTAGCAGAAACTCTGCAAGCCAGAAGGGAGTGGAAAGACATATTTAAAGTGATGAAAGGGAAAAATATACAACCAAGATTACTCTACCCAGCAAGGATATCATTCAGATTCGTTGGAGAAATTAAAACCTTTACAGACAAGCAAAAACTAAAAGAATTCAGCACCACCAAACCAGCTTTACAACAAATGCTAAAGGAACATCTCTAGGCAGGAAACACAAGAGAAGGAAAAGACCTACAATAACAAACCCAAAACAATTAAGAAAATGGTAATAGGAACATACATATCGATAGTTACTTTAAACCTGAATGTATTAAATGCTCTCACCAAAAGACATAGACTGGCTGAATGGATACAAAAACAAGACCCATATACATGCTGTCTAAAGAGACCCACTTCAGACCTAGGGACACCTACAGACTGAAAGTGAGGGAATGGAAAAAGATATTGCATGGCAATGGAAATCAAAAGAAAGCTGGAGTGGCCATTCTCATATCAGACAAAATAGACTTTAAAATAAAGACTATTACAGAGACAAAGAAGGACACTACATAATGATCAAGGGATCAAACCAAGAAGAAGATATAACAATTGTAAATATTTATGCACCCAACATAGGAGCACCTCAATACATAAAGCAAATGCTAACAGGCATAAAAGGGGAAATCGACAGTAACACAATCATCATAGGGGACTTTAACACCCCACTTTCACTAATGGACAGATCATCCAAAATGAGAATAAATAAGGAAACACAAGCTTTAAATGATACATTAAACAAGATGGACTTAATTGAGATTTATAGGATATTCCATCCAAAAACAACAGAATACACTTTCTTCTCAAGTGCTCATGGAACATTCTCCAAGATAGATCATATCTTGGGTCACGAATCAAGTCTTGGTAAAATTAAGAAAATTGAAATTGTATCAAGTATGTTTTCCGACCACAATGCTATGAGACTAGATATCAATTAAGGAAAAAATCTGTAAGAAATACAAACACATGGAGGCTAAACAACACACTACTAAATAACCAAGAGATCACTGAAGAAATCAAAGAGGAAATCGAAAAATACCTAGAAACAAATGACAATGAATACACGATGACCCAAAACCTATGGGATGCAGCAAAAGCAGTTCTAAGAGGGAATTTTATAGCAATACAATCCTACCTCAAGAAACAAGAAATATCTCAAATAAACAACCTAACCTTACACCTCAAGCAACTAGAGAAACAACAACAACAAAACCCCAAAGTTAGCAGAAGGAAAGAAATCATAAAGATCAGATCAGAAGTATATGAAATAGAAATGAGGAAACGATAGCAAAGATCAATAAAACTAAAAGCTGGTTCTTTGAGAAGATAAAAAAAATTGATAAACCACTAGCCAGGCTCATCAAGAAAAAAACTGAGAAGACTCAAATCAATAGAATTAAAAGTGAAAAAGGAGAAGTAACAACTGACACTGAAGAAATACAAAGGGTCATGAGAGATTACTACAAACAACTATATTCCAATAAAATGGATAACCTGGAAGAAATGGACACATTCTTAGAAAAGCACAACCTTCCAAGACTGAACCAGGAAAAAATAGAAAATACAAACAGACCAATCACAAGCACTGAAATTGAGATTGTGATTAAAAATCTTCCAACAAACAAAAGCCCAGGACCACACGGCTTCACAGGTGAAGTCTATCAAACATTTAGAGAAGAGCTAACACCTATCCTTCTCAAACTCTTCCAAAATATAGCAGAGGGAAGAACACTCCCAAACTCCTTCTACGAGGCCACCATCACACTGATACCAAAACCAGACAAAGATTTCACAAAGAAAGAAAACTACAGGCCAATATCACTGATGAACATAGATGCAAAAATCCTCAACAAAATACTAGCAAACAGAATCCAACAGCATATTAAAAGGATCATACACCATGATCAAGTGGGGTTTATCCCAGGAATGCAAGGATTCTTCAATATATGCAAATCAATCAATGTGATACACCATATTAACAAATTGAAGGAGAAAAACCATATGATCATCTCAATAGATGCAGAAAAAGCTTTCGACAAAATTCAACACCCATTTATGATAAAAACCCTGCAGAAAGTAGGCATAGAGGGAACTTACCTCAACATAATAAAGGCCATATATGACAAGCCCACAGCCAACATCGTCCTCAATGGTGAAAAACTGAAGCCATCTCCACTAAGTTCGTGAACAAGACAAAGTTGCCCACTCTCACTGCTGTTATTCAACACAGTTTTGGAAGTTTTAGCCACAGCAATAAGAGAAGAAAAATTAATAAAAGGAATTCAAATCAGAAAAGAAGTAAAGCTGTCACTGTTTGCAGATGACATGATACTATACATAGATAATCCTAAAGATGCCACCAGAAAACTACTAGAGCTAATCAATGAATCTCGTAAAGTAGCAGCATACAAAATTAATGCACCGAAATCTCTGGCATTCCTATATACTAATGATGAAAAATCTGAAAGAGAAATTAAGGAAACACATTGCAACAGAAAGAATAAAATACCTAGGAATAAACCTACCTAAGGAGACAAAAGACCTGTATGTGGAAAACTATAAGACACTGATGAAAGAAATTAAAGATGATACAAACAGATGGAGAGATATACCATGTTCTTGGATTGGAAGAATCAGCATTGTGAAAATGCCTGTACTACCCAAAGCAATCTACAGATTCAGTGCAATCCTTATCAAACTACCACTGGCATTTTTCACAAAACTAGAACAAAAAATTTCACATTTTGTATGGAAACACAAAAGATCCCAAATAGCCAAAACAATCTTGAGAAAGAAGAACAGAGCTGGAGGAATCGGGCTCCTGGGCTTCAGACTATACTACAAAGCTACAGTGATCAAGGCCATATTAGTACTGGCACAAAAACACAAATATAGATCAATGGAACAGGATAGCAAACCCAGAGATAAAGCCACGCACATATGGTCACCTTATTTTTGATAAAGGTGGCAAGAATATACAATGGAGAAAACATAGCCTCTTCAATAAGTGGTGCTGGGAAAACTGGACAGCTACGTGTAAAAGAATGAAATTAGAACACTCCCCAACACCATACACAAAAATAAACTCAAAATGGATTAAAGACCTAAATGTAAGGCCAGACACTATAAAACTCTTAGAGGAAAACATAGGCAGAACACTCTATGACATAAATCACAGCAAGATCCTTTTTGACCCACCTCCTAGAGAAATGGAAATAAAAATAAGCAAATGGGACCTAATGAAACTTCAAAGCTTTTGCACAGTAAGGGAAACCATAAGCAAGACGAAAAGACAACCCTCAGTATGTGAGAAAAAAATTGCAAATGAAGCAACTGACAAAGGATTAATGTCCAAAATTTAGAAGCAGCTCATGCAGCTCAATATCATAAAAACAAACAACCCAATCCAGAAATGGGCAGAAGACCTAAATAGACATTTCTCCAAATAAGATATACAGATTGCCAACAAACACATGAAAGGATGCTCAACATCATTAGAGAAATGCAAATCAAAACTACAATGAGGTATCACCTCACACCAGTCAGAATGGCCATCATCAATAAATCTACAAACAATAAATGCTGGAGAAGGTGTGGAGAAAAGGGAACCCTCTTGCGCTGTTGGTGGGAATGTAAATTGATACAGCCACTATGGACAACAGGTTCCTTAAAAAACTAAAAATAGAACTACCATATGACCCATCAATCCCACTACTGGGCATATACCCTGAGAAAACCATAATTCAAAAAGAGTCATGTACCACAATGTTCACTGCAGCTCTATTTACAATAGCCAGGACATGGAAGCAACCTAGGTGTCCATCGACAGATGAATGGATAAACAAGATGTGGCACATATATACAGTGGAATATTACTCAGCCATAAAAAGAAGCAAAATTGAGTTATTTGTAGTGAGGTGGATGGACCCAGAGACTGTCATACAGAGTGAAGTAAGTCAGAAAGAGAAAAACAAATACTGTATGCTAACTCATACATGCGGAATCCAAAAAAAAAAAAAATGGTTCTGAAGAACCTAGGGGCAGGACAGGAATGATGACACTGTTATAGAGAATGCACTTGAGGACACGGGGAGGGGGAAGGGTAAGCTGGGACAAAGTAGGAAAGTGGCATGGACTTATATATACTAACAAATGTAAAATAGATAGCTAGTGGGAAGCAACGCATAGCAGGGGGAGATCAGCTCAGTGCTTTGTGACCACCTAGAGGGGTGGGATAGGGAGGCTGGGTGGGAGAAACAGAGGGAGGAGGTATGGGGATATATATATATATGTATAGCTGATTCACTTTGTCATAAAGCAGAAACTATCATACCATTATAAAGCAATTATACTCCAATAAAGATCTTAAAATAAATATATAAAATATGCTTATGAAATGTTTCTTTAGGCAGATAGAATTCATACATTCATAAGCTAAAGCCCACATGTATGCACACTAATTGATTTTTATGAATACCAAGTGTGAGTGTTGTTTTCTATCCAAAGTTCTCTGTGTGGTTTTACCATTTAGGCAGCACTGATTTGTCTAGAAGTATTTTGACATGGTACACGTACTAAACATTCAAGCCTGAATTCAGAGTAATTTTCCCTTAAAATTACTTAGAGGCAAAAAAAAAAAAATTATGTGAGCCATCATTACTCTTCAATGTGAATCACGTGCCTCATCAGCATGATTCCATTTCCTCTAAGTTCACTCTAAAAGCTCTTCAACTCAAAGCCAAAATATGATATTTGCTTGTTAAGCTTTATGGAAGCATTGGGAAGCCTGGAAATGAGGCTGAAATTATATTGAACATTGGAGTTTCTAATGTCCATTTTTACAATCATTAGTAACTAAGTTTAATGGCTTGCTTTGGGATTGTCATTCTAGACTCAAATCTAGAGTGAAAAACCTGAAGTATACTTTGTGTATTATTTTACCTGTAAAATAAAAAATGTAATTTGATTTCTTGATCATATGTGTATGTGTGTATATACACACAATACACATTGACATAGACACATGCATGTACACATATATATACAACATGCATATGAAATAAGTGTATATTGGTGCATCTATGTGTTTTTATGCATATATATAATATACATGTATATACAGGCTGTTTTATTCTGACACGCATGCAATGTATACACATATATATGTTTATATACATTTGTGTGTAGAAGAGCTATTAAGCAGTAGAAAGTGATAAAGACTATCTGATTCTAGATCTTTTTCCTTCTTTTTTTAAATGCCAAACACTGTACCTGTGTAAGTGACCTTTTGAGAAGGTTGGTAATATTGATGCATATGTACATTGTTGGAAATTGTATTGTGATATTACTAAAGAGAAGTAGCTTATGTCTGCATATGAGTGTGCAATTGCTTCAAAATGAATCTTCCTCCTCAGTGCTAGATGTCAGCTACTGAAAATAGATATTAAAAAAGACCCTTGAAATATAAATGCTGTGGCATAATAATATTATAGTGAAGAATTGTATTTAAAATTTTGATTTGTTAATTTTATGCATGCTTTATTTTAGTTTCTCTTTTCTTAAGGAAATATTACTATTCAAGCATGTAAAATTGCTTGCTTTTCTAAGTTAACAGATTGGCTACAGCATTTATGCTTCTATTTGAACACTTTCAAGAAAGAAGAAAGTTTTTAACCCATTCAGAATAGGAATTATGTCTGTTCTATAAACATATTTCAAGTACGCAGTTATTATTGTTTCCCGATCAAGGAGACTTCAGTGTCCCGGTTATAGAAATGAGGAAGATGAACACTCAGAGATAGTTTCATTCTGTGAGTGTTCAATGCATTTGTATATTGATCACTGAAAAAAAATTGCCCATTCTCATCCTTTTAACGTGTTCTTTCCTGATAAAGAAAATGCCATTCTGCAGTTAGGAAAAAACAACAGGCCATTATTAAATTTAAAAAGCACTGTGCCTTTATTTTATTGGAATCACTTAGTTTATTTGCCTGATTATTTGTTTTCAGCTATTAGAATGTATTTAAAGCTGCTTGAAAACCCACACAGCACTGAACACTGATGTGTTCCTTTTACACCCTTTAGTAGATGCCTTGAAATTCTCCACATAATTTGGAAAACTATTTGGAAAATGCTTTACTCTGCTGCATTAAGGGAACTTAAGTTCTTGTTGTTTTGCTGTTTCTTGAGCACAACCAACTTTCCCTGCCTCAGACATGGTGCTTCCAATTCTCTCCACCCAGAAGGTTCTTACCTGGCTGCCCACACAGCTGTCTTCCTCACTTCAGTCTCTGTTCAAATATCTTTCCAAAGTGGCTTTCTGGAACCACCGTACCTAAAATAACCTCTCCAGCCTGCTTTCTGCTTGATTCTTTTAAGTCTTGCCTACCTATATTTTTCTTCATAGCCATTATTACTACCTGGAGTTATAGTGATTCACTTTCTTATTGATTCCATGAGGATAAGGATCTTGTGTGCTATATTCACCTCTCTCAACAGTGCCTGTCATATTGGAGGTGCTCTCAATATTATATATTTTATATATATATATATATTTATACTTATATATGTATCAAACCCATGCTTAATCAATGTAGAAAGCAAGTTGAAAACCAAAAGATTTAGGCAAGTGACAACCGCACACACTTGAAGCCAATTTATGATTAAATAATACCATACCCAAAGTATCCGAAAAAATGAATTCCTTTTTTCCCAAGAAGTAGGCAAACTAAAACATAATATGCTCTAGTTATTTTAACTTGTAACAAAAGAATTGTTATTTAAAAGCATAAAAAAGAAGCTTTAAGATAAATTCTATTTGCAACAATTAATATAAGGGTATGGCATAACATACCTTTATTATTTTGTAATTGCTTTAAATAAATAGAGACCAATTTAGCTATGGGATTTGCATCAACTACTGGCCGAGTTTTAATGGTCAGATTGCCTGTCTGTGGATGGCGAGATCTCCTTATACCTTCCCAGGCTATATTTATTTGAGTTAGCCCATTTCTTTGTATAGGCATAGTATGAATTGATAAAGATCTCTGTATTTGGTCAGGATAAAAGAGCAAAAGAGGAATATTGAATATCACCAAATCCATAGGACGAGATTACTGCTTGCTTCGTCAAGTAATATTATAGAAATACATGTTATTTTAATCATCTCAAAGATGTCTCCATGAAACATGTGTTAGAAAACTTCAGCAAAATAATGCATTGTTGGTTGACAAGCCACTTCACATTTCCTTTCTGTGGAGTTATTTGTGATCTATCATCCAGTCAGCCCTTAGCAGATATTTCTTTACTCCAATAGAAAAATACACTTTTCAACATAATCTTCTCACATTATTGTTGTCCTTCTGAAACTTTAAGTGTAAATTATGTAATATAATACATGTTCCTGGCCAGCCTAATGCTTTAGAAGTTCAAAATCCAAAAACAGATAAATAATATAGACAGAGCTAAACTAATATGGATAGAGCATGATCATTGGGTAATTCAGTGAAGATTCTGTGCTTTTCCTTAAGTAAAAACTACACTTTACTGCTGACTTTGTCTCCAGAGCAACAGAGTAGTTTAAATGGGAATAAGAAATAGAAAATGCATGTGGGGTTCCTGCCAGTCATTGTGGAATAATAACAGTAATAGATTTTCTAAGAGCATTATTTCAAAGGGCTCTTTACGTTAACCACCATCACACAAATATTTTTTTTCCTATATTCAGTGGTTGGAACATTTCTCTCTTATTCAGGAAGCTGTACAAGATATATTTGGCTTTGGAAGTCCTGCATGGTAGTAGGATACTTTCTCCTTCCTAGGTAATTTCTACTAATGCAGGTATCAATTATGCTTTCAAACTTTTCAATATCTCGCCCTGTGTGTTATGGGTAGTGCAGATTGGTTTTGTTTTATAGTCTTTGTTAATGCGTCTGTAGATTGCATTGAAAGAGTCTGAGAAAATTACTCCATGCATCAACATCAACAGTGCAAATTGTTTTTTCCTTTTTTTTTTTTTTTGGAAATCTACATACTGTGCTAGTGTACTACACTGTACAAATCAGTAAAAAAAAAAAATTAAATGATTAAAGTTGGTTCTGGAAAGTTTTAGGTCGGGAGCAAATGTACTTTTTGAATGCTTCTCAAAATTGAGCAAGAGAAAGGGAAGTAAATAAAAACGACTATGAAACCAAACATATATGCTGCTCTCTTCCTACCATCCAGATTCAGAAATACTTGTGACTTCTGACATGGTGATTAATGTAACATCACTTGTGAAATCAATGAAACTAAAATATTTTCCATACATTCATTGCTTTTCTCTAGCTAATGAACCTTAAATGAAGTTTTATTTATATAGATGTGCTAAGTGTGAACAGAGGAGGTTACTTGGTAATTGTAAGTTAATTAATTATAACTGTAATAAATGTTTCTTTAAGAATTCCTATGGTAACATTTTGCAAGTAAAGATAATGCTCTTCTTTACTCAACCATGTGTAGAAGAATAACCTTAACTGAATGTTGCAATGTTTCTAACCTGCATAGTATAAATTCTAATACATTTAAGCGCCATTGTGCTTAATTTTTTTTTTTTTTTTTTTTTTTTTGCGGTACGCGGGCCTCTCACTGTTGTGGCCTCTCCCGTTGCGGAGCACAGTCTCCGGACGCGCAGGCGCAGCAGCCATGGCTCACGGGCCTAGCTGCTCCGCAGCATGTGGGGATATTCCCGGACCGGGGCATGAACCCGTGTCCCCTGCATCGGCAGGCGGACTCTCAACCACTGTGCCACCAGGGAAGCCCATGCTTAATTTTTGTATCAGACTTGCTTCACTGTCTACGTGTAGTTTTCTTTTACCCTCCTGGGTACAGATTGTCTATGCCACATAGAACAAATGATAGGACACTTTGTTAAATCAGGTAATGTCTTTCTCTTCCATGTGTCATGAATTTCAGTGTTAAGAACACTTTCGTGGAAGAAACAAAAACTTTGCACACTTTATAACACACTTTCAAGACTGCCTGACAAGACTTTGTTATATTTTACTCAAATATTTTTATAGCACAAAGTGAAATAAAGCATTACCTAATCAGAAGACTACTACCCAATTGCTTTGCTACATTGATCTTCTGAGAAACCTGCATTGGCTTCTTGTTGCCTTCTGTAATCTCATTCTAAGATTGTCTACAATATGATCCAATCTACTTTTCCAGCCTTATTTCTCTGTCCTTGCATACACCTGGTTCTCCTGCCATACCAGCCTACTGTCTAGAAAACAAAGATGCCTAGTGCTTTTCCTCCTCCATCGCTTTGCTTCTCCATAACTGGTCCCTCTGAGACGCTTTTCCCTATCAAAACTCAAACAAAGAATAGATCTTCCATGTACCCTAAGCCGTTAGGGCTTTTGCTACTCCTTTGGATTTTAGTTTACATACAAAGAGAACTCATTATAGTCTGCTTCAGGTAAGAGTTATGAGTGGGTTCAACGCTCCCTCCCCCACCCTACCTTTTGGATAGAAATTTCTTGGGATTTCTCGTTTTTGTATTCAGAACAGTGTTGGGCAGGTGCCTTGCCCAAAGTATTCCATCAGCAAAATCCATTAAATGAAAATATATCATGAAGGAATTGCATCACTTGCCTCGGTGAGGCTCTCACAGAATGAAAGAAATAAGAATAGTTGTTTAAACAGTCTTACGTTTAAATTAAATGGAGGGGTAAAGTGATAGTGTCAGCTCAGAAGTACACCTACATTGTCCTTAAATAATGACTTGTTTTAGGTGAAACAGGTTCAGTTTCCTTCAGATGTGTATCATGTCTCCAGTATTGTTGCTTCAATTCTTATCTCCAGTCTGCACTCACCTCCCATGATCACCATCTAGACTTTTGGAGCTATTGCTCATGTATATACACATACATACATATATGTATGTATCTTTATTTATATTTTCTTTATTCCAGAAAGAATAAAATATTTGTGTTTAATAACAGAATAAATGCTCATCCAATTTTAAGGATTGATTTACATAAATGACACCTACTAAATAAATCCTTGATAAAAGAGAGATGAATTAAAATAATCTCAAAATAGTATCATTTGCCATGAATTTAACTATGAATGGCACAATTATTTGATTCCTCCCATGTTAAGAGTCTATTTTAAAAGTCGCTAAGGGGCTTCCCTGGTGGCGCAGTGGTTGCGAGTCCGCCTGCCGATGCAGGGGACACGAGTTCGTGCCCCGGTCCGGGAGGATCCCACATGCCGCAGGGCAGCTGGGCCCGTGAGCCATGGTCGCTGATCCTGTGCATCGGGAGCCTGTGCTCCACAACGGGAGAGTCCCGCGTACCGCAAAAAAAAAAAAAAAAGGAAGTCGCTAAGAACGTTTTCCTGACCTAGAGAGCTTGTAAATTTTATTATATACCTCCTGCAAATACTTCTGATCATCAATTTTAAATAATATTAAATTTGAGGTTGTGGTACACTGTGCCTGATGTGTTGATTGGGTCTTCTATGTTGACTTCTTTTCTTGGCATTTGCTTCTTTTCAATAAAGGAGCATGAAGACAATCCAACATAGAAACGGCCTCTTAGGACCATGTTATAGCTAATCAAATAAATGCAGAATTTTATATTTTAGGCTTGCAAAATTTTATATTTTAGGCTTGAATGTCCCTAATTCACCAAGACAGTCACCTCTCACCCCTTGTTAGGGTGATGATCCATGTTAGTTCCCTATCATGTAACTTTCATATTAGACACATCACAGAACTAACCTGGCTTTTTCTTGTAGAACCTAAAAGAAAAGTGAACAAGTACACAGATAATGGGCAAGAGAATAAGGTTTGAGAGGTAGTAGTTTTCTACCTGGGAGAGAGAGAATGTGGTGTGGAATAGTATAGAATAAGATACAATATTGTTCACTTGAAATGTCTGGAGTATATGATACAACCACACCATCAAATTGGCAAACTAGATTTCTAGTGAGAGGGTACTGCATAGAGAAGGGAGACTGATGGGGTTCTTCAATTGTTTAGTTCAACAGACATTTATTTAGAACCTCATATATGCCAGGCAATGTACTAGGTGCTTCCAAGTACATTGTCATGGAGTTAAACAACCTCAAAAACTTTAACATGATGTACTAAGTGCTATGATACAGATATGAATTGGCATTCTATTGGACAGAGACCTTTTCTTCTACTTCATTTTGTTCCACACAACTCCTGGAATGGTACTACAGAAACACAAGGACATTTGTTGAGATTTGCCTGATTAGAGAGATGGAACTGTGACTTGACTTGGGGCCACCTCCAGTACATGGACAGTAAGACTGTGATTTGTATTCAAATCGGAAAAGGTCTGTGCTTCCCATCAACCTCTGCCAACCAAGTTTACTATTCTTAATATAATTAGCATTTAAATGATTTCATTATGTTGACATTTTAGTCCATGTTATGATTGTTAGTAAAATTAGAAATCCACATGTGGTAGATGATACTTCATAGACTTCATTGAAGTCTGTTAAAGTGAATGATTACATTAGTTTCTGAGTCTCCCCTATATCAAAGAGATGGAAGTGATGATAATAAAATCAGTTTCTTTTCAAAAATGACATGACCTTAAACTATACAGAGGAAATTACAATGCTAGGGAATTCTCTGGCAAAAGCCAGAACACCACTGAGAAACACAGTAAAAGTTCACCTGCTGTAATAGGTAAATCCAAAAGAATTTTTATTTTAAATTGAAAGTTGTTCTCTTCAGTTGAGTTTTCTATCAGTGGGCCCAAAACTCAGGCCCTTATAATCCCTGCCTAGAATCCTGCCTCCAAGGGAATTTCCCTGTTCTAAGGAATTAGTTCCTTTTGTCAGTGAAAATTAGTCGCCATCCACATTAGACCCCTAAAAGGATCAAAGAATAGAAGCTGGGAAACCAGCTCACCCATGTTATTGCCTCACTGGACCTGTTGTTATTCCATTCATTATATCACTTCATGGGTGAAATGAAAGTCTTTTTTCAAACCCAAGTAAAATAGTGTCAAATTTTTAAGTAAAATTTTATTGAACTCTCCCCCAAATTTCTAATGCTAGATCACTCAACTGCTTTCTCTAGTGAAAAATTTAGTGTGACTTAACTATACATTCTCCATGTAACTTGTTGGACATTCTTCATTTCTCTCAAGTATATTTAGGTTTTGAAAACATCTTTGAGTTCTCTGAGTAAATCATTAATTCAGAATTTTATAGGATTGCATTTATGGTTATTTTGAGAAAAATAATTTTAGCAGAATTAAGTGGTTTGTTCTTATAGCAAGTGTCTTATTTCATTTCTTCTCCCCTTTGGTCTTTTCTATTCATCAATTTGTTTTCATCCACTGATGGGGGATCTCGAGTCTGGTGTTCTGAAACTGACTTCATGTGCATTCACTTTCGGAGTGGAGATCCCATTCTATTCTTTGAAATGCTTACCATTTCCAATACCCACACACCTAATTCTAAGAACTAGTTTTTAAAATGTGTTTTCTCCAAGTAAAGTTTTTTGGGTTTGGTTTTTTTGTTTGTTTGTTTGCTTTTTGTTTTTTTTTTTTTGTTTTTTTTTAATTTCTAAACCTCTTAGAATTAAATAAGCATTGTCCATTTAAAGAGTTGACAGTTTGGCCGTTTGAGTTAACACAAACCTTTGTGCTTTGGGGTCATCACATAACGTCTTTTAGCCATCCCCCCAGTATGTAGCTCTTAACTTAGGTATTCACTCAAATTTGGTTGACTCTAGTTAGAAAATGGATCTCTAGACATCCATGAGCAGGCAACTTTTACTTCCTGCCTAATTCGATGTGAACTGTGTAGATGTTCGTAGGACAAATGTTTTATGCGTCTCATAAATATATCCTTGAAGGTAGTCCCACAATAGTAAATCCTCATATGTAGATGAAACTATTATGTTGATTTAGAAATCTTTTGTTTAATGTAGGAATAATGCGATTCAGGTAAAAGTTCCAGGAGTAGTAATGAATTTTACAAAGGTTACATGTTGAACATTCCTTGAAAAGACTTCTACTTTTAAGGCTTTTTACGCTTCAGAGATTAGATATATTCAATTACTTTTAGAAACCAAAGATACCTCAATAAATCAAGTAATCTAGTCTTTTTCCTTAGGGTAGGTATTGTGTTACCCCATCTTACAGATGAAGCAATTAAGATGCAGAAAGCATGTGAATTGCTTCAGGTGATACACACTGAATAAGTAGATGAGGAATGTCTAGAAAATAGGCTTTTTACCTTCTCAAAGTCCATTCCAACACTACAGAGACTTTGTTGCAAAGGAAAAATGGGATTCAGATAGAGAGCTGAATGTAGATACTGACTCTACCATTTACTAATTCCAAAGAAGTTGTGACCTGAGTTTGCTCTTATGCAGAGATTTAACACCTACTTCACCATGTCCTTGTGAAGATGAATGTGATAAATATATGCAGTTTGCTGAGTGCAACTAATTAAATAGCAGTTATACTTACTTTTTTAAATCATGCTGCTTCTCCAAAAATAAGCATATAAACCCCAACAATGAATCTTTGGAGAGGGCAGTTTTCATGTGAATATAAAGGCCCAGGATACTATAAGCAAATTTGTGTTGATTTTTTTTTAATGTACCAGTAAGAAAGAGATAAATAAGACAATGTCTTGAGAACTAGTTTCATGTGAGAAATCACTAATTTTCTATTTTATCTCTACAATTTTTCCCCGAGTAAATAGAAGTGACTGAAGACCACTTCTTCTAGGCTATGGTTTTGTCACAGCCGGCCCTGAACTTCCAGCTTGGTACTTTCCCATGGTGCTGAACTAAACTCAAAACACAACAGAATTTGAGCCAATCAGCATAGACCTGTAAAGATTTCATGCCATATCCCAACATCATGCTTATTTGGTCACTGAACTTTGTTGGGCTTGAATTTGCAGCAAATCCAGGTTTAAATGTCATTTTCTCTCCTTCAATCTTAAATCTGTATACAGAATTGATGCCCCACTCCCCCTACCCAACCTCAAAAAATTGGGAAAGTTGAGTCAACTTATTTTCATTGCTTGTCACTTCATCATGTCTTATTAGGACAGGTGTGGTTTTTATAGCTACCTTGGAGCCCTTTGTAAAGATATTTGGTTGGCTTCTCCTTTTCCAGCAATTATGTCAGCATCTATGTTATGTAAATATTCTCCACAGTCTCTTAATTGTTGCAGCACCAGAATCTGTAGAGAAATCAAAACCCTCTGAAAATAGTCCAGTTCGTTTGTGTTCTCTTTCCCTTGTGCCTTCCTCCTCTTTTGTACCCTTGGCTGCCCACAGAGACACTAATTCTGCCATCAACAACCCTCCATCTTTCTTATAGTGGTATCACCATCAGTGGTCTTGTTTCGAACATAGAACCATAAGAAACATCCTGCTCTCTTCTGACAAAGCTGGGAAAGTGGCCCCTCTCACCTCTCCATTAGATCAGACTGAATTGGCAAACTAATTTCAAGTCATAGATTGAGGTGCCTTTCAGGCTATTTGACTAGGTCTTTCTAGTTAAAGAACAGTATACCTTTGATCCCCCTATAATAGGTCCTTGGCCTTTCTTCCCAAAAATGCCAAGAAGGATAAGTGCTGATAAGAAAGCAAGGTAGGGGATCCACGGAAGTCCCAGGATCACCAACCATGGTTAATGGCCAAGAAGTCATTTTTTGGTATCTGCCAATCTGTATTCCAGTACATTTTCTGAGCTCAAAATATACTCTGCCCATCTCCATCAACAGATGAGTGTTTACCATGCATTGACTCATTTTAAGTACCACCTTATTGTAGGGAAACACAAATGCATAGCACATGCCTCCTCTAGAAGTCAATTCAAAATCAGCATAGATGGGACTGGGGAAAGTAATGAGATCATATATAAGTAAGGGCTAAGTTATGTGTTTTTGAATGTAAGTGCTCCACAAGCGTGTAGGAAAGAAACCATGAGGAAGCTAGTGGGTTTTTTTTTTCAATTTGTTTTATTGAAGTATAGATGATTTACAATGTTGTGTTAGTTTCTGCTATACAGTAAAGTGATTCAGTTATACATAAATATAATAGTTTTCATTTGTTAATCCCAAACTCCCAATCCATCCCTCCCTTACTACCCTCCCCCTTGGCAACCACAAGTCTGTTCTTTATGTCTTTGAGTCTGTTTCTTTTTCATAGATAGGTTCATTTGTATCATATTTCACATTCTACATATAAATGATGTCATATGGTATTTGTCTTTCTCTCACTTACTTCAATTAGTATGATCATCTCTAGGTCCATCCATGTTGCTGCATTATTTCATTCTTTTTTATGGCTGAACAGTATTCCATTGTGTGTGTGTGTTTGTGTGTGTGTATGTGTGTATATATATCTATCTATCACATCTTCTTTATCCATTCATCTGTTGCTGGACCCTTAGGTTGTTTCCATGTCTTGGCTATTGTAAAGAGTAGGAAGCCAATGTTGATCATCAAAGGCATCATGGAGGTATCTGCAACTGTGCCTTGTGGGCGTTGAATTAAATAGCTCTTCATGGAATTAAATATAGATCCTAAGACTTTCTTCAGCTTTTTCTTCTCTAAGATGGACAGTAACAATTCTATGACCATGTAGTAACAGAATATTTCTATGAACTCCTGCCATTTCGTGGCTTCTTTTGAACACTTTCCATTTCTATTCACTTGGGAACTCTAGATGTGGAAGCAGAGAGTGTGTAGTGTCACAATAATAATAAAAAGATAAAGATTTCTACATCTTCATGCTTCTGTCAATAGTATATGTAAATGTCACTTCACACATGCCAAAGCCATAAAGCACATTTTGCATTCTCTCTTCTATATTAAAGTCTCTTTCGATGGGATTTATTTCCCATTACTTGAATCAATGCATTGCTCTTTTATTCATCTTTTCTTTTCCACCCTCCATTTGTCTTCATTTGAAACTCATATCTGGCTATTCTCTTCTACAAAAAGGTTCACAGTTACCCATTTTAATAAACAGAACCACATACAGAAATATTTAGAAATGGAAGGCACATTAGAGAATCACCTTTTTCCACACTCTCATGGCTGATGACATTGAGGTTAAAATAGATTAAGGGATTTGCCTTAAGTCACACACTAGATAAGACAGAGGCAGACTAGGATTATATGACACTTAATTTTACTTTTATCAATATTCAATATTATTCATTCAACAAACATTTATTTGTGTGATAGGAACAATTCTAGGAGCTGAAGGCCAACAGAGGCTCCCCTAGGCATAATTCTGGTCCTGTGGCTCATGTTTCTTTGGGTTTCTTCTCCCTTTGCTGTGCTCACTGTGGCTTCCTGCTATACCTTTTTAAAAAATTGTTTTATTTCTTCATGTATTGATAGTGTCTTTATCTTCACTCAGTCCCAATTAACTTTCCCAAGCTTTTCATTTAATTAATTCCCATCCTCCTTTTCAAGGTACAAACTGGCTCTCTCCTGGCTCAGTGCCATTCTGCCTCATTATCAGGCCTCTCTTCTAAAATAATTATTTTAAGTATAATGAAAATGTTAAACATGGTTGAACCCAGTATGTGATTTGTTATAACTGACTGCCAACAGCTGTTTTATAGTATGTTTTGACTTGTACAATAAAGTGTCACATCAAAAAAATAAGCAAACCCTTCATCCTTCCCCCCACCCACCCATTTCATTCTTTGTTGGTAACTATTTGCTTCTATTGCAATGAGGACAGGCTTGTTAGACTTAAGCCTCTTAAGTGACTGAATGGTTAGACACAAAACATAGAAAATGTTCTTTCCTCTAATATGAGGTATAATCTTTTGGCCTTCTACCTTCCTTTGAAGGAAAGTCCATATTCTGTGTTATTGCCTTGTTTACTGTTCCTACAGCAACTATAGTGATTGCATTTAGTTACAGAACATTTGTTTGTTTACTCTATTACTTGATGGAATATTTTTCTTTTACCACCTAATATTCTCTAATAGTTACCCAGATAAATGTCATTGTCTTATCTTTTGTAGCTATAGACAGCATAAAACCATCTTGTGCTTAATGATCAAAATAAGAATAGCCACAGTTCAGTGTAATGTTTTGTAGAGATACTGAAAAATGGCATTTTATATTTATTTAATTTTTTTTAAAGATAGTTTTAGATTCTCTTTTTTGGTCATGTTTGTTTTGCTATTTCAAACTCTCATAAAGCATTACAAGAATAGGACAGGAAGATCTCATATTCCCTTTACCTTGATTAACCAACTGTTTACATTTTATCCTATATATCAGTTTCTCTTTCTGTCTCATAAAAAATGATATACATATATATACATATATATTCTTCATATTATATATGTTACATATGTGTATGTATATACGCAGTTCATAAACCATTTGAGAATAAGTTGGAAACATGGTGTGACTTATCCTAAATACTTTAGCATATATATCAGTGTATTTCCTGAGTACAGGACATTCTCTTACATTACACAGAACAAGAATCAAACACAGGCAATTTATCGTTGATGTAATACCATTATCTAATGCATAGTCCACATTCAAATTTCATCCACTGTCACAATAATGTTCTTAACGGCTAATTGTTTTTTCCCATTGGTCCAGGATCTAATCTAGAATCATGTAAGCCATTTAATTGTCATGCTGTGCTTTACTTTTTTGTTTAAAAGCTTGCATTCAGTCACTAATGACCTGGATAGTGTCTCTTTTTAAAGTAATTTCTGCTTGCTGACTACTGTTCCAAGAATAGGAATTTAAGCCAAAAGCTGTCTAACAAAATCCCTTAGGAATAATGTTATCTGTGCCGGAAATGGCACAACAACTTTGAAACCCTGTTGTGACGACAAGTTTTGGCATTTCAGTAGGAGACAGTAAAGAGAACTCTAAGTTAAGCAACATTTTGCAGTTTTGAAATTTAAAACTTGGGATAGAGATTCTGTTGCCATTCCAGTCAAGGGGTAATGTTTACAAGTAGCCGTGTTGCACACAGATTCACAGTGCAGACTTTAAATCCAACCCTAAATAAATATTTAGCTCAATGATGTGTTAGTGAATGCTTAGTAAAAATCAGTGCTTTCATCAAAATAAAATACTGGAGATATTTTTTAAAGTTTGGATGTAAATATTAGTTATTTGTCATTTTTTAATCTAAGTCCCCTTTTTTAAAAAAGCTGTGCATTTTTAAATGTCTAGCATTAAAATGAATACAAGTAGTTCCCTCCCCCCCAAAAAAAACAAGCAACACTGATCTGTAGTATTTATGACGCCTAAAGCATGCAGTGTTTTGCTTAGTTCTGTAAATAGAATTATGATTAGGGCTACAAGGTTTCCACAGCAATTTCTAGCCACTGTTGAGCAATAGTGATACCTAAGTCTCAGACAATTTTCTTTTTTCTCCATGTCAGGCTTGCTTCTAAAACTAGATAAAAAGAACATGAAAGAGCCATCGGTTTTACTGACTATGAATACATATCATGTTTTGTGAAAATTATATGAACCTACCTACCTAAACAGATTCATTTTTTTTTTTAAGTATTGTAAAAACAGGCAAAAGTACCAAGTACCAGGAAACTGAGTCAGACCTACTGGTAGCAATTACACTACTGAAAAACGAGATGGTTGACGGGAGGTGCAGAGTCATCCCGTGTTATTTTCACGTTTTCCCTCTAAAAGAGAGAGAGATGTTTATACATGCAAGAGACAGATTAGCTACCAGAAAAATACTATGCACATCCATATTCAGCACGTAGATTAAAAATAAAATAATTGTCTGTTCCCTACAGTAGAACAGGCTTGCCCATTCATCCTTGTGATAGATATGCATGCAAAACCAAAATGAAACCAAATCCCTGCGGATGGCTCATAAGTCACAAAAACTGTTTAATCCTTTCATTGCATCCCTTTGGGAAGCCTGTCCCTTGGTTAGTAGTAACATGCAATATGTATAATGTCAAGTATTCTGTTAGTTTTTTAGTAGAAAGCCTTCGTTTTTTCTAACAGAGTTTTGTCCCTGTATTTCATATAAAGAGCTTTACGCCACTCTGTTACCTTAATATGTACGTCCATAGAATTCTGTTGTAGCTTTTGTTTTAATAAGAAAAGTGTCAGTAAGCAGAAACCATGTATGGAAATCTTATCTAAAATTGATTGTGGCTCTTATCTAAATTGATTTTAAGAGGCAGGCAGGTAAATCTAAGGTGCATTTTTACATTGCTCTTTCTAGTGGATTTTGCTAGAAAACAGTTGAGTTTCAAGCAGGACTAAAATGAAAGGAGACCTTGGAGTCTTAACCATTGAACAGATGCAGTAAATGCAGCTTTGGAAATACAGCTGTCACTTCACATCTTTTCCACTGAGTACCTATGTAAGCCAATCACCAGAGCTGCTGTCGTTATAATATTTTTGTACTTTTGTTGAAAATAGACACTGAGAACCCTTTAAACAGAGTAACGTGCCTATTATCAACCTATTTTTAAATATTTCATTCCTTCTTGATTTTCATTCCACTTAAATTTTTTGATGACCAAAACTAATGAGAACTTATAATAAAAAGGTACTTGTTTCTAGCACGGTGAAATTGTTCATTTGTGAGTTGCTAACTTATCAAACCAAATCAGAAATTCTTGATATCTTTATAACATTAAAGCAGTTCCTGATATTGACTCTTGGGAAGGATTTAATTTTCTTATTCTCTAAACTGAAAGTTGTACTGCTTTCTGCGATGATGTGAGATTATTTTTCTCTTTATCCCTGATGGGATTTTATATATATGTGTGCATATATTATATATATAGTATATATGTGTATAAATGTATGTGTATATACTTATACACATAAACACACACACTAGAATAGTTTTAGGTTATATCCGAACCTTGATATGGCTCCGAAAATAGGCAAATAGGTAGAATATATTGAAGTGTTCAATATAGCAACAGGCATTTAATTCACTAATAATTGTATGAGTCCTTTTTAATAAATAAAATAATGCAATATTCTCTAACAATGTCTGCCTAACTTAGTAGTATTTCAGTTTTCAAATGGAAAAACTATAATGTAGGGAGCATAATGAACTTCCACAAAATCAGTGTATAAACTATGCACAGAACCTTGATCTCTAAATCTTCAACTTTAAAATCCCTATCTATCTATCTTATACTATATCTACTAAGTATATATTTGGTAGAGTATATATTTGGTATTTGGATGTATATAGTGTAAGATGTTTAAGTAGAAATATTAAATAATAAAATGAATCAGTTATAATTCATGACAATATGAAATGATTCTGAACTGTGTGTACTCACCTAACCATTGTGCATATTGTTTCCTTTTAGGAAAAAAAATACCAAGAAAGAAAACAAAGAACAAAATACCCGAGAATTCCTAAAGAACAGTAAGTACTTTAATGAGACAATGATTAAACTAGAGCTTCTATGACCTTACAAATTTCTTTTATAAAAATATTCACCTTTCTGTTTTCTAAGATAAGAAACTAACATACTAAGTAAATGGAGCCTTCTAAAACTCAATTTCAATTTACTGGAGCAAACTGAAAATCATTTATCCTATAATCCTCTTAGATAAGAGGCCAGGGTAATCCTTGTGATACATATATGTGGCAGAAAATGTTTATGTTGATTCCATCATATCTTTTGACTAGCATCATATCATTTTAAATTCTATAGAAGAAAAACAGTAAGTAAAATTTAATCAAAGTACCTCACGTTCTCTGTATGTGATACAAATTTTTTTTCACTTTGAACAAAATTTTAAGCGGAATCAATATGCTTGGTTTGTTTATAGTCATTAAATTAGAATTATTGAAAAATGGCAGCCATCTGCAGGCATTAAAACAGAGCTTAATCTCATTAGTACATTTCTTTCCAATCTTCTCACAACTTAATTATGATGTGTATTTCCTTACATAGCTATTATTTGTTAGTAATAATTGTTTTTATTAAACAAAATTAAGTGCATTCTTGATATCATTCTTTCTGATAAAACTAGTAATATTGTAATGATTTCCTAGATGTAAATAATTACATATAATGTAAATAATTATAAATTTTGAATATGTGAATATCAAAAAATAGTAAAATAAGTATAGGAAAGCAAAATCCACTTTGGTGACCCATGGTATATCACTTTTAATACCATGGTAGTTTTGAAATGAGTTTTCAAATGCATTTCTCTAAAATTTAAAACAGAAATGTTGAAGTAAAATGTAGTGAATTAGCAAAATGATAGATCTATATCTTGATATATATCAAAATAGAATAAAGTCCAATGGAAAGGCTATAAGTGTGATATAAAAAAAGAAATTCATGAATAATTTTTCTAGGATATATACAAATTACACTTAATAAGATTTTCTAGCACCCAAAGAACTTTAAGATGTGATTCATGCATTAAATGATTAAATATAATTAATCATGGTAATGATGATATAAATGCAGTTTATCTTAAACTTATTTTACTTTTGAAGTGTGAGAGAAGCAGGAAGAAAAGGATTTTCTTTTACTTACCTATCTGAATATTATCCCTGTGCTGCCTCACTTTATACAAAGTAATTTACCTCACTTTTTGCTGTGGTTATGGATGGCTATACACTTTCAGTTTTAATGAGAGATTTATAAAATTCAAACTTCAGAACTTTCAACAACTGTTCCTTGTTTTAAAAAAGAAACTCCAAATATGTGAATTGCTTTTCTGAGGTGACATAATATGTTTACATCGTCTTGGGTATAAGAAGGATAATTTAAGAATTAGATTTTTCTATCATGTTTAAAAAAAAGAAAAAGTGCCGCCAATTTGAGTGAATTGCAGAATATGAAATAAATGGGCAATTTCTTTTTGACATGTTTTATTGCCAACATCTTACTGACCAGAGAAAGTCAACTAAGTAATTCAGCCAAAACATAACACCTAGAAATTGTCCCACAAGAAGGCTAGCTTCCCTTTACGTTTTGTTTTTATGTAAATAAGTCAGTTTTTAAACATAATTTCAATTCCTTACATTACTTATTGGGGAAAAGGTTGGATTTTCAAATGAAAGAACCATGCATGTTTGTTTTAAGGTCTTTATACAAGAGCCAGATAATACCTACCCTAGCCTCTCACAATTTCTTAGTCATCTTCTTATAATTTTATTGTGAAAAGCTATCAATGGCTTTTTATCTGATCTGATTAATCTATAACTTATTTGGCCTGTTATTCAGTGTGACTTATATAAGTGATTTGATTTGAAATGTAATTTTCAATAGGATTTAGTATGGCATACTTTGGAAGGACCTGATTCAAGTAATGACATCTTTTGCTCATTTGGAATAATCCTAGGGAAAATAATGTATGTTTCCAAGAAAAAAATCATGCCTTTTCTTGGTGCATTTTGTGGTATAGGGCAGTTTTTCCCTTCAGTCTTTAATTGTCTTTTATTTAACAACAACATGTTAAACTACTCGTAAATAATTGTAAGGAAAAAGTGACTCTTTTTAAGATACATATCATCTGATTTAATGGTTCCAGAATTCTTATGCCCTAATCCTTCCTTCTGTTTTTTTTAATTTTTATTTTATATTGGAGTATAGTTGATTAACAATGTTGTGTAAGTTTTAAGTGTACAGCAGAGTGATTCAGTTATACATATACATGTATCTATTCTTTTTCAAATTCTTTTCCCATTTAAGTTATTGCAGAGTATTGAGCAGAGTTCCCTTGCATTACAGTAGGTCTTGTTGGTTACCTATTTTAAATATAGCAGTGTGTACATGTCAATCCCAAATTCCATATTGATCCCTCCCCACTCATCCTTTCCCCCCAGTAACCATAAGTTCATTCTCTAAGTCTGTGAGACTGTTTCTGTTGTGTAAATAAGTTCAATTGTATCATTTTTTTAAGATTCCCCATATAAGCGGTATCATATGATATTTGTCTTTGTCTGTCTTATTTCCCTTAGTATGATAGTCTCCAGGTCCATCCATGTTTCTGCAAATGCCATTATTTCATTCTTTGTAATGGCTGAGTAATATTCCATTGTATATATATATATGTACCACATATTCTTTATCCATTTGTCTGTCGATGGACATTTAGGCTGCTTCCATGTCCTGACTACTGTAAACAGTGCTGCAATGAACATCGGGGTCCATGTATCCTTTCGAACCATGGTTTTCTCCAGATACATGCCCAGAGTGGGATTGTTAGATCATATGGTAGCTCTATTTTTAGTTTCTTAAGGAACTTCCATAATGTTCTCCATAGTGGCTGTACCAGTTTACATTCCCATCAACAGCATATGAGGGTTCTCTTTTCTCCACACCCTCTCCAGCATTTACTGTTTGTAGACTTTTTGGTGATGGCCATTCTGACCATTGTGAGGTGATACTCACTGTAGTTTTGATTTACATTTCTCTAATAATTAGCGATGTTGAGCATCTTATTGTGTGCTTTTTGACCATCTGTATGTCTTCTTTGGAGAAATGTTTATTTAGGTCTTCTGCCCATTTTTACAATTTTTTCTTTAATATTAAGCCACATGAGATGTTTGTAAATTTTAGAGATTAATCCCTTGTCGGTTGCATCGTTTGCAAATATTTTCTCCCTTTCTGTGGATGGTCTTTTCGTTTTCCTTCTGGTTTCCTTTGCTGTGAGAAAGCTTTGAGTTTAATTAGGTCCCATTTGTTTATTTTTGTTTATATTTCCACTACTCTAGGAGAGGGATCAAAAAAGATCTTGCTGTGATTTATGTCAAAGAGTGCTCTGCCTTTATTTTTCTCCAAGAGTTTGATAGTAGTTGGTCTTATATTTAGGTCTTTAATCCAGTTTGAATTGATTTTTGTGTATGGTATTGAAGAATGTTCTAATTTCATTTTTTTCCATGTAGCTGTCCAACATTTCCAGCACCATTTACTGAAGAGACTGTCTTTTCTCCATTGTATATCCTTGCCTTCTTGGTCACAGATTAATTGAGCACAGGTGCATGGGTTTATCTCTGGACTTTGTATCCTGTTCCATTGATCTGTATTTCTGTTTTTGTGCCAGTACCATACTATTTTCATGACTGTAGTTTTGTAGTATAATCTGAAGTCCAGGAGCCTGATTCTTCCAGCTCCATTTTTCTTTCTCAAGATTGCTTTGGTTATTCAGGGTCTTTTGTGTCTCCATACAAATTTTAAGATTTTTTGTTCTAGTTGTGTGAAAAATGCCATTGGTAATTTGATAGGGATTGCATTGAATCTGTAGATTGACTTGGGTAGTATAGTCATTTTGACAGTTTTGATTCTTCCAATCCAAGAACGTGGTATATCCTTCCATCTGTTTGTGTCGTGTTTGATTTCTTTCATCAGCATATTAAAGTTTTCAGAGTACATATCTTTTGCCTCCTTAGGTAGGCTTATTCCTAGGTGTTTTATTCTTTTGATGTGGTGGTAAATGGGATCACTTCTTTAATTTCTCTTTCTGAACTACTGTTGTTAGTGTATAGAAATGCAATAGACTTTTATGTCTATATTTTATATCCTACATTACCGAATTCATTGATGAGTCTAGTAGTTTTCTAGTAGCATCTTTAGGATTTTCTGTCACCTGCAAACACTGACAGTTTTACTTCTTCTTTTCCAATTTGGATTCCCTTTATTTCTTTTTCTTCTCGGATTGCTGTGGCTAGGACTTCCAAAACTATGTTGAATAAAAGTGGTGATAGTGGACATCTTTGTCTTGTTCCTGATCTTAGAGGAAATACTTCCAGTTTTTCACCATTGAGCATTATGTTAGCTGTAAGTTTGTCATATATGGCCTTTATTTTGTTGAGGTAGGTTCCCTCTATGCCCACTTTCTGGAGAATTTTTATCATACATGGGTGTTGAATTTTGTCAAAAGCTTTTTCTGCATCTATTGAGATGATCATATGGTTTTTATTCTTCAGTTTGTTAATGTGGTGTATCACATTGACTGATTTGCATATATTGAAGAATCCTTGCATTCCTGGGATAAATCCCACTTGATCATGGTGCATGATTCTTTTAACGTATTGTTGGATTTCGTTTGCTAGTATTTTGTTGAAGATTTTTGTGTCTATGATCATCAGGGATATTGGCCTGTAATTTTATTTTCTGTGGTATCTTTGTCTGGATTTGGTGTCAGGGTGATGGTGGCCTCATAGAATGAATTTGGGAGTGTTCCTTCCCCTGAAATTTTTTGGAATAGTTTCACAAGGATAGGTATTAACTCTTTTCTAAGTGTTTGATAGAATTCACCTGTGAAGCCATCTGGTCTTGGACTTTTGTTTGTTGGAAGATTTTTAATTACAGTTTCAATATCATTACTTGTGATTGGTCTGTTCGTATTTTCTATTTCTTCCTGGTTCAGTCTTGGGAGGTTATACCTTTCCAAGAATTTGTCCATTTCTTCTAGGTTTTCCTTTTATTGGCATATAGTTGCTTGTAGTAGTCTCTTATGATTCTTTATTTCTGTGGTGTCATAACTTTTCCTTTTTCATTTCTAATTTTATTGTTTTGAGCTCTCTCCCTCTTTTTCTTAATGAGTCTGGCTAAAGGTTTATCAATTTTGTTTATCTTCTCAAAGAACTAGCTTTTAATTTCATTGATCTTTTCTATTGTTTTCTTCATCTCTATTTCATTGACTTCTGCTCTGATCTTTATGATTTCTTTCCTTCTACTAACTTTGGGTTTTGTTTGTTCTCCTTTCTCTAGTTGCTTTAAGTGTAAGGTTAAGTTGTTTATTTGAGGTTTTTCCTGAAGTAAGACTGTATTGCTATAAACTTCCCTCTTAGAACTGCTTTTGCTGTGTCCCATATGTTTCAGGTCTTCGTGGTTTCATTTTCATTTGTCTCTAGGTATTTTTTGATTTCCTCTGATTTCTTCAGTGATCCCTTGGTTACTTAGTAGCGTATTGTTTAGCCTCCACATGTTTGTGTTTTTTTTCCTTGTAGTTGATTTCTAATCTCATAGTGTTGTGGTCAGAAAAGATGCTTGATATGATTTCAATTTTCTTAAATTTACCGAGGCTCGCTTTTTGGCCCAGCATGTGGTCAATCTTGGACAATGTTCCATGTGCACTTGAAAAGAATATGTATTCTGCTGCTTTTGGATGGAATGATCTATAAATATCAGTTAATCCATCTGGTCTAATGTGTCATTTAAGGCCTGTGTTTCCGTAATGATTTTCTGTCTGGATGATCTGTCCATTGATGAAAGTGGGGTGTGAGAGTCCCCCATTATTATTGTGTTACTGTCAGTTTCTTTTTTATGGCTGTTAGGAGCACCTCAGTATATTAGGCAAATGCTATGTTGGGTGCATATATATTTACAATTGTTATATCTTCTTCTTGGATTGATCCCTTGATCATTATCTTGTGTCCTTCTTTGTCTCTTGTAACAGTCTTTATTTTAAAGTCTACTTTGTCTGATATGAGTATTGCTACTCCAGCTTTCTTTTGATTTCTACTTGCATGGAATACCTTTTTCCATCCCCTCACTTTCAGTCTGTATGTGTCCCTAGGTCTAAAGTGGGTGTCTTATAGACAACATGTATACGGGTCTTGTTTTGTATCCATTCAGCCAGTCTATGTCTTTTGGTTGGAACATTTAATCTGTTTATGTTTAAGGTAATTGTTGATATGTATGTTCTTATTGCCACTTGGTTAATTGTTTTGGATTTGTTTTTGTAGGTCTTTTTTCTTCCCTTCCTCCTTTGTTCTCTTCTTTTGTGATTTGAGGACTAACCTTAGTGTTGTGTTTGGATTTTTTTTCTTTTTTGTGTGTGTATCTATTGTATATTTTCAGCTTGTGGTTACCATGGGGTTTTGCTATAGCAGTCTATATATAAACAAGATTGTTTTTAAGTTGCTGGTCTTTTAATTTCAAATGCATTTACAATATCCTGCATTTGTGCTCTCCTCTTCTCACAGTTGCTGTTTTTGATATCATATTTGTGTGAAAATGATTTGCTACCTTTACTGTATATCTGCCTTTACCAGTGAGCTTTTCCATTCGTAATTTTCTTGTTTCTAATTGTGGCCTTTTCTTTTCTGCCTAGAGAAGTTCCTTTAGCATTTGTTGCAAAGCTGGTTGGGTAGTGCTGAATTCTCTTAGCTTTTGCTTGTCTGTAAAGCTTTTGATTTATCTGTCGAATCTGAAGGAGAGCCTTGCTAGGTACAGTATTCTTGGTTGTAGGTTCTTCCCTTTTATCACTTTAAATATTTCATGCACTGCCTTCTGGCCTGCAGAGTTCCTGCTGAGAAATCAGCTGATGATCGTATGGGGATTCCCTTGTATGTTTGTGCTTTTCCCTTGTTGGTTTTAATACTTTGTCTTTAATTTTTGTCAATTTGATTCCTATGTGTCTCGGCATGTTTCTCCTCGGGTTTATTCTATCAGGGACTCTGCTTCCTGGACTTGGGTGACTGTTATTCTTCCCATGTTAGGAAAGTTTTCAGTATTATCTCTTCAAATATTTTCTCTCTCTCTTCTCCTTCTAAGACCCCTATAATGCAAATGTTGGTGCATTTAATGTTGTCCCAGAGGCCTCTTAGACTGTCCTCATTTCTTTTCATTCTTTTATGTTTATTCTGTTCTGCAGCAGTGATTTCCACCATTCTGTCTTCCAGGTCACTTATCCGTTCTTCTGCCTCAGTTATTCTGCTATTAATGCCTTCTAGTGTATTCTTCATTTCAGTTATTGTATTGTTCATCCCTGTTTGTTTGTTCTTTATATCTTCTAGTTCTTTGTTAGACATTTCTTGCATCTTCTCAATCTGTACCTTCATTCTTTTTTGAGATCTTAGAGCATCTTTACTATCATAACTCTGAATCTGTTTCAGGTAGATTGCCTATCTCCACTCCACTTAGTTGCCCTTCTGAGGTTTTATCTTGTTCCTTCCTCTAGGACATATTCCTCTGCTGTCTCATTTTGTCTAACTAACTTTCTGATTGCAGTTTCCATTCTGCAGGGTTGTATTTCTTTGTGCTTCTGCTGTCTGCCCCCTTGTGGAAAGGACTGGTTCCTGTCCACCAGTGGGTGGAGCTGGGTCTGTCCCTCCAGCAGGTAGGGCCATATTACAGGGTGTTTATTGGGCAGCTGTATGCTCAGGAAGACTTCAAGCAGCCTGTCTGATGAAGGGTAGGGCTGTGTTCCTGCCCTGTTGGTTGTTTGGCCTGAGGCATCCCAGCACTGGAGCCTACAGGCTGTTGGGTGGGGACAGGTCTTGGTGAGAAGGGGTGGCCTCTAGGAGGGCTCATGCCAATGAGTACTCTCCAGAACTACTGCCACCAGTGTCCCCACACTGTGCCAGAGCCACCCCTATCTCCACAGGAGACCCTCCAATACTAGCGGGTAGGTCTGACCCAGTCTCTTATGAGGTCACCCCTTTTTTCTCTGGGTCCTGGTGCTCACAAGACCCTGTGTGCACCCTCCAAGAGTAGAGTTTCTCTTTCCCCCAATCCTGTGGAATTCCTGAAATCTTACCCTGCTGGCCTTCAAAGCCACATTCTCTGGAGGCTCCTCCTACCATTGCCAGACCCACAGGCTGGGGTGCCTGATGTGGTGCCCAGAACTTGCACTCCTGTCGGAGAATTTCTGTGGTTTAATTATTTTCCAGTTTGTGGGTTGCCCACCCCCCAGGTATGGGATTTGATTTTATCGTGGTTATACCCTCCCTACTGTCTTGCTGTGGCTTCTCCTTTGTCTTTGGATGTAGGGTATCCTTTCTGGTAGGTTCCAGCATTTTTTTGTCAATGGTTGTTCAGCAGTTAGTTGTGATTTGGGTGTTTCTGTAGGAAGAGGTGAGCTCATGTCTTTCTACTTCGCCATCTTGTCTCCGCCCACACTGGATCCTTCCTCCTTTCTTTAGTTCCTTCCTTCCTCAAAACAAATGACTCAATTTAAGCCTGAATAATAAAAAACATAGTTTATTTCTTTAAAATTTTATAAAATATTTATGAAGAGAAATAATCTGAATTAAAATGAGGTCAAATATGTGTTAATATATGTCTTAAGGGTGTCAGTGCATGGAGTAAAGCATGATATTAGGTGACTAATTTTCTTGTCTTTATCTGTAGAATACGTGCTTGTATTATACATCCATGACGAGTAAATAAGCTTTTACAACTTTTATTTGAATCGAACCTTACAAATGAAAGATGTTTTAGCAAAGGAAAGCCATACAGACCTCCTATAATTTTTCTTCAGAGCCCATAGCTTAAGAATGACTTGGTGGGGACTTCCCTGGTGGTCCGGTGGTTAAGACTTCACCTTCCAATGCAGGGAGTGTGGGTTCTATCCCTGGTCAGGGAGCTAAGATCCCACATGCCTCATGGCCTAAAAACCAAAATATAAAACAGAAGCAATATTGTAACAAATTCAATAAAGACTTTAAAAATGGTCCACATCAAAAAAAATGGTCCACATCAAAAATATATATATATATAAAAAAAATTTTTTTAATGATTTGGTGACTAAAATATTACTACAGATCTTTAGAGCACATTGCACTTACATTTCACAAAAACTTTTTGTGCTTAAGAAAGATAAGGAAAATAAGGAAAGAGGACCATTGGATATTGTATTTTGTATTAATAATTTTCCTCTCAATTGCTGAACACTTGGTGGTGCTTTCAAGAGCTCAGTGGGTCAGCACTTTATAGACTCTAAACACACTGGAAAATAATAACAAAGAGGATACATATTAAAAATTCAGGTGCCCAAGCATGCTTCTGAAAAGCTATTCACATTACCCTAGATTTACTAAACCTCTTTAAATACTATTGGGAGTTGATGTTCTCACTCAAGGCATGACTATTAGCATGACTATTATTAACAATCTTGCTTTCCTGGCACACCAAATAGAGCAAGAAGTTTTCAGTAAGAAAGGTCCTAATGGAAAGCAGATTTTAACTAGGAAAGGGTTTGTGATTCACTGGAGAGTAAACATTATTTGTAAATGCTCTGTTCAAGCTTCATTTAGTCAAACCTCTCTTTATTTGAAGTAGTTAAGTCCCTGTAATCAAAAAGTATAGACGTGTGTGTGTGTGTGTAATAGTAGCATAGAGCTAGGGAAAAAAATTTATCTATCTGGTCTAAAGTTCTTCTTTTAGACATTACCTCCTTTAATATGCTCATTTATAGAGGGCCAGATAAGACAAGTCATTTATCCAAGCTGTTGCGTCTAGTGACAGAATCAAGAAAAATTCTAGCTTCATTAACCACCCACTGTTTTTCCTATCTGTAGTATTAATTGAAAGAGCTTATAGAAAAACTGAGGGTTTCAGATTGGTTCAAGAAGCCTGTTCTCAAAATTTTAACTTAATTCAATCAAAACTCTAACAAAATTTTATTTAAATAGCATGGCGTACTCTCTACCTGCCAAAAATTTTATTGTGATATGGCTCACTAGGATGATGTTTATAGTGGAAAGAATTAGAGAGAGTTAGTTAGAGAATCTGAGTTTGAATCTTGACTTCATCTATTCCCCCTCTCGTAGCAAAGAGTCCTGGGGAAGGTGATGACTTTCAAGATCACACAGGTAAATTACTACTGGATAACAATAATACATACATACAATCTACCATCAGCAAAAGTTAAGCAATTACCTCTTTGATTCTCTACTTTTTTTATCTAGATGATGAAAAAAAATCTGTCTAGTCTGCTTCCTGAGACTCTCTGAGAGCTAATTAGATTGCTGTAGTGATGTTATTACATTATTTTATAAAATCTTATACTATGTTACTGTAAAAAAACAAGTTCCTTTTGTGTGAAAATTTGACTTTACTGTTTTGGGAATCCAATATTTCATTTTACAACAGTCCATTGCTGATGAAATCAAAGTTATTGATTGACGTCTGTTTTAGACAATAATGGTCATCCAGAAAAAAATTCCCTTTTCCTTGAATTTATAATTTACCCTTAATCCTGATCAGCTTTCTCACACATAGACCTAAGAGAGTTCTTATAAAAAAGGAAGAGTGTTTGGAAGGGAAAAGGAACACTTATTGGGCTCTTAGTTTGTGTCACATGCTCTACTAATTATACAATTAAATTTCATTTGATTATCAAAAGTACTCCTCCTATGTTATCATGGGTTCATCGATAATGAAAATAAGAACTGAAAGCCTTATAAAGTTAGCCTAATTTAGTAAGCAGAAGTTTTACCATTGGAACTCAGGTCTGATTTACCCCTTTTCAAGTTATCACTCTTAAACATTTAACAACGGGTGAAGGCAAAACCTATTTCATTTTCCTGTATGAATGATGGCATGGTGGGAGGAGGTGGAAGTAAAGAATATATCACTTTTTAAAATGTAATTTGTCTATGAAGAATACTTGATGTACAGATAATACTACTTTATCACTTATCGTCAATAAACATTAGGTTGCATCATGCCTATTTGTCCTTCAGATGCTAAAATTAAACCATGATAGGAGAATTTAATTATTAAAGTCAGCTATCTTTAGATAGAAAAAGTAGAACCAAAATTTAAATGAATGATAGCCATAAGTGTAAAAGATCACCTAAAGAGAAAGAACTATATTTACTCTATTTTTTGTTTGTAAATTAACAAATTGATGTTCACAGTATGTGCTTCTTAGATTTCTATGCTTACGTTATTATCTGGACTTGTTCTCTTTACAATCATTGGTAAAACTTCAGAAATTTATCCCTTTATTCATTATTCTTTAATATTTGCTAGTGAGTGCCTACTGTCTACACTGTCCCAGGTGTTAGAGATACAGAAGTGACCAAAGCACAGCCTCTGCCATCAAGTAGCTTATATTTAGAGTAATTACAAATACTGGAATGTCTATTTTATAAAGAGAATAACAGTACTTTGACTTACAGTAATTTAAGATTCTCATATGATTAACCATGGTCAGAATCACTCTATGTATTTATTTACTAGGTGACTGAGAATTTTGTTGCTTTCTTTGGGACATTGGGTATGATGGGTTTCCCACAATCATTACTATTCATGGTAAAGCAAAGCTAAACAAATTTTGTGACTTAGGGCATTTCCTAGAACACTAAAGAAGGAGCCTTCTGTAATCATATTATAGCATTGTACTGGCTTTGGAAACTCACTCTCTGTGTTCAAATCCCAGCTCCACTGCTTATTAGCTATGGGATTTAGGGCAATTTAGTAGACCTTGTGATTGTAGGTACTACACTGAAGTTAGCTATTATACTTATTCAATAGAAGTTGATAGAATTCAGTCCATTTTTTATTTCTAGAAACATTAAGCTTTGATTTGGCTGCTCTTATTGAAATTAGTCGTTATTTTGTTCTGAAAATTTTATCATCTTTCATGACTCAAATATAAGTTGTATAGTTACAAAAGAGAAGGGAAATGCTTTCAGATCAGCAATATGGTTTTAGAGATATGTGAAGTCTAAAGTTAATAAGACTTTAAAACAAATGATTCAGCCAAGTGATTAATGCTAATTTCGATCTGCTCTAACATGGAGACTTATTTACAGATTTGTCGGCACCAGGGCATTACTGTGGGTTGCATTATTCATTTGTGTAATTAAGAACATTGGCAGTGGAGGAAGGAACTGCATTCAGGTCCTTTTTCTGCCACTTACTTGCTGTATGACCTCAGGAAGACAATTTAACCTCTGCCTCAATGTCCTCATATATTACAATGGAGATAATACATCCTATTTTATAGGCTTCATATGAGAATTCCAGTACACGTTTTTTAAGTGTTTATTACAGAAGTTAATACAGTAACATCAGCAGATAGTACTTCTGTTGTTATATTTGCTATTAAAGATATCTCCTTTGCAATATTAAAGGGGCATTTTTTAAAAATCATAAACCACATACAAGTCTGCAAGGAATAAAGATGAAGGAAAGTACAAAGGACGAAGAGTAATGAAGGCTGGTTAGAAAACCTGAATGCAAGATGAAATTTGGTTTCGATACAGTAGTAGACTACCATGAGCCCTCTCCTAGAAGCCCTCTTCCTCCTTAAAGCAAATGCTACTGAAATTAGACAAGGCCAATAGCGTGGCTCCCTTTCAGAGAGGTCAAAAGTAAGACTTGAGACATTTTGACAGTCTTCATGGTTCTACAAGTAAGCTAAATCAGCATGCATCCTGTTGTGAAGGGTACCAAAAAGGCTTTCTACCCTACCAAGAAATGCCTTCCTTTGGGGTCACAAATGGGGTCATTTTCTCCAGAGAAAATAACCCTAACCCCAACTGTAGGCTGAGCAGCTTTCCAGAAATAAATTATACCCAACACATGCTATAACAGGCACCATTGTAAAGTTAAGGGCAGTTTTATGCCACTGCATAGCAAAATGACACACTCTTCCTTTAAAGAAAGTTACGTAAAATTTTGTATGTGATATCTAAAACTGAAATCGCAAAATTATTCTTTCACCAAGGAAATCTCAGATAACAGCACTTCTTATTTTGCTGCTTTTTCCCCCGTGTTAAGGAATCAACTGAGTTCCTCCTCATTTTAGTACCTCACCTATGTTGTTAGTAAATTTCACATCTACCATTTTAATTTGCTTTATTGTTTGTCATTCTTTTGCAAATATCGTAAAAATCCCTTTATAATACTGACATGGAGTATCAATACCAACACCACTCTCCTTTTCATGTCGAATCCTGTTCTGCCTGTAAAGACAGGTATATCCCAGCCTTAGTAATAATGATTCATTTATCACCAGAATGTAATTCATGGTAAATATCTTATTTTTCTCTTTTCCTTAAAAGTTAATTCTTACATAAACTACACACAATTTTATTTCTTTCCTATTCTAAAATATAAAAAATCTGGTTCAGCATATGCTCCATTGTACATTTGAGCAATTTATGTCTCCTTATGGCTAATATGAATTGCTTAACCCTGCTATTGTTTTTATTTTCCACTTTCAAAAGTATCCTGGCAAAGCCTATGTTTATGAATTGGTACAAAATGTTTCAGACTGAGGAAGGAAAGTCTCTAAACAAATGCCCAAAGTGCATTGGCTTCCTAACTCGATGACCCCCAAAGTGGTATTATATGAATTTTCAACAGTCTGAAATGTAAAAACTAATTATTAGCAGTTTTGCCAGTTGCTCAGGGTTTTTGCTTATCCATTTTATTTTGGCATGTAGCATTGACACGTTCGCTTTAACATCTCCTGGGAAGTACTTATTTTTTATTAACTATGTAATATTTGAACATTATTTAGCCTTGAATTTTCCTTCTCTTTTGTATTTTAAAATACATTTTCCTCATTTTAGAGGTTTTCATAATGCCCCCCATTATGTCTTAGAGCATTTTATATGTGATAGTATTTATAATATCATTGTATTCTAGAATGCATGATTTTTAAAAATTTATCTGAATTATAACTAACATAATTCTAGAAAAAGATGGGTTTGCATAATTGTGCAATTATTAATATGCCCATTGTTTCCAATTATGATGAGATTTGAACAATTGTCAATATGGCTTACGAAAGGCAAAGCCAAATTTGTTATTGAGACAGCTAAAGAAATGGAGAAAAAACAGGCAGTCCCCCACCTATGAAAGTTATGTTTTCTTTCTATTTCATGAGATAGATATTTACTGAGAGTCATTGCACAAACAAACCCATGAAAAGCCACAGTCTCCACTGAGCCACAGTATTTAGAGCATTGGGAATGGGGATGGCATGAGTGAAAGGGGGACAAGAGCAAAATGTTTCTCCATTTCTCCTGACACTGAATTGACCCTGCCCAAAATTTGAAAAATAAGTAAAGCTGGCTTTCCATACTGCCTTATCTCTTTCTGACCTTTGCTTTTTTCCTGATGTAATTCTGTTTCCCACCTAATGTTCCTGAGATGCCTTTTCTTTAAAGCGGTTTCAGCTTCTAATTTCCTAACCCCACTTTTCTCTTGCTCGGCACGCCTCAGTGCATCTGGTATAGGGAAGCTACTAAGAAAAAAGGAACCGGCTCAAAGTACTCGCACTGGCCCTGCATTCTCTCTGCTCTCCCCCAACCCCTACACACAATAGTGTTAACCCAAAAAGCAAATGACAGAGGGGATTTTACACAGTGTGAGGTCCTGAAATGATGAGCTCAGATGGTGTGGGTGGAGATATTTGGGGACACAAACTTTCAGTCCATCGCAACCATTCTATTGGGACGACTCAGGTCAAGAAAGTAGCGCTTAAATTTTAATTTTCAATTTCTATCATAACTAACTCTGGATGTAGATATAATTAGTAATGATGAAACAAATGCTGTGTTCTTTCTATGCTGGTATCAACAGTTATGGAAGTGGCACAGTGAGGCCAAGCCAGCCCATGCCTCTGTCCTCGGACTGACGGCAACGGTGGTCCCCATTAACTGAACGCTTACTTCCCCCTGAGCACTTTACATGTAATTTCCCCTATTTCACAAACGAGCAAACTGAGAGGCAAACTAACTTTCTTAATGTAACATATCTTATAATTTTTGAGCTAGATGCAGACTCGAGTCTATATAGTGCTAAAACCCGTACTCTTAAACAGACAAACTTCAGACTTATACCAAAACAATGTTTGAAGAATTTCTCTCTGCATGAGAGGGTGAACTCCTCGAGTGTGGTAGGCGAATCACCTTTGTGTCCCAGACTCTGTGCCAGAGTTCGTGCTCAGTGCTAGCTGAACCAAACTGATGACTTTTTTACTCAGATCTATCATAGTGGTGGCTTTATTGAAAATTTTCTTTTCTCTTATTTTTCCTCACCAAAGCTAGATTAATCCACATCCCCAAACACTCCATTGCAATAAGGTTTTCTTTTCAAGAGTTGTATCTTTAGCCCTATACAAATTTGTCATTTATTTTGACCTTTTTTTAATTATGATAAAATATACATAATATAAAATTGACTGTTTTAACCATTTTTAAGTGTACAGTTCAGTGGTATGAAGTTCTTTCACACTGTCGTACAACCATCACCACCATGTACCTCCAGAACTTCTTCATCTTCCCAAACTGAAACTCCATATCCATCAAACAATAACTCCCCATTCCCTCTCTCCACAGCCCCTGAAAACCACCATTCTACTTTCTATCTCTATCAGTTTGACTACTGTAGGTATCTCATATAAGTGGAATCATGCAGTATTTGTCCTTCTGTGTCTGACATATTTCACTTAGCAAGGTCCATCCGTGTTATAGCATGCGTTAGCATTTTTATGCTTCTTAAGCCTGAATGATATTTCATTGTATGTATATGCTACATATTGTTTATCCATTTATCCTATAGTTTATTGAATAATGTAGCTGTCCAATGTGGAATTCTTTGCCATTTCCTAACTTAAGATGCAAATATAGAAATGCAATGAGTTTGTGACTTCTAGGACAGCTATTCTTTTATGTCATAAACTCTAAAATTAATCACAGAATGCTAGTTGAGTATAGGCAATCAGCAAAAGAAATAGATGAGTTTAAGATAATTAGGGTGTCTGAGTCATAAATATACCATGTTTTAACTGCTCCAACTAGAATTAGCCAGTCTTCATGTGATTATCTGATGTTTTTACACATCAACTTTTCTTTAGAAGATTTGAGAAGCCACTGGTATTTTTAAATTGCCATTTCTCTAAAAATAAATAGAGGCTTGTTGATTCAAAATAGGAATGCAAATTTATAACCTTCAACTTTTTTAATACTACCATTTAACTTCTAATCTGTGTATTATGAAATATTGTTCAAGAATTACTGGATGAATCTTAAATCAATAAGAAAGAAATGATCTATTCATCCCTTCATGTTTTCAACAAATGTTTCTTATGTGCTTACTATTTTTACAGCTAGCATTTACTGAATGCAAGATACACACACATATGTTTATAGCTGTATATATCTTCTAATAGACAAGCTTTATCACCATTTTTACAGATGAGGAAGCTGAGGATCAGAAAGGTAAAGTGATTTTCACAGCTAGTAAGTGGCAGAGTTGGAATTCTAGATGCATGGCTCTTGCTCTCTGCCACCTCACACTGCCCCCCCTCTACATGCTATGCATGGTGTTATATGCAGGGCAAGACACCATCTCCACCCTGGAGTAATTCACATTATAGTGGAATTGGTGAACATTCTAAAATGCATCATAATAGTACGATAAGAAATACTTGGAATCCAGTTGGACATGGCTTAACATCGCCTGAAAAACTTTACAGAATAAAGGGCAGTCCATCTTGACCTTGCATGACTTGCTTCCATGCTGGTTTTCCACTTTGATTGCTAAAGAATTTACTTAAGCACATGGTATGGTTGGTTAGGGTTGAGGCTGTAATGAGATCATGAAGGTCAAGTTCAAGTGTTTGTTTGAAGTTAATCTCTAGCCAGTGGAAAACCAGTTTTTTAATGTTATTTTTTCTGCTTAATCTCTCATTCTGTAGAAGCCTTAGTAATAGTAACAATTTTTAAAAAAAAGATAAGTTTCAGAAAAATAATTTTTGTTAGCTTGTTAATGTTCTTGCATTATAGAAATGAGGCAAGATTTAAGTGTATGACCTTGGCTTTTGTTCAGAACCATCCCTTCTCTCGGGTGATCCTCAACAGTATGATCCATAATAACCTTTCGTTGCTATTTTCTGACCTGTTGGGCGAGGCACTGAAGCCTGCTTCCCAAAGTCTGTGTTGCTTTAAGTTACTGCAGTGAGGAAATTTCACAGTGCTGTCATGCTTTTGGTTAATACAGTTTTGTGTTTTGCTTGGAAAAGACAATTCTGATAGTGTCCTACTGATTCAGATGTTTTCTGACAGTAGCTGCCTACCAGGTTTGCCTTCATTGACTTTTCAATGTTCTGTTACAAATAACTTGCATGTACAATTTGATATTGAAGGGCATAGAAGGTTCCCCACTGTGCATGAAGTTGGAGCAGCCCTGAGTCACGGGGTGGTGTGTGCTTATTCTCATTCTGAAATCACCCACTTGTCCTAGGCTGTTGCCATTACAGGGTTGCGTTTTCTCTGTCATTCTTTTTTCTTCTCCCTGTTTTATTCTTTAAACTTCATTCTTAGAAATCCCCCATGATGAGTGAAACTTGATATATAAAGTCATAGGTGTTTTCTTATTTTTTTGGACACCTGGAATCCACAGTATATTGAATTGCAAGTACATATTTTGTTAGTAATTTTAAAAGAAACCTATTTTTCGATTCTTCTGAAATTGTGGATGGTTAGAAATGTCTGTTATAATAAAAATAACTATCAATCATTTAATGAATGCCTACCACTTGCCAAGCTCTGTGCATAGCAATTTTTACATGTTATCTATAATTTTGACAACTCTACAAGGTAGGTTATCATTGCCCCATTTACAGATGAGGAAACTAAGACTCTGAGAGATCAAGTCACTTGCCCAAGATAATAATAATCACTACTCTCTCTCTAATCATGCTTGACTTTTAGTATCTAAAATGATTGATAGTAATGAATAGTGTTTGGATTTGTAGAGCACTTCACAGTTTGCATGGCAGTTCACATACGGTACCTCTTTTAACCTCACAAAACTGGTATCTGTACTTTCTATTTCGTCTTAGTCTCTGTAAGACCATTTTAAGGCTCCAGATTCTGAAATGGATTATGAATTTCCTTGGGCTGAAATATCACCCTTTGTTAGGTTAGCATCATTTGAAATAATAGCTTCGTTTCTACCACTGCTAGTTTATCAGTGGAGAAGGCAGCTGGAGAACTTGCCTGTTGATACCCTTGAAGAATTCGGGGCATTATGCTTACCCAGACAACAGCTGCCTAAAGCAGAAGCATAATAGTGTTTTCGAGACCATAATTCTCTGCCCAAGAAATCTGTGTAAAAATTATATACATAGCTGCTATTTTTTACTGTCTCCTACCAAGATCC